>NC_135339.1:31898273-32226084 GCF_023851605.1 Tamandua tetradactyla
AATGGGCAAAAGTCATGAACAGACACTTCTCAGAAGAGGGAGTACAAATGGCTAAAAGGCACATGAAAAGATGTTCAATTTTCCTGGCTATCAAGGAAATGTAAATCAAAATGACAATGAGGTATCATCTCACACCCACTAAAATGACCATAATCAATAAAACAGAAAACAACAAGTGCTGGACAGGATGTGGAGAAAGAGACACACTCATCCATTGTTGGTGGGAATATAAAATGGGTACAACTGCCATGGAAGGCAATACCATTGCTAGGTATCTTTCAGAGGACATGAGTGCAAGGACACAAATGGACATTTGCACACCAATGTTTATAGCAGCATTATTTACAATTGCCAAACGATGGAAACAGCCCAAATGTCCATCTATAGACAAGTGACTAAATAAGCTGAGGTACATACATACAATGGAATATTATGCAGCTTTAATACAGAATACAGTCATGTAGCATTTAGCAATGTGGCTGGACCTTGAGGACATTATGCCGAGTGAGATTAGCCAGAAACAAAAGGACAAACACTGTATGGTCTCAGTGATATGAACAAACATTAATGAATGAACTTGGAGAATTTCATTTAAGAACAGAGGTCATCAGGAGATAGAAATAGGATAGATATTGGGTAATTGGAGCTGAAGGGAGACAGATTGTACAACAGGACGGATTGTAAAAATTCAGAAATGGATAGCCCAATACTACCTGATTGTAGCACAATAATGTAAGTATACTGAATGAAACTGAATGTGAGAAGGATAGAGGGAAGAGGGCTGGGGGCACATATGAAACCTGAAGGAAAGACAGATGATAAAGACTGAGATGGTATAATCCAGGAATGCCTCAAGTACAATGATAGTGACTAAATGTACAAATTAATAAGTGTTTGGCATGAGGAAGAAGAAAGAAATGTCACTATTTCAGGGTGTTGAAAATAGATGGTCATTTATGTTTCAAAATTTCAACTTCTGTATGAGACTAAATCAAAAAAATGTTTATTTGGTGAAAAATTTATATTTTGAATAGTGCATTTCCTAATATAACTTATATGAACAGGTTAATTCAACTCCATAAGTACATGGAACCTTGAATAGGGCATGAGATTTTGTATATTTGTTCATTGTGATGCCCCAATAAATCCCAGAGTGATTTGAACAGTCAATAAAGAAGTACTTGCCAAGCGCCCTTGGGGAAATGGCAAAAAAGGTGAAAATTTAACTTCCCCATTTGGAGAATTCCTGATATTCTTGCAAGCAGTGGGGAAACCAAATCAATAGGCCAAGCCCTCAATCTTGGGGTTTGTTCATATGAAACTTATCCCTGCAGAGGATAGGCTAAGCCTACTTAAAATTAGGCCCAAGAGTCACCCCCAGAGTACCTCTTTTGTTGCTCAGATGTGGCCTCTCTCTCTCTCAGCCAACACCACAAGCAAATTCACTGCCTTCCCCCTCTCTACATGGAACATGACACCCAGGGCTGTAAACCTGGGACAGAAATCCTGGAATGAGCTGAGACTCAGTATCAAGGGATTGAGAAAACCTTCTTGACTGAAAGGGGGAAAAGAGAAATGAGACAAAATAAAGTGTCAGTGGCTAAGAGATTCCAAACAGAGTCGAGAGGTTATCCTGGAGGTTATCACCGTTTTAGTTAAGGTGTAATGGAGAGGCTGGGGGGAACTGCCTGAAAATGCAGAGCTGTGTACCAGTAGCCATATTTCTTGAAGATGATTCTATAATGATATAATTTTCACAATGTGACTGTGTGATTATGAAAACCTTGTGTCTGATGCTTTTATCTACAGTATGAACAAATGAGTAAAAAAATATGGATTAAAAATAAATAATAGGGGGAACAAATGTTAAAATAAATTGAATAGATGATTGAAATATTAGTGATCAATGAAAGGGAGTGGCAAAGGTTATAGAAAAAAATAGGGGAAGCAAAGGTTGAAATATATTGTGTAGATGGAAATACTGGTAGTCAATGAGAGGGAGGAGTAAGGGGTATGGTACGTATGAGTTTTTTCTTTTTATTTCTTTTTCTGGAGTGATACAAATGTTCCAAGAAATGACGATGGTTATTAATATACAACTATGTGATGATTTTGCGAGCCATTGATTATACATCAACAATGGAATGTTCATATGTTAAGAATGTTTGTGTTTGTATATTGTTTTGTCAATAACAATTGAAAAAAAAAACTGCAGAGTTACTGCAGTTCAGGAAGACATATTTTTTAGACCAATAGGTCATCTGATTTCCTGCTTCATTCTAAACAGTAAACTCTTTCTCTCTTTGAAAAAAAAAAGTTGCAGATAATAGAAACAGCTAAATTTACTTGTCAGCTGCACTGCTTTGCTGTAATACTTCTCTAAAAGTGTATCTGGTCAGCTATAGGTCAGCACTCCATCATAACAAGGAAAGACTTTCTAAAAAGGGCAGGACAAATACATAAATTATATTTTAACTGGTAATTAACATAACTCTGGCACATGTGTAAAAGTAAAACAGAACAAAACCTTTGCTATATTAATATAAAAAAATTGGCTCATGTTTTTATTCTGAAAGTAGCTTCATTTAAAAATGCTTATAAAAATTAAAGTTTATATTACAAACTTTAACTAGTATCTTTAAATCCTGAAATGCTTTGTTCTTTATATAACCAAATACTTACCTGGAACTTTAAGTATTTGTTTGACATCTCAGACTCAGATTTAGTTCTCCAACTCTGAAAGCAAGCATAACTCCATATAGGAACTGTTTAAAAACAAAAACAAAAAGATCAACTTCTAATTAAAGATGTGACTGAAACTAATGTAGTTAAAACTAAGGTAAATAAATTTGCACAGTAAAAAAAAATGTTGTCTCTATTTTGAAGCTTTAACTTTTGGGTAAGACAAAAAGAAAAATCTTTATTTTGTTCAAAATTTAAATTTTCTGTAGCATACTATATAATCTTTCTGACCAGTTAATTTAAACACAGTAATTCAGCTTTAATATAGAAACTAGAATAAGGAAAGAAATCCTAATATTCTATAAAACTTGATGTTTCACCATGCTACATTTCAGAGTATTTTGGACAGAAAATGAAGGAGTGTTTGCAAAGTCTCTTGAGGGACTGAGAAAAACAGAATTATTAAAGTTTCCTATGTGGAGAATTCCTGATATTTTCTTAAGCAAGAGGGGTTTCCCACATAATAAGCCAAGGCTTCAGTTTTGAGGCTTGCCCTTATGAAACTATTTCTGTAATAGCAAAATGAACCTACGTATGATCAGTGCCTAAGAGTCATCTCCAGAAAACATCTCCTAATGTTCAAGTGTGGTCTCTCTCTAAATCAAATGTTGACCTTCCCCTCTACATGGGGCATAATTTTCATGGATATAAGCCTGGCCCTGTCATTATGAAACATGACTGGTCCTTGCATCATAGGACTTAACTGACATCATGAGATGTAAGGTCCAAGTATGAACCTGGCCCTAGCATTGTGGGTTAACTAACCAAAAGGGGGAAAAGAAATAGAATTTCAAAGGCTAAGAGATTTCAAACCAAGTTGTGAAGTTATTCTGGAGGTTACTCTTAGGTAAGATTCAGCCAGATATTACAAACTGCCACAACATGGCAAACCCTTACCAACAGTATTCCTAGAAACCCTGAAAGATATCATGGGCTCTATAAAATTTTATTAAGTTTGTTTCTCAGAGATTTAAAATCTCCAGGTCATTCCAATGCCAGAAATTCTGAAACCCAGAAATACTATGGGCTTCATTGTTTCATTCCTCTGCCCCTTAATAACAATGTTCCTTTTCAGCCTTGAAGCAGTTAGAAGAGTCATAACCTAGACATCCATCAATATTAAGAGACAATTATAAAATGAGAGGGAGGAATTGTAACTGAGAAATCAGGATTTATGGGATGATTTTGATTATTGAATGATTATATAGATATTCCTTTTTGATTTCTAAGTGTATTAGAGGGAAATACCTGAAATCTCTGAATTGAAATCCAGCTGCCTTGATCTCTGATAATGATTGTATAATCTTTATGTCAAGCCCTGGTGATTGTAAAAACCTTGTGACTAACTTTCATTTGTATGTGTGTATCCACTTGTCCAACTTAGAGTCTTATAATCACTAAAGACAGCCTGATGCTTATTACTGAAGGGTCTTGGGTCAGCCCAAAACTAACCCACCCCAAGTCCAAAGTTATCTTGACAACTGAGATTGGATCTAACCAAAGTGGGCCCGCCTGACATGTGCAGTAGCTTAGACTTGAATCTACAAGTTACCTATACCTCATGCCACCACTTTCTTACATACATTCTCTAAGCATGTAATGAATCTGCACATACTCAATAACAAATCACATGACCTCTAATTATATCCTCTTGGGCCATTGTGCTCATTATCCTAAACCCTGACCATCCTTTTCTCTAGTAAAACTGTCAGAATTATTGCAGTTTGAGGAGACAGATTTTGGGCCAACAGGCCATCTGCCCTCCAACTACATACCTAGCAATAAACTCTTTCTCTCTTTGAAACCCTGGTTTCTCGGGAATTGGTTACTGAGCACACCAGGCAAAAGAGTCCACGGCCTTTGTCCAGTAACAAAACCTAGAGCAGATGCTGTATAGCTAGAGTAAATCAGAGATACCAGAAACTGAGCAGTGCTAGAAGGCACTTAAGTTTTGGTTGTAAGGGCAAATACAAATTTAAAAATAATCATAATAGAGGGCTTAATTCTCCCTGTTGATATTCAGACACTTCCTCCTCCCTCCCAGCTCTTTTTATATTTACTTTAGAAAACCTGTGTTGATAAATCCTCTTTTTCTTTGCCCTTTCAAATGTGTGCAAATTTAAATATATGCAAAATGTGGAATAAGCCTCTTCAAACTTCCAGCACAGGAAGGTTTCCTTAAGGAAGGAAGGAATTTCTTTGTAATGTAATTCTTCCTCCATCAAGGAAAATATTATGCCTACTCCCTGCTTTCTTAACAAGACCTGAATAGGGGCCTTCTAACAACAAATTGTAAACTGCCTCTGAAATATCTTGAGAATCTGTACAAAAGACGTTGTACCATCTCAGCACATAAGAGTGACCTCTCCAGTGTTTGTAGTCTCTCTCTGTAAGACTACAAACAAATAAATAAAACTGTTCTTTCTCTTCTTCCTTTGTGGAGAGCTTTTCAGAGCTCAGGAGATTTTGTTTTTAATTATATTTCCCCAACAACACACAGCCAGGATGGAAGGCTTGTTAAAACCCCAGAACCCTGGGAGTCAATAGAAAAGAGAAAAGTCACATCCTAGAGGTAAGGCACCATCCCTTCTTTCCAAACCCTCCTCACAGTACCTGAAACCCCATAGCAAGGGATAGCTGTGAGGAGTAAACAAGTGTATACATGACAAGTGTCTCTTAGATTGTCAGAGAAATATCAACTCCTATACTAATGTTTTCCATCAATCTTATTTATTTGTATATAAGTATAACCTAAAACAGGAAGAGTAGCATTCTGCTCACTTTGACATGGATATCTATAAACTTTTGACTTACTAGGTGCTTCTTTTAGGCTACCCAATTACTCTTGGGCTGAGACTATGAAGGACACTCATGCTTGTCAGCAGAGGGGAGACCAGGCACAAAGCATCCAGAGTCTAAGAATCAAAATTAGCCAAAAGATACCTGCAGCAAATACTTAGTCTTGAAAGAAGACCAGAGCTGGAGCGGACATTTTGTGGGAGTCTATGACACTGTCTATTACAAATGTAAGTCAGTGCCTTGGGCTAGAGATACCACTATATCAGATAGGGATGAATGCCTTGGAAACATGGATTATAACTATTAATGTTACTACATAATAAACCCAGGCTATGGTATCCTAGGGAAACTGGTTCCAAAGAGTTTTAAAAAAAAAAACTTAGATTTTGAGACATTCTCACATTTCTTATAGCATAGACATGGCTTCTGCTCACTGCAGTATAATTTGACCAAGACTTTTAACCATAAGTTTATAAATGTGTCCATTAAGTGTCTGTGGTAGAGTCAGTTGTCAACTTGGCCAGGTGAAGGCACCTAGTTCTGTTGCTGTGGACATGAGCCAATGACATGTGTACCTCATCTGCTTTTTATTATATCTGCAGCAGGGTAGGAGGTGTGCCTGCTGTAATGAACGATGTCTGATTTAATTGGCTGCTGGTACTTAAATGAGAGACTCAACATAGCACAGCCCAAGTAGCTCAGCATATCTGTGGTAGTTAGATTCAGTTATCAACTTGGCCACATGAAGGCACCTAGTTCTGTTGCTGTGGACATGAGCCAATGGTACGTGAACCTCATCTGTTGCTAATTACACCTGCAGTCGGGTAGGAGGCATGCCTGCTGCAATGAATGACATTTGACTTAATTGGCTGGCGCTTAAATGAGAGAGCACACAGCCTAAGCAGTTCAGCATTCCTCATCTCAGCACTCACAGCTCAGCCCAGGCCTTTGGAAATGCAGAAAGAAGTCACCCTGGGGAAAGTTGTTGGAACCCAGGGGCCTGGAGAGAAGCCAGCAGAGACCATCCTGTGACTTCCCACATAAGAAAGAACCTCAGTGGAAAGTTAGCTGCCTTTCCTCTGAAGAAAAAAATAAATCCCCTTTTATTGAAAGCCAATCCGTCTCTGATGTGGTACATTCCAGCAGCTAGCAAACTAGAACAATACCTCATTCTCAGCACTTGCAGCTCAGCCCAGGCCTTTGGAGATGCAGAAAGGAATCACCCCAGGGTAAGTTGTTGGAACCCAGAGGCCTGGAGAGAAGGCCCGCAGACATCATCCTGTGCCTTCCCACATAAGAAAGAACCTGGGTTGAAAGTTAGCTGTCTTCCCTCTGAAGAACTGATGAAATTAGTCCCCTTTTATTAAAAGCCAACCCGTCTCTGATGTGTTGCATTCTGGCAGCTAGCAGACTAGAACAGTGACAAACATGATGGTATAGTAAAGAAAATACGGAGAATGCAAAACTGGAGATATGGGACTTTAAAGACCACACTGTTATAAATCCAGTATAATTGTGGCTTTTCCTATGAAAAAAATTGTATGAGGAAACCTCCAGAGCTGGAAATAAACCAAAAAAGAAACAAACAAACCAAGAAACAAACATCAAGAAAAAAACAAAAAAACCTCGATTTATTTCCTCATTGAACTCCCTCGAGTTTCCTCTTGATACCTTTTGAAATATAAAATCCCCCCCACAGCAGCTGACCCAATAGCCAATTAAGCACCTAGTTAAATAGTTTGACATAGTACAAAATAAAGCTTATCTGCCCTAAAACCACCCCAGTAAGACAAAGAAACCCTTCTCTAACCAATAAGAGTAAAGTAAACTTCCTTTTTATGTCTCTAAAAATTATTTTCCATCCCTGGAAGCCCAAAGGTACTTTGTTCTTGCCAATGATCTTAGCTTCCTTTGCCGCAGCAAAAATTTGGTGTCATGACAGAAATGCTGTAACCTGCAAGCTCTACTTCAATTTGCCTTTCTATACCCAGGAAACCTAACTTCTGCAAAAGACAATTCTATCCTGCATCTGTCATCTTAGAGGGCCAATGAGAAATCTTTTATTTCAAGCCGCAGGGACAGCATTTGTTCAACCACACAAAAACCTTAATTCTTCTAGTTAGTCTTCACCTAAAAGAATGAAAATAATTTGCAAAAGTAACCAATTGACAAGTAGGAAACTCCTTAGGTTCAGAATAAATCTTGCTTCTCTGTTAGAGCCCTGAAGCTTACTTTTAATTATGGGTCTTGAGGAAATCTGACTGGCAAAACTGAATTAGCAATCTCTTCCTTAGCCTTGCTGTACAGTGTAATTCTCAGTCAATTCTTTATTGGCTCCAAATACAATTGGAAATCTTGTAGCAATTTCTCCTCTTTGTTTAAGTACAGTGCAGCTAGATTTCCTCTTCTGTCATGCATAAAGACTCATTTCTATAGCAGCCACTTTGGAGAATGAACAAAAGCTTACATAATATTCCTGTAGGTGAAATCTAAAGAATAAAGGATTAATGTTCACTTGCAGAAGAACAAGGATTGCTTGGGTACATTTTCTATAAAGATAGACACTATATCCTTTTTATATAACAAGGTGTCAGACCATTTAACAAAGGCTATTATTAGCGTGTGCTCAGGCTAAATAAACTCTTATTTCTCCAACAATGTTTCTACCCTAAAGGAGTGGCTTTCTATTAGCCCACTTAGATGCAGAGCATCCTACCCGAAATCCTGCATTTATATTTATATTTTATGCTGGCATCCATTCTAGCCTCAAAATATTTCAATAAATTAAATTTCCATGATAGAAAAAAAACAACAACTACATTTGTGCTCATTTGTGTCTTGGGACACCAGTTCTGTGGCATGAAAACCAAGGGTTTGAGTAGGGTAGACATTTCAGGGTAACATTTCAGTTACCAGCTGTGTGTTTCAGCTACCAGCTTTGTGTTTCAGCTTTAAGTCATTTGAAGGATTCCATAAATTCTTTAATTTGGAGCCTTCAGGTTTGGGGTCATTACTACATTTACTCTGAAATACAGCCCATCAAGACTAATTCAAGCCTGTAACAAAACAAATGAAAACTAAGGCTTAATTCTCAATTAATTTAATTTTCAACTCATGGATGTCTTCCTTTCCACCAAATTATTTTCTGAAAGTTGAATATTTTAATCTATTTCTATGGCAATAATCATGACCTCTATACTCTCTCTTAAACTGGAATCTTCAATTAATTTCCTCCCTCAATACATATAATCCTAAATCCCTAACAATTCTCTTAATCACATCAATATTATCATGATCAGTTTTGGTCCTTAAAGTTGTTCCTATTATTTTTGTTCTGTACTCCATATCTAA
Organism: Tamandua tetradactyla; assembly: GCF_023851605.1. Classification (NCBI taxonomy): domain Eukaryota; kingdom Metazoa; phylum Chordata; class Mammalia; order Pilosa; family Myrmecophagidae; genus Tamandua; species Tamandua tetradactyla. The sequence goes on from NC_135339.1 coordinate 31,907,166, forward strand.
GCAACGGCTTTAGATTTTAAATAATGTAAACTTCCTAAAGTAGAATAATGTCAACTTCATTAGCCCTTGTCTTACTCATCTTATTGCCACCACGTTATATGGATTTCACCTTACCTTATTGATGACTCTTAAATCTTTATCATTTTCTAATAATTTCCATTTATATTATTAAAGGAAAAAACAAAAAGCTTCTTAAAAGCTCTCCCTGCCTCTAGTAATAGTATTGTTTTCAAATTCATTCTGTATTCTGACATCTGAATGACCTTTATAAAATGCAAATCTGATAATGTCGTTCCCTGGTTTAAATACTTTCTTGGCACCATTAAAAAAAAAGAGCAGGATGTGGGGAGGACATATCAGTTCAAGTTATAAGAACATACAGCCAGAACACCAAACCAAATATGGTTATGCACAGTCCTGGAAAATAAAATTATAAGCTCATCTTGTTCAGAAACATTAGCGCAAAATTTCTAGAAAAGTGTTAGATAATGAATTAGATTTACACAAAGAATACAAATAGGATTCAGTACAATTGACTACTTTAATTCACTACAACAAGAGAATAGAGAAAAAATGATTACCTTCCCAATAGATTCCAAAAGATATTTATTTCTTGCTGGACAGTAAATATTTTTATTAGAAACATAAGAGACTTTCAGTGAGGTAGTTCATAAGTTTAACCTCAGTATTATAACTATATAACTTTATGAATTTGTGTATATAAGTATGAATTTATGTGTATCACTCCGTGTATTTGTGTGCATCACTCTCTGAATTTGTGCACTGCCAAATGTATGTATAATGCATGCCTTCTTAAAGGAAGTAAAACAGGATGCCTACTGTTCCTGTTCCTTGTCAGGTCCAGGGCTGCCTGTATTTCAGACAGAAGAAGTGAGTTAGGGACCAGGTAGTGACTTCCACCCTGCAAGTTCTGTACTTTTCCAGTACTTACCACCCGTCCCCATGGTAACTCCCACCCTGCTTACCAGCCTATATAATCTGGAAACAAAGGATATTTGGGGGCTCAGACTTTGAACAGGAGTTCTCTGAAACTGCTGCGGCAATAAAAAGTTTTGTCCACTTCTCAGAGGTTCCAGTGCTTTCTTGCATGGTGCTTGGAGTCTTTCTACTTCGTTTCTGATGTGCTGGCTGGGAAGCTCTGCACACCAAAGAAGTATCACCCTTGTGCCCTCTCACCATTTCTGGACCAAGCCACAGACCAATGTCAATCACCCCCGGGCACCCCTGGAGACTTTTCTTCCAGTTCAGGATCATCTGACTGGAAGGGGCCACTGGCTTCCCTGGACCCGGAGGGAGCTCAGCAGCTCTGAGAACTGAACCAGAGCTCTGCCCACTGGATAGGTAAGAACGGCCATTCGCCAACCAGTATAGGGACTGACAAGTCCTGCCTTTCAGGCAAAAGAGGGGGCTGATCACCCCTAAACCAGGCTGAGTACCCTTCAGAGAAGCTGAAGGAGAAACCCCTGGTAGTTAGATACACTCTGGCTTTGGGAGGGAGTCATACATAACTTGTCATGTTGTCGAGTGTCTGGTGTGTGAAAGTGCATGAACGAGTGATGGCTTTGTCCAGAGGCCACAGTGCTGTGTCACCCACACAGCAAAGTGCGTGTCCCGATCTGCAGGTCCGTGGGTACTTGTGTGGCTGGCATGGTGGTGCTCTCAATCGAAAGAAAGAGAATCTGGGTTGGGGGGTTATACAAACCCGCTTTATGCCAAGAGAACAGAACTCTAAATTCTCCATGGTAGGAAGTGGTCAGAGATGGACAAAGCAATTGCCATCTTATTTGTTTAATTGTCTGGTGCCCCGGGAGGATCACTATGTGAGGTACTGAAAGCAAAACTCCCTTAGCACTAAGAATTTTAGGAAAGGGTTTACTGGAGACTGTGGAGTGAAGCTCAAGCCCAAGGAGCTGCACAAATTTTGGACTGGCTCACTTTTGGAGTTGAATGGCCATCCGAGGGGTCGTTTGACCCCCAACTGATCCAAGCCGCCTGGCAAGTTGTCACAAGACAGCCTGGCCACCTTGACCAGTTTCCACATATTGACTTCTGGCTCCAAATTGTTCAGAATTCACCACCATGGCTAAAAGCTTGCATTGAAAGCCATGCAAAAGTCCTGGTGGCCCATGCCAACCTGGGCATCCCATTCTCTGGAGCAGTTGCCACAGAGCAATTAGCCCAAACCACTACTAAGCTTCCAACCCCAGAAGGCTCTCTGCTGCCAACAGAGATAAAGGAACAAAGAAACCACCACTGCTGCTTCTGCTCCCGGCCCCGGCTCCCCTTAACTGCGCACGTCGTGGCATGGCTGCCCAAGCCATGGCGCCCTCTCCACTTCTGACAGACTCTTTACCCACCCCCTTCCTAAGTCTTCAACCCCCCCCAAAACTTCCAGTCCTCCCAGCTACAGAATAAGATCCACTAACCACACCTAACTCAACTCCGGCCCCCCTCAAGTACCAGTTGCAGTTCCAGAGGCACTGACTCCCTCTACTGGGGACTCCATCTTATCAGGGACTCCAGCCAGCTATCCATAGTTGCCTCCCATCTCACCTGGTCCCCACCTGCCTGAACTTTCTCCAGAGATCCCTCAAACCTGGAACCTTCAATCCTGAGCTGGAAAAACCTGTGGTGCCCCAGAGGCTCTGCAATTTCCCCTGTGAGAAACCATAGGGCCAATTTACTATGATCCAAAAAGCTAGTTGCAGGGAGGCCAACCAGTGTTCATCTACCAGCCTTTTTCAACCTCTGATCTCAAACTTGAAAAACCACTCTCTCTCCTACACTGAGAAGCCCCAGGCTATGATTGACCTACTGCTGTCAATTATACACATCCATCTTGCCATCAGCTCTGCATCACTCCCTTCAACACAGAAGGGTGCAGATGAATTTCACAAGCTTCCCTGAAGTGGTTAGAGGAAAATGCTCCTGAAGGGGTGATGAATGCATCCCAATATGCTCAAAACTGCTTTCCAGATGCTGACCCATGGTGGGACCTGAACACCAAGGCTAGCAGAAGCAGTTTAAATCTCTACCAAGATGCGCTCATTCAAAGCATTGAAAAGGGGGCCAGAAAACAATAAGCATGACTGAAGTCCTGGAAAAACCAGACAAAACTCCTAGCCAGTTCCACGAGTGCCTCTGTGAAGCCTTTAGACTGTATACTCCTTTTGACCCCGAGGGGCCAAAAAACCAGAAACTTGTTAACTCTGCACTTGTCCGTCAAGCCCAACCTGACATCCAGAGAAAGCTGCAGAAATTAGAAGGGTTTTCTGGAATGAATATATCCCAACTCTTTGAGGTAGCTACAAAAGTCTGCATGAAAGGAGACCAGGAGGCATGGAGAGAAGTAGACCTCTTGCTGCAGCACTCACCGGAGGGTACTGGAAAGCTCCCATTCTCAAAACCCAAACCTTCAAGGAACCAGGGCCAGGTGATAAAACACCCACTTATTGGGGGCCACCCAGAGAACGTAGGAGAGCAGTCCTCTGGGAAGAAACCAGTGTGCTTACTGCAAGGAGGAAGAACACTTCAAAGCAAAATTCCCCCACAAAAGATGGGAAAGGGGGAGCAAACACCCCGCTAGCTATGAAGAACCCATAACTGATGTTTTCGCAGGCCTAGCAGGCCTTGAAGACAACTCAGACTGAGACAGACTCAGACTGAGCCCTTTCACACTCAGCCCCGGGGAGCCCATGGTCACAATAACAGTGCAGGGGGCAGCAGAATATGGAATTTATGGTAGACACAGGTACAGAACATTCTGTTGTCACAAAGCAAGTTGGGCCAAAAACTAACAGACAAGCCACCATCTTTAGGGCTACTGGCACCTCAGCTCAACATTTCTTAACAGCCTGCAAGTATCTGTTGGGACCCCAAGAAGTTTCTCATCAATTTCTTTACCTTCCTGACTGCTCAGTACCCCTACTGGGCCGAGACCTCCTAACAAAACTCCAGGTCCAGATACGTTTCAGTGCAGAAGGGGAATGTCTCCTGACACTAAAGAACCTGGAGAAAAAATCATGGTGACCCTGCCAGCCCCTCAGATGGAAGAGTGGCACCTTTTTATTGCCAAAGAAAACCAAAACCAGCCCGACCATCCACAGTCCCTACTGATCCTTCTGTTTGGGCAGAAAATAATTCACGCAGGTTAGCAATGAATGCCCCTCCAGTCCAGGTGGAACTCCATCCAGGAGTTGCCCAGTGCATCTTAAACAATAGCCCCCCAAGAAACCCAGAAGGGAATTCAGGCACATATCAATTGCCTACTTGTTCATGGTATACTATGGGAATGCCAGTCTCCATGGAACATTCCTCTACTACCAGTACGAAAACCTACCACCAATCATTACCATCCCGTTCAAGACTTATGGGCCATCAGCGAAGTGACTGTTATCTTACATTCCATAGTGCCAAACCCATACACTCTCCTGTTATAGTTTGCTAGCTGCTGGAATGGAACACACCAGAGACAGATTGGCTTTTAATAAAAGGGGATTTATTTTGTTAGTTCTTCAGAGGAAAGGCAGCTAACTTTCCACTGAGGTTCTTTCTTACGTGGGAAGGCACAGGATGGTCTCTGCTGGCCTTCTCTCCAGGCCCCTGGGTTCCAACAACTTTCCCCAGGGTGACTTCTTTCTGCATCTCCAAAGGCCTGGGCTGAGCTGCGAGTGCTGATATGAGGAATGCCGAGCTGCTTAGGCTGTGCTACAGTGTGTGCTCTCATTTAAGCACCAGCCAATTAAGTCAAACTTCATTCATTGCAGCAGGCACACCTCCTAACTGCCTGCAGATGTAATTAGCAACGAATGAGGTTCATGTGCCATTGGCTCATGTCGGCAGCAACAAAACTAGGTATGCTTACCTGGCCAAGTTGACAACTGAATCTAACTACCACATCTCCTAAGCCTAATTCCTGCAACAAATCATTTTCTCCTTCCTTGATCTTGAAAGATACCTTTTTCTTTGTTTCTCTGGCACCGTTCAGCCAACTCATTATTGTCTTCAAATGGGAACATTCACACACTGGAAGAAAACAACAATTCACCTGGATGCAGCTGCGTAAAGGATTCAAGAATTCTCCCACTCTAATTAGCCAAACCTTAGGAAAAGACTTGCAGGAATTCCATGACAAAAAGTATAATAGCGTTTTGCTCCAGTACGGGGATGATCTATCTACTCTGAGCACAACCTCAAGAGACTGTCTAGAAGGTAGAAAGACACTCCTGACACACCTAAATCAAAGAGACTACAACGTCTCTAGGAAAAAAGCCCAGATTTGCAAGAAACAGTAAAATTCCTCAGATTTCAAATCACCAAAGGCCCCTGGTACCTGGGGGTTGAAAAAAAGCAAGCTGTTTGTCAGATTCCTACACCCACTTCTTGGTGACAAGTCCATGAGTTCCCAAGAACTGCAGGATTCTGCTACATTTGGATCCCTAACTTAGGCTGCAGTTGCTAGGTCCCTGTATGAGTCTATGCGAGGAGCCGAAAATTCACCTCTGCCCTGGGGAGCCAAACAACAAAGGGCCTTTGAAACTCTAAAAAGGAACCAACCAAAGCCCCAGGATTGGGTCTCTTAGACATTGACAAACCTTTGACCTTGTGTGTTCAAGAACAACAAGGAACAGCTAAGGGGTCCTCATCCAAAAGCTAGGCTCTTGGGATGGCCCAGTGGCTTACTTATCAAAGCAGCTGGTTTCAGTAGCCAAGGGATGGACCCCTGTCTGTGGTCTATAGCTGCTGCTGTCACTAACCCAGGATGCTGAAAAGTTAACCTTCGGCCAGCAACTCACTCTTCGCATCCCATGCCAAATCAAAGTAGTTCTCCAGCAAAAGGGACATCATTGGCTTTCCACTTCCCAGCTTCTGAAATATCAGGCCCTCTTATGTGACAGCCAGAATATTCAGTTGGAGGCTACAGGCAGCCTAGATCCAGCTACTCTCCTGCCAACAGGTAAAGGCCTGGCTGAGCATGAATGTATAGAAACCTTAGAAGAAGTGCTCTTCAGCCACCCAGATTTAAAACACCAGCCTTTCTCCCACCCTGATGCACAATACCATACAGATGGCAGCAGTTTTGTCCACAATGGAATGCAGAAAGTAGGATATGCAGTGGTGACCCTGGACCCAATCTTAGAACCTGGGACCCTCCCCGTAGGCACTTCAGCTCAAAAAGGTGAACTCATAGCAGTCACCAGAGCCCTGTTGTTAGGGTCAGATTCCATTGTCAACATCTACACTGACTTGAGGTATGCCTTCAACACTGCTCAGATGCACAGGGCTCTATACAAAGAAAGAGGGTTGATCAATGCTGGGGGAAAGGAGATAAAAAAAAATGGCCCAGAGATCCTGGCCCTCCTGGAAGAAGTTTGGGCCCCTGCGAAGGCTGCCATCATTCACTGCCCCGGGCATCAGTCAGGAAACACAACAGTAGCCTGAGGGAAATGTCTGTCTGATAAAGAAGCCAAGGCAGCAGCCTTAAGGGAAGCCCACTCCTCCTTCACAGCAGCACTTCCACCGGAACCTGTAAGTGGCCTACAGCCAAAATATTCTGAGACTGAAGGTACCCGGTTGAGCCAAGAAGGCAGTGCCCTCTTACCGAATGGACAGTGGAAATGCAAGGATGGTTGATGAGCAATCCCAGATGCACTTGACCCAATGCTGGTTTTGCAAGTTCATGAAAATAGTCACTAAGGAAAAGGAGCCCTGGAGCAGTTTCTTCAACAGTACTTTTACATTCCTCGACTGCACCAACTTGCCTGAGCGGTTTGTGCTAAATGTGTAACTTGTGCTCAAAACAGCCCTCAACAGGGCAGAAACCCACCTCCCCTCTGGGAATTCAAGTTGTGGGACAAATGCCATTTGACAACATCCAGGTAGACTCCACAGAGCTCCCCCGGGCAAGGGGACACCAATACTTACCGGTTGGAGTGTGTACTTTCTCAGGATGGATGGAAGCCATCCTAGCTCACTCAGAACAAGCCCAGGAAATAGTTCGGCTCTTGTGCAAATAAATCATTCTGAGGTATGGCCTGCCAAGCTCCATGCATTCTGACAATGGACTGGCATTTATGGCCCAAATCATACAAAATCTAAGCAAAACCCTCCACATAAAATGGAATCTCCACACAGCATATAGACCACAAAGTTCAGGAAAAGTGGAGCAAAGAAACCATACCCTGAAATCACATCTGAAGAAGCTCTGTCAGGAGACTAACCTAAAAATGGACTGATGTTCTCCCTATAGCCTTGTTAAGAGAAAGATGCAGTCCCACAAAACAAACCTGATTCTCCCCTTTTAAAGTTTTGTTTGGACAGCCTCCACCACTGATAAAAGAACTCCAAGGAAATACTACACAGTTCAGAAAATTAAGTTTAAGAAAGCAACTCCAGGGCCTAAGCTTCACTCTGTCTCAGTTGCACAGCTGGGTAGATGAAAAACTCCCACTACAGTTAACACCCCCTGTGCACTCCGTTACTCCAGGGTCATCAGTCTGGGTAAAAGATTAGAAAAATGAGGAATTAACACCCACTTGGTTAGGGCCCTATATGATCCTCCTTTCTACCCCCGCAGCAGTCAAGGTTGCCAAGATTGTCCCCTGGATCCACCATTCCCGTCTAAAACCTGCAAACAGCTCAACCTTGTCTTGGAAGTGCCAGACTAACCCAGAGAATCTGCTGCATCTGACTTTGCATAAGAGACCTACCTGCCCTGCCCCAGCCACTCGGAAGCTGGCTGGTCTATGCACAGCCGAAGCCTGAGGAAACCTCCGAGTCTTGCTTCAGTCACCCCAAAAGCTGACTGATCTACACATGGCCAACAATTGAGGAATCTCCATATGGACACCCTGGCTTGCTGGAGTTGTGGACTAATTTTTTTATCTTACTCTCTGTATTTATTTTTCACTTGGCTGTACTAGCTCTCCTAGAAGTAGGTCACCTGCAATTCTTTCCAAAAACTAAATTACTTTAATTCAGTGAGATCCTGTATATCCAGGTAACTTTTCCTCTCCTATATAAATTGCAGAATGTCGTTTTATACCTAATCTTGCCTGTCCTTTCCTGTGGTCCCTTTGGGACCCAGACTTCTGCTACGAGTGCATTTGAGCTGCCTGGATTGGTGGCACAGTCACTTTCCTAGTATTCTGCACCCATTACACTCGCCACGGTGTCCCCAAGGGCTTCTGCACCTACAGTCAAATCACATACTCGATCTGTGACCCTGGGGAAGACCATTACTACATCTGCCACGACGCTAGCAAGCCTGAACACAAAACTGTGGTAGAATTAAAATTCTGAGAGGGAGTAAAAGTAGTACTAGCAGGCAAACCCACTGCTCCAATAAACCAAAAAACAGTATCTCTTCAACATTCCTATCACTTGTCCTGTCAGAGGCCCAGCTACACACTGTGTGTTACAATGAATAGGAAGCCCTCGAGGTACCCTCCTACAGAGGCCACTAAGTACTACCAGTTGCTGTGTGCTGTACCAAATGGAAAGCCCCTAGGTACCTCCTACAAGTAACACCAAGTACCCCCAGATGCAGGACAGGGCATTGCAATCTCGCTAATCTTATCATTTTAAATATTCATGATGCCTGGTGGGGAAAAGAAGTCCAGGTGCTCTTTGGAGGAAAGTGGTCCCCTTAAAGCTATCATGGCCCCACCCTACATAAGAAGAACCATGAGCTTTTACAACCAAGACAAATTCCAAGTATTCTATTCCTTCTATGAGGAAATAGAAAATCAGCCCCCAGCTGTTCCAAAATCTGTTCTTCCAACTAGCAGAACAGGTAGCCTCCTCCCTAAGTATTTCCTCCTGTTATGTCTGTGGATGAATAAATATGGAGGACCACTGGCCATGGGAAGCAAAAGAACTAATGCCAACAGGAAAAGTAAAGGTAACTTCCTCCCAGCCCAGACCTAGCCAATGGAACTTGAACACTGCCATAATTGGAACAAACTATAGCTGGATAGGGAAACAACTTCCTGGTTCCAGTTGGGAACCTCATCTGTCCAGGGCAATGGTATTGTAATCAGAGTAAAAATGCCACCTTATGGTGGGGATCAGATAAAAATCACATGGCTCCTGACCTGTCACCGTTAGCCTCTTTCCCCACCCTAAAAAGTTTTTGGAGCAATAGTTCAACTCCAGGGGTTGAAAAAGCCCCCGAAGGGCTGTACTGGATCTGTGCAGAGCAGCCTGTACTGAACTACCTGCAGGGTGGGCAGGACCCTGTGTATTAGGGATCATCTGCCCTTCCTTCCTCCCAATTCCCCTAAAGCGAGGGGAACTACTGGGATACCCAGTCTATGAATCAGAAAATAACCGGGTCCAAAAGACAGGCACACAAATAGGGAACTGGAAAGACAGTGAGTGGCCTCCTGAGTGCATCATCCAGTATCATGGTCTAGTAACATGGGCAGAAGACTGGTCATGGGGATATCGGACCCCAATTTACATGCTAAATTGCATGGGTCAGCTCCAGGCAGAAGTAAAACTAATCACAAGCTGCCCGTGCTTTAACTCTATTGGCATGGCAACAAACCAAATTCAGAACAGCCATCTATCAGAACTGATTGGCTCTTGATCACCTGTTAGCAAAAGAAAATTCAACCTTTCCAACTGTTGCTTGCAGTTAGATGACCGAGGAAAAGTAATAGAAGATATCACCAATCCTAGCCCATGTCCCAGTTCATACCTGGAATGGCTGGGACCCCAAAAACCTATTCAGAGGGTGCCTCTCAACTTTTGGAAGGTTCAAAACTCCAATTGGAAGTGTTTTAGTGCTGCTTGGTATATGTCTTATCCTCCCTGCCTCCTCCCTTGCTTCCTAAAACATGTAAGTCAAACTATAGAAGCCTTAGTAGACAGAAAAACTGCCTCCCACTTACTTCATCTCAGAGTTCTGTACCCCTCGAACTATCACAACTATGAATTAGTCCCCACAAGCAAAAACAGTGCTATACCTATAGAATAAAATGCAATGAATATTTTGATATTTTTGATTTTTTGATTTTTTGATTTTGAATATCATCAAAAGTGGGGAATGAGGGAGTTCATAAGTTTAACCTTAGTATTACTGCTGTATAACTTTATGAATTTACGTGTATCACTTTATGAATCTGTATATATCACTCTGTGTATCTGTGTATCACTCTATGAATTTGTGCACTCACAAATGTATGCAGAATGCATGCTTTCTCAAAGGAAGTGAAACAGGATATCTGCCCTGACAGTTTCTAGTCATGTCTCGGGCTCTCTGTATTTCAGACAAAAGAAATGAGCTAGGGGCCAGGTAGTAATTCCCGCCCTGCAAGTTCTGTTTCTGTACTTTTCCAGTGTTTACCAACTCCCGCCCTGTTTACTAGCCTACATAATCCAGAAACAAAGGCTATTTGGGGCTCAGACTTTGGACAGGAGTCCTCTGAGTCTGCCGTGGCAATAAAAAGTTGTGTTCCCTTCTCAGAGGCTCAGGTGCTTTATTGCATGGTGCTTATAGTCACTCTACTTCACTGGGGAAGATTAGTGGAGTAGTCTCAGGACTCGTTCTTTCCTCTAAAACAGTTAATGAACAGGTAGGAACTGTCTGAAAGGGCTGTTCTGGGATTCCAGAGGTCATAAGAATGCTGTAAAGCATCAAGGGAAAATTGGGAGGAAGAGGCTTAGAAACTGTGGTAAAGAACTATGAGTAGTTTGTTTGACATGGAGGCTCCTGGGACCCATTCTCCACCCCGAAAGGCAGGCCACCGTGGGGTTCAAGCCCTGGCTACTTGCTGTGGACAGAAAGTGACATAAAAAGCCTCTTCCCTGAGAATGGGGGTGGAGGGGCATGGCCTAGCATTGATCACAGCTTTTGATTAGCAAATTCAATAGCTGGTTCCTGGCTCTAAGCTAGTGCTTCAACCTTGCCCCTAACAGGGGTAGAGGCATTGCAGGTTTATAGTCACAGCGCCTTTTTAGGACTGTGAGAAACAGTTTGCTGAAGGATGTCATCTATTAGGCAGGCCAGGAAAGTGCAGCTTTAGGGAGCCATCAAAAAAAAGTTTTTGGTGTTTACCTGACCTTCTTCCCAATGTGTGCCGCATCCTTGGTGATCTTTTGACTGGGAAATATTGACTTAGGACAGTCCACAATGGGGTAACTCACCTCCCAGAACTTGCCCTTCAGGCTAAAGCATTTACAGACAACAATCCCAATCAAAATTTCAACAGCCTACTTTGTAGAAATAGAAAAGCCAATTATCAAATTTGTTTGGGAGTGTATGAGGCCCCAAATATCTGAAAACATCTTGAAAAGGGAAGAATGAAGTTGAGGAACTCACGCTTCCTGACTTTAAACTACAGTGATCAACACAGCAAGGTACCAACCAAAAGATTGATATGTTGACCAATGGAACTCAGAAATAGACCTTCACATTGGTGGCCAGCTGATATTTAACAAGGCTGCCAGTACACTCGTAGGTTGTAACAAATGTGTGACACTTACACAAGGTGGTAATAGAGTGGTACATGGAAAAACTACCTCTAATGTAAATAATGGACAATAGAACTATTTTAATAATCTTTCTTCAATTGTAACAAAGGTAACTACTGTTAAAAAACAGCAACTTTTTTTTAAAGTGCTATATCAATAGTAGCAAATGTTTCACACCAATGCAAAGTGGTGGTGAGGTGGTGTACATGAATCCTGTATTTTATACATAATTGTTTTGTAAATTCACAACTTCTCCAATTAAAAAGAAAAAAAAAGGAATAGAATTGGACTTCCATAATAGGATAACGATTTTTGTTTTCTTTTATCAAAACCTACACAAAGAATATAGTTAATGTTGAAACTTGAGAGGCAGTCTCTTAAGAATAAGACTAAGATACCCATGACCAAATTTCTAATGCATAACATCATCTTGAAATACTTTATCAGCAATAAGGTAATATCAAGAGTATAGTGTATCTGGAACAGAAAGACAAAATTATCAATATCTATAGCAGATATGATCACTTACATCTAAATACAGGAAAATAAACATATTAGCACCGATAAGAGATTTCAACAAGTTTGTGGAATATATAATCAACCTGCCAAACAACATCCATCTGTTCCAGAAATGACCATAGTGAATCAAGAAAATGTATTTTTTGGTTTTATACTTTATATTTAGCTCGAGTTCAAGTTATGCACCATGATCTAGTTAAAGGCAAGCTTTATATATGGTATGAATAAAGTACAAAATTAGGGTAAATAGTCACTTATGTCCATAAGGATAACTAGCTAACCTACCACCATTTGTTAAAAGACTTTATAATCCCATTCTATTGCACTGGCACTTATTTCTGGATTCTCCATTTTGTTATATTGTTCTATGTATCTATCTTTTCACCAATACCAAACTGTCTGAATTCCTGTATTATGTAATAATCTTGAAATCAGGTAGGATAATTCTTCCAATTTTTTCTTCATTTAAAAAACGTTTATTTCTCTAGATCTCTTTTTGTTTTCGTATACATTTTAGAATCACCTCAGTAATCTCCACAAAAAACTGGCTGTTATTTTGTCTGCAGTTTAAAACTATAGATTAGTAGAGAATTAAATCTTAAGCAATATTGAATATCTAATATATGAACAGAGTGTATCGCTCCACTTATTTAGTCTTTTTACAAAATTTCTGCTTCTGTGTTAGTGTAGAGGCCATTGATCTCTTTTCTTGGATTTATTTTAGGCATTTCATGTTTTTTATGCATAATGTAAATGATTTGTTTTCTTCATTTTATTTTCCAGCTGCTTGCTGGTAGTGTACAAGAATGTAATTGATTTTCATACATTAACCTTACATTTTCTGACATTGCTAAATTTACTTATTAATTCTTGTAGTTATTTCATAGATTTTCTGGCATTTTCTAGGTAAGCAATCATATCATCTGCAAATAGGGAGAATTTTTTTTTCATTTTTGATCTTGATGCTTCTATTTCTTTTCCTTGCCTTATTGCAATAACTAAACTCTAGAACAATGTCAATAAAAGCAGTGAAAATGGACATCCTTGCCTTTTTCCAGATACCAGGAGGGAAGTAATTCTGATTTTCACCATAAGTATGATGTTGACAGGTTTCTCGTATATGCTCATTATCTATTTGTGGAATTCTCTACACTTCCTAGTTTGTTCAGATTTTTTTTTAATGGATGGTGCTAAATATTTTTCTGAATCTATTATAATGACTTTCTGATTTTTTCCTTCTAATTTGTTATTATGAATTTATTACTTGGGTCTCCAATGTCAAATAAACTTTGTATTCTTTGAACAAAACAAGCTTGCTCATGATTTATCACTCTTTATATATTTTGAGATTTGCTTTGAAAATATTTTGTTGAGAACTTTTTGCAGTATGTTAGTTAGGCTTTTGTATTAGGGTTATATTGACTTCAAAAAAATACCAGGCCAACAAATTAGATAACCTTTCCTATACTATTTCCTGGAATATTTTATGAAAGACTGATATTATTTCTTTCTAGAATATGTGATAAGAGTTCACCAGTGAACCTGCCTGGGCAAAGAATTTCCCATTTGTGAAAGTTTTTGTTATAACTTCAATTTACTTACAGATAAAATGCTTGTTAGATTTTCTGAATCTTATGTAAATTATGTTGTATTTTCTAAGAAATGTACACATTTTATTGACACTATTAAAATTTGTTGACAGAACATTGCTTTTAATATTTTGTGCCATTATTTTAATGTCTACAGGATCTGTAGTGAAAATTCCTGTTTTTATTCCTGAAATTGATGATTTTTTGTCTCTCTCTTGTTCTTCAGCGATACAACTAGAGGTTTGACAATTTGATCTCTTCAAAGAAGCAGATTTTCTTTTTAAATTTTTTCTAATGTATGTTTCTTTCCTATTTTACTTCTTTCTACTCTTTTTTTTTTTGCCTTTTTAGTTATTTGGTATCCTTTTTTTTCTTCTTATAGTTAGAAAATCTGTTTTTAGGGACATATATATTCATAATTGTTATACTTTCCTGATGATTTATCCATTTTTAATTTCAAAACGTTTTCATCTCTGAAACTTTTCATCATGAAGTCTATTTAATCACTTATTAAAATAGTACTCTAGCCTCTTTCACTTGTGGTTTGCGTTATCTATCATTTTCCATCCATTTACTTTCAACATATTTGGGTCTTTATTTTTGAAGTGTGTCTCTTGCAGGCAGAACCAGTAAAACTCTGCTTTTATAATTCTTTTTTTACTCTACTCTGCCAATCTATGCTTTTTATTTGGTGTGTTTATCCCATTAACACTTGATATAGTGATTGATGTTGTTGGATCTGTGTCTAACATTTTATTCTTTGACATGTCTCAAAGTGATTTTCTTATTTATAGAACACACCACCAAACAGCAGGAGGACACACATTCTTCTCAAATTCACACAAAACATCAACAAAGAACCTATTGTGGGCCACAAAACAAACTTGAAGAAACTTAAAAGGATACTTTAAGACAGTAGACATCAGTAAAGTAGCTGACACTAAAATTTTTGGTGGAAAATAATGTGGTTAAAATAATGCATTGTTTTCACTATAATTAATAATATTGAAGATAACTTGCAATGACTAAGTTAAAAGCATAGAGATTAATTAGTACCAAAATTTGTTTTTTATTATGGTATGATATGGTATATGGTATATAGATATAACCAAAAGATATGAGGGGCATATAAAAAAATCATGCAATAATCCAAAAACTTAATTCAATGGCATAAAAATATTAACATTTTAATGACTGATAAGCTTAGAGATTCTGATTCTTTAATATCATTAGCAACTTTTCTGTAATTCTAAAAAAAAAATAAAAGAAAGCATGCTTATATTAGCAAACATGTAATGACTCAAGTCAATAACTTCAGCTTCTACTCTGGGAAACTAGAGAAAGTATAAAATATCAAATCCAAAAAAGAAATTAAAATTTAAGAGTTGAAATTAAAAAAAAAAAAATCAATAGAGTAAAGTCAGAGAAGTCAAAGGTGGTTCTTTGAAAAAAAATCTATAAAACTGATGAAACTCTACCTAAATTGATGAGAGAGAAAGAGAAGTTAACAATATCATAAATTAAAGAGACAGCATCACGCTAGATCACACTGACAATAAGAGTAATCAACTTGTTTTCCTCTTGCTTTGCAACAAACTACCAGTCTCAGTGACTAAAATAATAAAAATTTATGTTCTTACAGTTCTGGGTGTCAGAAGGTCTAAAATCAAAGTGTCAGCAGGCTGCATATGTTCTAGATACTCAAGGGGACAACCTACTTCCTTGCCTTTTCCAGCTTTTAGAGACTGCTGGCATATATGGCTCTATCTGGCTGCATTATCATATCTCTTTCTCTTCCTCTGTGTTTCATCATATTGCCTTCTCAGACTCTGACTCTCCTGTCTTCCTCTTTCTCTTGTGAGGGCCCTTTTGATCAAATTGGGGTCACCCAGATAATCCAGGATACTATCTCCATTTTAAGATCCTTAACATAATTTTATCTGTAATGTCGGTTTTTGCCATGTTAACATATTCACCAGTTCTGATGGTTAGGATGTGGACATCTTTGGGGGTGTTTTAGTTTACCAAGCTGCTCAAATACCTTGAAATGGTTCTGATTGAACAATGGAAATTTATTTGCTCATGGCTTTGAGTTTAGGAAAAAGTCCAAATCAAGGCAAAATCAAGGCAATACTTTCTCCTGAAGAGTGTGGTGTTCTGAGATTGGCTGCTGGCCATTCTTGGTCCTTGGCTTATTATATGGCAGGACACATGATAGCATTTCCTGGTCTCTCCCTTCTCTTCTGAGTTCCATTGGTGTTCAGCTTCTGGCTACTCTCTCTGACTTTCTCTCACTCTGTATGAACTTCATTCCATTTTTAAAGGATTCCAGTAATAGGATTAATAACCACCCTGATGGGCCAACACATTAACTGAAATAACCTCATCACAAGCTCCTTCTTATAACAGGTTTATGCCCACAGGAATGGATTAGATTTAAGAACATGTTTTTCTGTGGTACATACAACTTCAAACCACAATATGGGGGCATTATCCTCTCTAACACATAAGGGAATAGTACAAATGATTCTATGCCCATAAACAACTGGAGAGATGAAATAGACTAATTCCACAAGTCACAAATTATCACGCTCACTTGGGAGAAATAGACAACCTGAATAGTCATATATCTACTAAAGATATTAGATTTTTAGCAAAAATATTTCCAAAAAAACAACTCAAACCCAAATGGTTTCAATGGAGAACTCCCCCAAATAGTAATCACTTTCAGAAAAGTAAAAGAGGAAGGGACACTTCTCAATTAATTTTATGGGGCTAGCATTACTTTAATATAAACACAGAAATCTAAAGAATGGAAAACTATGGAGTAATAACACTCATGAAAAATCCTTAGCAGAATATTGATATATTAGTCCAACAATATACAAAGGAATTATGAATAATAGTTCATCCCATGACTAATTTAATATACTACCAGGAGAAAATGATATGATCATGCCAATAGATGCAGAAGTAATTGACAAAATTCAATCTTTATTTATGATAAAAATTTTCAGCCAATTCATTGTGGAAGGAATTTCTTTTTTCTAGTGAAGGATATCTACAAAAGGACCTACAGCTATTATACTTAATAGTAAAAGACTGACAGGGGATTTAGAACTTTCACTCTAAAACAGGAAATAAAGCTCATGAACAGCACTGTACTGGATGTCCTAACCAATGCTATAAGGAAATAAAGGGAAATAAGATACATATAGATTAAAAAGAAAGAAATAAAAGTGTTTCAATTCACAGATGACATGAAAGTCCACATAGAAATCCCAAAATGTGTACCCAGAACTTGTGAGTTTGACAAGGGTACATATACAAAGTCCTTTGTGTTTCTGTATACTAGCAATGAGGCATTGGAATCCAATTACAAAAACATCATCATTTATAAAAACACCCCAAATTATAAATCCAACAGATATAATAGAATTTTTGCAAAATGTTTACGCTGAAAAATATAAAACACTGATGAAGAAAACAATAATACCTAATAAAAGGAGAGATATATCCTGTTGATGGATTTTAAGACTCAATATTGTTAAAATAACTCCTCTCCCAAATTTGATCTGTAGATTAAATGTGATCCAGCCAAAGTAAGTCTTTTTGATTTTTAAATCTGGTTCTCAATTTATATGAAAAGACAAAACAATTTTTAAAAAGAACAACCTTGAAGGAATCATGCTAAATGTTATTTTAAGATTTATTGTAAAGCTACACTAATCAAGACAAAGTTGAGGCATGAAGTAAAGGATTTTCCTTTCTCTAGACTGTGTGCTTTCTGTCATGAACTTGAAGATACCACTGACCAGAAATTCTTTCAAAATAAATTTTTCACATTGGGGATTTCATATCATACAGGTAGTTCGAAATTAAACCCAAATGTAAAATGCTTTGTTCAAGGGAATTTTGTGTGGTCAAGGGCTGTTTGTTTTCCTGCTTTTCCTAAACTTATTATGTGTACATCCGTATTGCCTAGATCCACTCACATAGGATTTTGGGCTTCTGGATTCTTAGTTCCACTTGGAGTCACCCTTCCTAACTTTCATTCTGCTTTGCCATTTGATGCCTTTGTTTCTTTGGCAAATCCCAGTCTCTAGAGATCCAGGGATGAGCTGATGAGATCAGGTCAAAGGCTGTTTGTGGAACCACTTAATCCTTTTGGATTCATGATTTCTTTTTGTTACTGGCTTCTGAAAACATCCATTAATTTTGTTTTATCACCTCAATTTGAAATATATATTTAAGAGGGCTATCTATAATATAGAGGTTTTACTATATTTCATGTTCACTGTATTATTGGAAATGGAAGTCCAAATCCTTAGTTTCTAGGGGAGCTAAAAATTCCCCTAATGCATCTGATTAA
The DNA here is from genome assembly GCF_023851605.1 of Tamandua tetradactyla. NCBI lineage: Eukaryota > Metazoa > Chordata > Mammalia > Pilosa > Myrmecophagidae > Tamandua > Tamandua tetradactyla. The sequence continues at coordinate 31,925,145 of NC_135339.1, forward strand.
TGCCCTTAAATATATAAGTAGCTGGATAGATAGATAAATATTTTTACTTCAATGCCCTTTTGTCTTGCACTCTAAAACTCAAGCCATATTTATTTATTGCTGATTTGGGAACATCACTCATATTTTATAAAGTAACTTTCTCAATATTTTTGACCACTAAATATTAAATAATCATACAATAATCTTACTATTGTTGCTTGTTTACTTCTTTCAAATATACTTATTAATACTTCAATAAATTTAAGCAATTAGAAAATGAAATGCTCTCTTTTCCTGATAGGCAATTTATTTTAAAATATTTATACATGGCAGACAATACTACTCATCACTATTATTTTGGAAAATTATCTCATGGAATGCTAATGAACAGAGAATATTATTCCTCTTTCAAATTATGGAAAAAAATAAAAAGTGTCATTTTAAACCAAATGTGTCATTTTAGCAACTATAAATGTGTGAAATTCCTAACGCTTTGCTTTTGTTTTTTGGCAGTATGCATGTCTCTTTTAGAAAAAAATTGTACTTTCAGCATCAGAAAAAAATTTTGCTCATTAACAGCTTTTGTATCAGATAAAAAGGGTTTATGCCTGGTAATACAGCTCGAGAAGAGCTATGAAAAAGCTAGGGGACTTGTCTTGAAATTTCATTCCCATATTCATTTCCTTATTTAGTCCTTTATTCTGTTAATTTGTGACATCCGTTTATGTGAGACAGTGATGCACTCAGTGGGTTTAACAGGTATAATCCGGTCTAGTCAGCATAATACAGAGAAATTATTTTTCAATAGGAAATGATGTCCTAAAGCATAAAAATGACATATAACGTTCAGTGTTTGACATAGAGGTTTTAAATCTTAGGTTATTTATTTTCAATATAAGAAATACATATAATGTTTTAAAAGCTAGATTTAGCTCTAGTGTGCTAAACTCTATTCTATACCTTTGTTTTCAATCATTTTCAGGTTCTGTAAATTGGCTCCAGCTTAGTGAAACATTCAAGTGAGTCTCTCGGCCTTCTGATGTCTGCTTTTGCTTCAGTACTTTGAAGAAGTGGCACTTCCACATCCTCACCTACCTCATCCAGGAATTTATTTTTTAGTTATTTTCATCATTCAGCACTTACGACCATTCTTCTCATATTCCTGATCATTGGGTCTCTTTCTCCTTCACCAGAACTTCGTTTTCACTTTCTCCTTCAAGAGATGCATTCCCCAAATTCTCCCCGCTTGTTTCTAATACAACACCTTCAAGGATGTTCCCCTTATCTATCTATCTATCTATCAATAAAATTCATCTGATTAGATTAGTGGCTTCTTAAACCTAGAGGATTCAACATTAAATTAACTCTCTTCCTTTCAAAATTTGTTCCACTTACTGATATCCTTCTCTGTGGTCTTGACATTTTTCTCCAAAGACATGAAATTTTGAATTCATCTTTATGATCTTTTTTCCTTGTCTTGTTTATCTTCTCCATTTAGTCAATTATAAAGACATGCTGATTTTCTTTCAAGCCATGCACTTCTGTATCAAGCATTTCCACTGCTCCACCCAAATTCAGCTCTTCAAATTCTTCTTTCCTTTAAATGCCATCCTGTGCAATCCACCCTCTACCTATCACTGGTATTATCTTACAAAAATAGTGTTTATATCCTATTACTTCCTTACTCAAATATTTTCTACAGCCTCCCATTCTTATAATACTGGAGCACCACAGTATGTCTAAAAGATCTTTTCTTTACTAAGCCTGTCTTCAAATCTTGCCTTTAAACACACTAACTTGGGCAGTGTGATGGTGGATCAGTGGCAGAGTCCTCGCCTGCCAGGTCGGAGACCTGGGTTCGATTCCTGGTACCAGCCCATGTAAAAAAAATATATATACCTTGAACCAAAGTCTATCCCTGCTATGTTCCCAGATGTACCCCCACTCTCTACCCCCATGCCTTCATGTGGTCACTTCCTCTGCTGGAATCTACATTAACAATTGTTTCATTTCCACTTATTGAAAGTTTTCCTATCAATCAAAGCTTAAAAAAGGTCACATCTCCATGAACTTATGCCTAATAATTTATTCAGAAGCACTATCCCCTCTAATTGAACTTAAACAAAATGTTTTATATCTCTCATTACCCCTATTAGATTCTAAGTTTCATGTGTTGAGAACCATTTATATCTACAGATCTAGAAGAGTAGCTATAATTCAGAAGAGGATCAAATTGAAATAAAATTAGTCTTTTAAGAAGGAATCTTTGCTGCTGGAAAGTTATTGCATGTGCTTGTGTGTGTGCGTGTGTTTCCAAAATGGTGTGTTGTCTCTTTTTTAGAGATGATGATTATTTCAGAAGCTTTGCAGTGAAAGAGGAAGCATATTCTAGCCTCAGTGAGACCCCTTACAAAGGAAATTCTGAGCTCATAAAGGATATCCGTGTTGTTTATTTCTACATCAGAGGCTTGAGTTACTGCTTCTCCTTTTTTTCTTCATGCTGACATGGCCTAATATTAACTCCTAGTACTTACCACACAGTACAGTGGCCCTTCATTTTCTGGAGCCCTGCATTCTCATTTCAGTTTAGCTACTAGGAAGTTACATGACCTGGAGCAATCATTTTCTGCTATATGTCTGTTTTCTCTACTTTTAAAATAAAAAAATGGGCTAGATTGTCTCTCTATTGCCTTCAAAAATTCAAAAACCCTACCACTCCTTTTTTTTAATTATTAAAAGCTAGATATCAGTTTCCAACATAAATAAAATCTTTCAGGAATTTAATTAAAAGGACAACCAAGCAAACGTGAATGTAGTTAAGTTCAGAGACTCTTCTAATCAGGCCAAAAGGAAGAGAGGTATATCAGAGTCACAGGGAAAGCTGCAACCCTTTTCCAGCTGGGTGGAATCAATCAAATAAAATGATCTTGTTCAGATCTGTGCTGACTCAGGCCGTAATACAAGTAGCAAGTAGCAATACACATGTAAGTCCTGATTTAGGTCCTCCACCACCATTAAATGCCTTTGAAAGTGATGATCAGGAACCGTTTCAAGAGGCCAATGTAATTCATTCCTGGTAGAGCTTGCAAAACAAAACTTATGGTCCTTTCCATCCCTGTTGAAATTGAGTTTTAAATCCATGTACAATTAAAATAAACTCTTTGATTTTTCTTGTAACAATAACCTATTTAGGGATTTAGCTACTGCCATCTATTTTGAGATCAGAGGACCTTTACAGAGGAAGCTATTTGTGTACATCATTGCAAGCTTTCCCCAAACTTCCTCATAAAAGGTTGTTCACACTCTCTGTAAGATGCCAGGTTTCCAAGAGGGAGAAACATCCCAACAGTTTAATTGAAAATAGCTATTAAGCCTGAAGGAGAAACACCTGTTGCAAAGGGAAATAAACAACAAAAAATACTTGCAGAATTTTCTACATGGAGAAAATCAGAGAGAATCTATTCAGTGATAACAAATCAATATATCAAATGGCAGAACCGTTATCAGAATTTAGGCATCAATAATTGCTGCTATTTTCTCCTTTACTAGGTCTTAGGCAAGGACCTTAAATCTCCTGATTTTCAAATGCTTCATTTGCCTGACTTACAGGAATGTTATTTTACCAGTTAGATAGTAAAATATAAAACTTATAAGCTTAGATAGATGGATGATAGTCATTAAATATTAGCTGTCCTTTGAAAGATATATACACATCAGAAAATATCAAAAAAGAATTTGTATTTATATATAAATGTAAGTATATAAATCAGAAGATGAACTATACTTCATAGCAAATATACTTCCTTTTACTTCATGGTAAAAATGAGCTAGAGTTCACTTCAGCATTTTTGCATTATGCCATGCTATCAATCACAAACCTGCTTTACCCTTTGGCCACTGGACTGCTACATATTTGTTCATATAATGCCCAGGATAGTTTCACCTGGGAATTCTAAATATCTAAAATTTTATCTGGCTATACATACAACGAAATATTTCAAAATAACCTAATATAGACCCATGTTATTTTAAAATCCCTATAGCTAGTTATTTCAGTTTCTTCGATTTGCCAATATAGAACGTACCACGAATGGGCTGGCTTTTACATTGGCGATTGATTAATTTACAAGCTTACCATTCTGAAGCCATGGAAATGTCCAAATTGAGGGGTCATCAGAAGACATCTGTGCTCCTCTCTCAGATGGCAAAGTACATGGCATCTGCTGGTCCGCCCCCTCTCTCCCAGGTTTTGTTGCCTCCAGCTCCTGGCTTCATTGGCTTCCTCTCTGTTTTCTGTGGCTTTCTTTTATAGATTCTGAGTCTTTTTCTCTCTCAGCGTCTCTGTAGTTCTCATCCTCTTATAAAGGACTCCATTCAGAGGCTTATGATTCACCTGGGTATGCCTCACCTGAAATAACCTAATGAAAAGTCCCACCCACAAAGTTCCATAGCCACAGATTGGATTGGCTTTAATAACATGATCTTTTCTGGGGTACATAAACAGCTTCAGACCATCACACTACACTCTCTGGATCCCCAAAAGACATGTTCTTTCCATATACAAAACGCATTTATTCCATCGCAAAATCTCAAAAGTCTTAAATCATTTCAGTAGCGATATTAAGTACAAAGCCTCATCAAAATCAATTGCAGGTGTGGCCTGTCCTGGGGTACAATTTCCCTCCAGCTGTGGAGCTATGAAACTTAGAACAAGTTATCGGCTTTCAGTATACAAAGGATGGACTGTCAAAGAAAACATTTCCATTGCCTCAAGGAGAAAATGGAAAGAAAACGGGGATCACTGGCCCCAAACAGTTCCAAGAACTTGCAGGGCATACTTCATTAGATTTCAAGGTCTGAGAGTGATCTATAGAATGACCTTTTGTTTTGTCCTCCAGGCTTGAGGGAGCAGCAGCCCTACCCTTTCCCAGGGTTTGTGCAGCAGCTGTGCTCTTCCAAAACACTGGGATGAAGACTCCAACATCTCCAAGCATTAGAGTGATGGCCATACGCTAGGGCTTACCCTCTTCAAGTATTGGGGAGGCATGAAACATGCCACCATTATCCTCACAATCTCTCCTCTCTCATCAACTTGAAAATTGTCAAAGAAAATTTTCAGGTATAAAACTAAACGCATTTATAAAACCTAAAGATGCATTATTGAAGAAAATACATTTTTTTTAAATGAGACTAATTAAAATACCTTATAACTCAAAAGAAAACCCATTTAAATAAGTCTATCTTTGGAGATACATCCCTCAAAAGAGTACATCCCTCAAAATAGTACAAAACTGTTTACATGTTATTTTTGTTTTTAAGAAGCATGAGAGGAAATATGAACACAAATTTGACTACACAGCTACATATTTTAAGCCCCATAATAAATATTAATGGAACAATCAGGATAATTATTGGAAGCAATAAAATGCAGAACTAACTATAGAGAAAATTGAATCAAGATATGATGATATAAAAATACTATGACTATATATATTAGATACAAAAGAATAAGCAGGGTTTCAATATGTGAACAGTAGAAGATACCGTGGAAGATAGAATGAGAGTTATGCAATTTGTATGTAAATGTATTACAGAATAAACTCAGTTAGTAGGATATGTTCTTAGTTTAGACATTAAACTCATGGACTCAAAACCATTAATCAAGATCAATATCAATATACATTGTTTTTCATTATATGTTAAAAATATAACTCTGTAATCTTATAAGGAGATAGAAAGAGGCATAATACAAAGAACAAGTCAGATTAAATTCAATTTCTCAATGTAACAATTGATATCAAAATGCAATGCGACAATGCCTTTTAGATCTCAGAGGTAAAGGAAAGTTGTAAACTAAGCAAACTTTACTTTGGCAAAATTCTACTCATGTACAAAGACAAAAAAAAGCACTTGAAATTTCTAAAGTGTTTAAATGTTTACAAAGTAAACACTATTCATTAAACCATTTTGTGAGAACATTCTTTTAAAATTCTAGAGGTATAATAGATGAAATTACTAAATGTATGTATTGCTGTTTAGTTTTGAGAAGTGATCTTTTCTAATATTAACAAAGGTAGGATGGATTTTGTCATGTCTAAATATAGAACTAATATGACTAAATTTAAAAAAAAAAGAAAGGAAGGCAATAAAGGAGAAAAGCTCTAAATTTGGGTTTCAATTGTTAGAAACTGGAAAATTTAGTTAAGGAGAGAGTCACTGGGGCCAAATATAAGCAATTACTTATATTCCAGTAAACTAAAGTCTAAAGTTGTTATTTTTTATTACATGAGACTAGGTAAATATAGAATATGATATAGTTAACTGGCAATTTGAAATAGGTATTGACCTTACCAACTGAGTAAAAAAGATAAAAGGAAATAAAATATGACACTGTCTTGACAGAAACAGTAATAAAATAAAGTCACAGAAAACCATTCATTTTAGGAAAAATAATATAAGAAAGCATAAAATATAACTTATTGGTTACAAGTGAAGATATTTTTCAAAACGAAGATATTTGTATGTTCAGCTTTCATTCATATTGAATGATAAGTCATCAAAAGTAAACTGCACTTAATTTGAAAGTATGGTTGCCAGATAAAATACAAGATGCCTAATTAAATTTGAATTTCATATAAACAACAAGCAAGTTTTCTAATATAGGCATACTTTGTACATAACTTATACTAAAAAACAAAGAAATGTGTTCTTTATCTGAAAATTCAAACTTAACTATGCATTTTTGTACTTTTATTTGCTAAATCTGGTGACCCAGCTTTAAAGAAATCTCACTTGCTACCCAGAAACAGAATTTTACATCTAATGACAAGGTCCCCCCTCCACAGCCCCCCCAAGAAATGGAGAGAAAGAAAGAATAATTGAATAATCAACAGTCAAACTAAAATAATCAGACTAATTGAATCATCTACCAATTAAAAGTTAAAAATATTCTCTTAAAAGTCATTTGGCTAAAAAAAGAATAAAAGGATAAAAAAACCACAAGGGATTATTTTTAAATGAGATTTTGAAACACATTTTGTGTCTGGAATCTTCACTACAAAAAGTGTTGTCCATGTAACCATAGCATTAGCATCACATTGGTCCTCAAATATATGCAGAATCTTAGGCCCTACCCCAGACAAGTAAATCAGAATCGGAATTAAACAAGATTCCCAGATGTTTCCTAAACATATGAAATTTAAGAAACACTGATAAAAACAATACAGCCAATGAGTTACTGAGAGGAATAGCAACAAAATTTCGTTAAAAGTTTTAATTGCCAGAATGGGAAATAAAACTATTTTCAATTTATATAAGTACTGTTTTTTAAACTGCCAAGTAAGAATGAAGTTGGACAAAAGATACGACAGAGTAAGGCAGAAAGTATGAATAATTCTAATCATTAATCATTAAAAAGATCTAGGAACGAGAACTAGGTGTTTAGCAATAATAAAATAGTGCAAAATTCTGTTAAATATAAGGTAATTATATTTTTGAAATGAAAATATAGACAACATAACTCATTGAAATTATTTTATATAATCTGCATAGCTATATCATGTATGCTAATCAATGAATAATGATCTAAGATATAAGACATCTGAACTATTATTTAAAATTGTACACTTAAAACATACAACTTAGGATAAAATATAAAACATTAATATTAATATTTATTAACATTAATTATTAATATTAACATATGAAGTTGAAATGCTTGAATCATGAAAAATAAATTGTACTTGCAACAACTTAGCACATATCTAGTCATATATTCAATGATGAGTGATTAGTTCCTCTGCTTTTGCCACTTTTATTTCCTTTCCTTTCCTTCTTTTTACCTTCATTTCCTTCACTTTCCTTTTTTATCATCCCATGTTTTATCACTTCTATTCTCCTTTTCCCTTTAGTAACATATGAAGAAAAGGGTAATTATAAAAGCTCTACTCAAAGGCTACGGATTAAATAGGTTGATTTACTAAGATAAATTTTTAAATATTATGTGTGGCATATTTTAATGAATGTTTTAAAACTTATCACTGTAATTTTTAACGGTTGAAATAAAGAGCAAAATTTAAAACCAGCAATGGAGAGACCATGCTCTTTGATGAGAGGAAGGGCTGGAATTTCAACTCTTTCTCTTAATCCTTTGTGTGACCTAGAAAACCTTAACCTGATCATGCTGCAAGAGAAATTAATGATCACATTGATATTATGTACTTTTTCCAACAGACTTGAATCATAGACAAGAATCTTGGCTAGGTTAACTCTCACTGAAAACAAAATGATACAAACATGACTCTATTTAAGCTCTGAACATGGTAATTCCCTTTGTGGGTTGTCCTTTTAGTAGGAGCAAAAGACTTCAGTGATGGAGCACACTTCCACCCACCCAAAGGAAGAAAAGTAGCTCAGAAAGGAGGAAAGCTGAAACAAGAATCCTCAGGGGAAGAAATGAAAAGAAATGTTGTAGACAAACTGATCTCACAGGTTGCAAGAGTCTTCTTGGAAAATGGGATTTGAAGAGGAATCAGTTATTGTTCCTCTTACATAATCATTCACACTTATCTGATGAGATAAGATAGTAAGTTCTACACAGAGACCACCAGTGTTGACTTTTCTAAAGCAGGATTAATGTAAACATGCTAGGATTTTATGATCTCTCATCTACTCCAGACAATATTAATATTTAAAACCTCTTTTTCAATATTCTCTCTCCCAACTCACCCCATCAAACTTTTTTCTTTTATATTCTAGTAGAATAAGCTTGATTGAAACAGAAAGAAAATTCTGTTTACTAGAAATGGGTTACAAATTAAAATTACTTCAAAACCCTAAGAATATGTTTAGGAAGACAATCAGATTTGCAATATTGATTTATGTGGTCCCTTTAGATATTAGAAATTGTGAATTTGAAAGCTCATGAGCAAAATAAGGGATATCTATATCCCAATCCTATATCTAGCATTTATGCCTTCAGAGGAGATAGAATCACTCTCAATCGGTTTTCTGACTGATAAAAGGGGTATACTAATACTTAATCGCACTGCGTTATTATCAGTATTGACAAGATAAATATACAAAGTCTATAGAGAGCCTTGATACCATATGCACTTTATTTTTAATAACTGTATAAGTAATGATTTTAATATTTTTAATTTTAGTTACTAAAAAGCAAAAAAAGCACAAACATCAAAAGAACATAGTTATTTTTTCAATTTCCTATTGTCTGGAATAAACCACTTTAAAAAATCTTGACATATTTGCTTTGAGTTTTAATCATTATATATTTTGTGGTAGAAGTAATATGTGTTCATTATACAGAATTCAGACAGTATAGAATAAGAAATACAACAATAAAATAAAATAATATCTACCCCAAATGGAGAAAACCATCACTATTTACTTAAAAGGAACATTATTACAAATAGATATTTGTAGAAGTTTGGACAGCTAGAAAGAGAGCAGTCGAGTTTCAAATTCAGGTCTGCTAACATCTGAGCCTAGAGTTTCCCTTTAAGAAAGTTCATTCTGAATTTGTGATTGCTGTGGAAAGCAGTCTGATATTTTCATGTTGTGATTTTTATTTGTATATCACTCTGTGATATAGTTACTGATAGCAGTGATGTCAATTATTGCATTAGGTTAATAGCCCATATTCTCTCTTATTTGTATTGCTTTTATTTTATATCTTATAATAAAATATCTTTTTTATCTTTAAATTACTGTTTCCTTCCTATAGCCACCAAGCCTCCTCATATATTTAAAATGTAAACACTTTCTGGACCAGTTCATTAACCATGAACTGGTTCATTTAACCATCCAATATAAATGTTAAACACAAGGCCAAGGGAATGTCATAGTTTATATCTTATTCAGGGCTATGGATGACAATTTTCCAAAATTTTATCTGATAGAGAGGAACAATACAAACGATGGCCAAAATCCTGAATTTAACAGATATTCCTTGATTTGTCATGCTTCTATGAACTCTCTAGAACTGCGCTGAATATATCTTTAAATTTTAAAATCTGTCTTACTCTGCTTGGGAAAATTGAGGTTTGGAAAAAGTGTCACCTACCATAACTTACTATTAAACTGGTCATGACCTTTCAGTAGTTGCCATATTCTGAACAGACATAAGAGATTGCTTTGATGAGATTACTTTCAAAAACTCATCATAGCTGAAAAAATTTGAACAAAAGTCATGATTTAAACCATTTATCTATAGCTGCTACAATAGGATATCCTTGATCATCCTATTTATAACTTTAATAATAACATAGGTTTTAGAAATACAAGGACATCTAAAAGCAAACCAATCTGCTCCTCTCACTGTACATTTAAAAACAGAGGTCCAAAGAAGCACCAAGCTAGTTTAGTGCAGAATTGGGATAAAAAGCATCCAATAAGCCCACCTACTCTTCTCACTCACAACTGATCTCAATTCTCATTTTCTTTCCTTGTCATTTGACCCAGGCAAAAACAATCAAGATTTATTTATTGAGCAAACACCACGGACTGTGTGTGCTATGTGCTATTTTTTCTTGCAGTCCTACTTATTCAGGTTTGCTTTTTTCATTCTACTTAAAGCAACTCTTCTCTGATAAGCTAACAAAATTGACGGCATATAAAGAATCATTATTGATAAAGGCAATCAACCATTTATTTCAACCAGGAAAAGAATAAACTCTATCATCAATACTAGTTTGGATTTTTGCTGAAGTCCCAATGTTTTTATATTGACATCCTCAGGTAAATATTATGTAATATATGCAAAATGCATACAAAATACTGAGAAAAAAAGTTGCTAAAACACTTAAATAAAACTTTTACCGTCTATTTTAAAGATTCAAGTCTCATGCTGGTCAAAGTAAGGGTTGGAAAAAAATTCAGATCCTAAAATATAATTCCTTTTTCATCAACATTGTCCAAAGTAACTTACAAATAGAAATACAGAGAATTTTGCCAAACTGCAGAGGAGGAATTACCCAATACATTTTAAATTCTATCAAATTGCCTAGAAAATTCTGGCAAAAGTGAATATCATCATCATCATCATAATCTTTGCTATTATCACTGACACTGTCAATCATCATCATCAATGACAGCATTATAAAAAATGAGCATGCTATTGCGTCCTTTAGACTCAGTGACGTTTATCCTTAGGGATATCTGCTCATGAAAGTTTTGATAAACAATAAAGTTAACAAATGTCAGCCTTATTTTGGTGACATCATTTAATGGGGAATTGGGAAGAAAGGTGGACAATCAACTCCTGTGAGCCTTTATCAGCTGGCATCACAAAACACCGTAAATGTATGCTTGCTAGATTGTAAATGATATTGTATCAAATTCCACAAATGCTGAATTATTTTTCACATCTATACATGTGAAAATACATCAATGATTGTACTGATGCTTAATGTCCTTTCAGTACAATGGAGAGAAATTTAGGTTATGAGAAGAGAAGATGGAAGAATTTCCTATACTCTTATCTGCTGAATTGAGGGGCTTTGCCTATTAAGATGCAAAAAAAAGCTTACTTATTTTCACTAGGGATATGTAATATTCTGATGTTAGGGGTATGCTGTAATATGAACCTTGAATATTTATTAAATAGATGTTCCTTAAAAAAACAGTGTGGTGGGCGGGCCACGGTGGCTCAGCAGGCAAGAATGCTTGCCTGCCACGCCAGAGGACCTGGGTTTGATTCCTGGTGCCTGCCCATGTAGAAAAAAAAAAAAAAAAGACCAAAAAAAACCATGTGGGTGGTTAGAAACATAAAAGAACCATTAAATGAAGGCAAAAGAAGATACATATTGCCCTGTATTTAGTTTACTTCCTGAGTATAACTTCCAATATATCTCCAATAAGCAAAATCTCCCAGGAAAAAAAAGTCTGATTCAGAATTTTCTCTTAATGCACATATGAAAGTTTCTACCTTCAACAGTAACTTTTCTTCAGTGCCATAGAATATTATCAGTTGTGTAATGATACTTTTAGAATAATGGTTCTTAAAAAGTGGCTTCTGGACACCAAAGCCATTGAGACCTTTTGAGGTGGCCCAAGAAAATGCTTTTTGTAATAATATTAGGATTGTGGTTGCCTCTCTCACTGTGGAGACATTTTCACTGCTGGTAGAAAAGCAATAGTGTATAAAACCCCTGATGTGTTAACATGAATTAAGGCACTGGTGCCCAACTGATTATTAATACAGCATTAATTTTCCCAGCTACACACTCATGGGCAAACAAAATCTCATGGAACCTAAAAATGTCCTTGAAAACTATTAACTTTATTAAATCAACCCTTGATATCATCTTTTTAATATTCTAAACAATGAAAGCCCTTATTTATAGGTTGTATATCATTTATATATGCCATTTATCATTTCTATATCATTTATTTTCTAAATGATAAAGCACTTCTGCTGCCCATCCAGGTATGATGCTTGTCTAAAGAAAAATCCCTTGTTGCTGAACTAGCCATTTGATTGTTGCTGTTGGTTAAATACCATTATTGACCTGAAAAAATGCTGATAGACAAACTGATAACTAAGGTTATTCCAAGTTTGGTGTTCAGGAGATGTTTTCTCAGAAATGAAGGAAATGAACTTGTTACTTTGACTAAAACAACTGATAATATTAGCTTTGATAAAATGTTAGCTTTTAAATTAAATTTTGAATTTTTGGGAAACTTTTACCCAAAATAAAATGAGCTTGACAACTTCTCAATGCATGAGGATTTTTTTAATGAGTTAATGATTACATTAATATAAGTAATATCTTATATGGTTTAATGAAATGCATCAAAATTTGAAAGATCTACACAACGCAGAAAACCATAGTTTCCAAATAACCAATGACATTAGACAAAAAAAATATCTATTCAGAAGATGGCCGGAGTGGGACAGATGGAAGTCACCCCTGCTCAGCAGGACAATATTGGGGATGGGGAGAGAATGGCTGGGACTGTGGTTCTGGGTCCCAGTAAGTGACTGAGTAATTGAAGAGGGTCTTCAGGGGCTTGGGGAGGTCAGGCTGAGGACAGCAGACTGGGTTGCAATGGCAGGGACCCCACCGGATGTGGATTGGAGGGAGGTGACCTCCTTCTGCTCCAACCTGTCCCAGCTCCTGGCTGGGGAGGCCTCCCTGAGCATATCCACAGCCAGTAGCGCCCATGGGGCCCCTGGAAGTGGCCAGGGTGGCTGTCTGCGCAGGTGCCGGGAAATGTTACCAGGTCATGCACGCTGTTTCTCTAGCTGGTCTCTGCAGGCAGGGGTCTGAAGTGTCGAGGCGCCTCGGTAGTGCCACCTGCTGGAGGGACAAGTAAGTGCAGGCAAGGCAGATTCCCTTTCTCCCTGTTTTTTTTTTTTTCCTTTTTTCTCTTAATATATCTTTTCTAAATATATATCCTTTATTATGAGTATTATTATTATTTTTATTCATATATATTTAATATATTTACATATTTATTGATTTTTTTATTTTTATTTTTTCTTATTCTATTTTACTTTAGTGCATTTATTTACTTTTTGACTTTTTATTTTTTTTCCTTTCCGTGGGCACCAGCGTGATGACTCTGAGTTTATCCCCAATGTATCTTGGGGTGTATCCTTCTGACTTTGGGGCCTACTACTGGTGAACTGTGGTTTTTTGTTGTTGGCATTTTTGTTATTTATTTATTTTATTATTATTTATTAAAATTTTGGGGGAGTGGGGCATAGGTCAGGAATCAAGCCCAGGTCTCCCACGTGACAGATTGGTATTCTCCTACTGAAGTACCTGTGCACCTTAGCCTAGCTTTTAATAGACTCTCAACTAAAATTATACACCTACATGAGCTCTGAGCTTTGATTTGGTGAAGAATTTACTGGCAAACCAAGTGCAAAAGAAAGTCCCCAACACAAAACCAACTAAATACAAAACATTAGAACAGTGAAGGAAACAAACTTGCAAAATAATCAATTGCGCTGCAAAACACAATAGAAAATGATAAAGCATGTGAAGATCCAACCAGAAATGGCCCAGCCAAACGAACAAATCAAAACATCAGAAGGATCACAGAATATGGAACAAATACTCAAGGATATTTATAAAGAAATAAAGGACTTCAGGAAAACACTAGAAGAACATAAAAAAGAATTCAAAAGATTTGAAAAATGGCAGATCTCACAGAGATGAAAATTTCAAAAGACCAACTTAAAAATATACTAGCGACACATGATAGCAGATTCGAAAAAGCAGAAGGAAGAATACAAGAACCAGAAGATGGAATAATTGAACTAGAGTGCACGAAATAACAAAGGTCAACAAAGATGGATAAAATGGAACTGGATCTTAGGGAAATGATGGGCAATAAGAGGCGCACAAACAATAAGAATCACTGGTGTCCCAGCAGAGAAGGGAAGAGTAAAGCGCTGGGAAAGTTAGTTGAAGATGTAATTGGAGAAAACTTCCCAACCCCTATAAAAGACATAAATATGCAAATCAAAGAGGTCCAATGAACTCCAAATAGGATAAATCCAAATAGGCCTATTCCAAGACACATACTAATCAAATTGTTAAATGTTGAAGAGAAGCAGAAAATCCTGAAAGTGGCAAGACAAAAGCAATCTCCTACATATAAGGGAAGGAAAAGAGACATTAAAAGAAGCCTAGTAAAAGAGTGCATCAGTGACCAAGAGAGATCAAATAGAGTTTAGAGGCTACTCTGGAGGCAACTGTCATGCAAGCTTCAATTAGATAATTGCCATGGTGTGCTAAACCCCAACCAGCATCACACCTGTTGAGCCTTGAGAACACTTAAGGATCAACTGAGACTCTATAAAGGTTTCATGCACTAAGTTTGCTTTCCTGGAACCTATAATTCCTGGAGGGTTTCTAGTTCAGATAAATCCTGAAACCCAGCAAGACCAACCCCTCCAAGAGTATCAGTTAATTACATCCCTCTATCCTTCAGTGTCTACACCGCTTTTCAACATGGAAAAATCAGAATGGGTAATAATGTCTCTATTGGTTGCGACAGGGATCAGGGGAGATGAGGAGATATAACAGAGAGAATAGAATTTAACAAACAAGTATGACTTTTGAATCACTATATTAATATTCCATCTAGCCTCCAGTGTGTAAGAGAAACTAAAAGGAAAAATCTGAGATGGTGGAATAGTGATCCGTTCTGTGACTGCTTGTCAAACTGTTTGAAAATTGCTGCTCTTTTCTTTCTTTGTTTGCACCTTATCTTTTACAATTAAAAAATGTAAAAAAAAAAAAAGAAACCCTTGCTTGGAAGCCCCAAGACTAGAGCACAGTTTGGGTTGCTACCTGAGTCTGTGCACCCCAAAGTGCAATTCTAAGACCTCAAATGAACGATTTTTTGCCTTGAAAAAAAAAGGTATATCAAAGTTCAATATTGAAAGTAACAAATTCATTGATATGGCTTCAGACTCCACATTGCAATCAACCTTTAAGAAACTACCATATGTCAAAATTTGTTGTAACATCAAATTAGACTATCTACAGCTATTCAATAAGGCCTTCCCAATGACATGTCTGTGAGGCTAGATTTTCTTCCTACACTTCAACCAAAATGACACATCACAACAGAATGAATGAAGAAAAAGGTTTTGAGCATCCAATTGTCTCGATTAATCTAGACGTTAGAGTTGCCAACATGTAAAGCAATGTCATCATTCTTATGAAAAATTACCTTTTGTATTTTGAAATTGTATAATTATTTTCCATAAAATATATTATTTCTGTTAATTCAATTTGCTATTATTTTTACATGAAATAATACATATTTTTAGTTTTTCTGTCTTAATTTCTAATATGGTAAATATCAATAGATATTACCCACAAAAAAACAAAATAAATTTCTTTCCAATACTGAATAATTTCTCAGAAATTAAATGTTCCTAAATCCAAAAAAGTTTGAGAGCCACTGTTTTAGAACTTCCTCAAGGTAGAATTCTCAATTCAAATGGAATAGTTTAAAAAAAAAGAAAAAAAATGGGTGGGCAATGGTGGCCCAGTGGCAGTATTCTCACCTGCCATGCCAGAGACCTGGGTTCAATTCCCAGAGGCTGCCCATGCCAAAAAAAAAAAACAAACAAAAAAATGGAATAGTTTATTGTGACTTGCTAAGAAATACTTCCACATGCTTTCTCATTACTGTCCTTTCCCCATTCTCATACATACATCTGAAACATTTAAAATTTTTATATTCCATGAACTAATTTTAGTCTATTCTTGTCCAGTATGACATCCCTGAAATGCAAATTCCCTTGCCACTTATGGATATTGACATTTGATCAGTTCCATTTCCATTATTTCCAGTTTCAGACACTGAAACTTATTTATCCAACCAGAATGCAAATTGGTTGCATACTATATACATATATATATATTTTTAATATATATAAAAATATATATATTTTTTATATATATATAAACACACATGCATAGACATATACAAATATATATAGAGAGAGAGACACACAAATATATACATAGATACTGGGCATAAAATATGAGCTCGAAAAATTCTTGTTTCATTCAAAGTCGACTGATCAGGTCACCAGATTATTTACAAAATCACAAGCCCTATCACTTCTTCTAGGATCATTGTTATGAATATATCTTTGTGTTCATTTTACGCCTTTGTTTTTTGCTTTATGCGTGATGGAATAAGTTGAAGGTTCATAATGTGCTATTGACCAATGTAATAATGTGTAAACTGGATTTCTAGAACACATTGAAAGATATATTAAGTGAAATACTAAAATATTCTGGGCACACTGTCAGGAAATGATTTTATATATAGCATTTATTTGTTGTTTTTCACTGAATGTAAATCTGAATGGTATATCAGGACCTTTAAAATGAAGAAGCTTATCTGCACTCTGAAGCAGGAACTTTGAATGAATTCAGTACTTTCCAGAATGAGACTTTAAATACGTGAGAATTAAACAAGTTGATCACTAAGATTGGTTGAAATGATAAATTGATACATAGAACATGACTAAATTCAATGACAACAGTAATATCATTTATTGTAGCACTTTACTAAATCAGCCTTCTTATCCAAAGTTAGGCTAATAATAGGATGAACTTTATTCCAACAAATGTTTATTATATACAGCCCAATTACTGGATTATAGGCTGGGGCTTTACAATGAAATTAGCATTTCTCTGAATTCACAGGGCAAGCATAAAGGGAAATAAGGTACACTTTTTGTTTACCAAGGTGGTAGCACAAATAAACTAGTAAATTCTCAAATCATTGATTTCATTTCTCCTACAGACTTAACCTAAGCATTTTGGGGGGAAACTTCAGCAAGATATTATTTGCTTGCTTTTTATTCCTCTTTCGCCCAGACTTGTGAACAATTTGTTAAAATTGAAAGTAAATATCTAAATGCAATTTAGGAAAAAAATATATACATATAACTTTATCTATCACTTAGTTCTTATCAAAACAATCTCCTTACATTATATAATTGCTACTTCCTCAAAAAAATGGTGGGAATTAAAAGCAGTTGTGTAACTAAATTTATACAAAAATAATATCTTTCCATTACAATCACAATGGTTCCAATATCTACTTATGATTTAATTATTTAATAGCATTTTTAAATCAGAATTTTTACTATGAGTAAATGAACTTAAAATCTATTTCAACCAGTGTTTTCATTAATACACTGAATAATAATTTAGTCAGTAACTCTTATGGCTTGGCATTGTTAGCGGTAAAAATGGGAAAAAGGATTATAAGAAATTCTTTCCCATAAGAAGCAACACATCTAATAAGCATGTTTATCTAAATTTTTCCAACAGATTAAAATCAGGGTGGGAAAATTCAGTTGCATCAAAGGAGAGTTTGTCAAATAAACTTTAAAAACAAATTATATTTTATTTGTATGTTTTAGCAAAGTGTCTGCTCCTGAATAATGGAAGAAAAAACTTATCCAACTCTGTACATTTTTAGGTCAATAAACTATTTTCTTCTTTTAATCTACTTTCATGTTTCCAAACTAACAAAACTGTTCCTGGAAAATCCATTCTATTTTTCTGCTCATTAAATTTGTTGATTAAAGATAAAGGACTTAATCTATTTCAATTTTAATTCCCCTCTTTTTTAGGGGGTTGTGTGTGCAGAGACAAGAAATCATGAATAAATATTCAAGTACATGGCAGAATTCTTTTCTATTCCAGTATTCACAATTCCTTTAATTTTACTCAAAATCTTTTTACTATCATCTTAGGTAAAAATATACAGGAAAACAAGTTTTGCTAATAATAAGTCAATAAAAAATTATTAATTCTAGACCCAAAACCCCACTTTCATTAACCTCTGTTGAAATGAAATAGTAGGCAAATATTATTTATGGGAGTTTATCTGAGCCATTTACAATTTCTAAATTGGGTAGCATCCAACCCAGACATGGAAAAGAGTTTGACTTCGGATTGGAAAGGCGAAGCAATGGAGAAAATATTCTGGTTGGCTGATGTTAAGATTCCATTTTATATAGGAGGGCCTTTCAAAGAGGAGAACAAACATACATCAATTACTGCAGTATGCTTGTCCTTTCTGATAAACTACCTCTACTAGAGTTAAATTGGTTTGTCACCAGGTGTTGCCTATGGGCAGTTCTGAAAAGCACAATGCACTGTTTCATTTTCTTGGAAGTCCTCTGTAGGTCAATTGTTTTGTCTTCTGGAAAATCTTTTCTTGGAAAGAGGTCCCTCCCAGCAATGACCAATGCAGTTGGCCATTTTATTTTACTTTACACCATTAAAATATCTGAAATGATAAAAGGATCACAAACTACTTAGAGAAGCAAATTCTTATCATTAAAATATAGATGAAATTAAACCTAGCCCTTCTGAGCTTATTTTCTGTTTCAGAATCAATTCAAATTCTATCCACATGGGGAGCATGGAATACCGATGCCAGATTTCCAATCACATCTTCCAATTACATATCTTGTCAAATGAGAAGCCTAGAAATGTAGTATTCGTTGTTTCTTGTGCCCTGGAGAAATGTGCGGGCTTGATAAGAATGAGTTATGTAAAACAGAATAACAATTGTAGCTGTACATCAAAAAACAAGCAATGGAGATGAGAAACATCGGAAGGGGAAACTCAGCATGACAATAAATATTGATTCAGGGCAAGAAAAGAAAAACAGAACAAGTGAAGAAAGAAACAATCTGGCATGAATTATCTTTCTGGTTCCGACTTCCTCCTTATATACGAATTGCAATGTTTTCTTTTTTATCTTTGTTGAGGAGCAGGAGGACGTAATGAAGGAAGAAAAGCCTCTGGTATTTGCAGTCATTTTGAAGACAAGTTTCAGAAGAGTACATGGTAGTCTTTTTACCAGCCATCCATGCTAAATATTTTCCTAGCACCCGTTATGAACGAAATATCAAACACTTTGTGAACTGAATGCCAAATATTCTTTCATAAATGAAAAGTTGAGCATGCAGGAATCAGTATATTTTCTTGGTCTTTTGAAGCACCAGAATTCTGTAACAACAAATAAATAAATACGGTTTTGGTTCCTGAACCCTAAACATGTATCCATGGGATTTCAGTTAATAAAATCTCAACATGCTAAATATTATGCACATGTTAAGTGGTACATCTGGAAGTTTATGTGCATTTGAAATGTATTGATACAATAGGGCTTTTTGTTTTTCTTTATTTTTAACTTTTTTTATTGTATAGTATAACATATACACAAAGCAAAGAAACACAAAAGCAATAGTTTTCAAAGCACTAACTCTTCAACAAATAGTTACAGGACAGACAGATCCCAGAGTTTGTCCTCGGCTACCACATGATCCTCTCAGATTTTTCCTTCTGGCTGCTCCAAAATATAGGAGGCTAGAGGATTTAAATATTTTTTATCATCACAACTGACTTTTTTTCCTTTCTTTTTTTTTTGTGAAAAATAACATATATAAAAAAGCTATAAATTTCAAAGCACAGCATCACAATTAGTTGTAGAACATATTTCAGAGTTTGACATGGGTTACAAGAGTTTGACATGGGTTACAATTCACAATTTTAGGTTTTTACTTCTACCTGCTCTAAAACACTGGAGACTAAAAGGGATCAATTTAATGATTCAGCCTTCATATTCATTTGTTAAATTATGTCTTCTCTGTATAACTCCACCATCACCTTTGATCTTTCCATCCCTCTCTTTGGGGTTGTTTGGGCTATGGCCTTTCTAAATGTTTCATATTGGAAGGGTCTGTCACTAATATGGGGTAGGGAGTATGGAACTCCCTACCCCATATGGGGTATGGAACTATCTGATAAATTCTGGAGAGGCTGGGCTAGGTCTCAGCACTTATCTGGACCAGGGACCCATCTGGAGGTTGCAAGTTTCTGGAAAGTTACTCTAATGCCTGGAACCCTTGTGGAATCTTATATATTGCCCAAGGTATTCTTTAGGATTGGCTGGAATGGTCCACAATAGGGCTTTTTAAGTTCTATTGACAGACTGAGACTGCTTAGAACCACTGCACAGAGAGAAACATTTCTCAAAATGTGTGCTCACAAAATGTGTTCTCAGTCAGTAGAGATAAAGCACGAATGCTCTACCAAGTGTTCTGTGTTCCTCTATCCTTTTCTTGGGACTCACAAAGAACCTTAGCTTGGAAAGGCTGGATAATATTCTTAGAAGGAAGGTACTGGATTTTCTTTAATATTTAACCTAGAACTTTACATGAACTTACTCGGCATGGTGTCCAATTTATCTTGAAAATAATATCTAGTGCGACTATTTCCACAGTATGCATTTTGAGCAACATTATTCTAGAGGAAATATTACTTTTATTATGAAATAAGAGGGAAAAATGAGCAGGAACAACAGAAATCTTACTATTTCCTACAATTAGCAGTGGCCTTATTAATTCTTTAAATCTTCTATATTGTTTCCTCAACTAGGTGATTCTTAAATTATCTTAATGCTTTATAGAAAAAGATTTTATTTTGGAAGCCCCTGCCTTTTATTTTTCAGAGTCATACTGTACACTGGGAACTCTTATGAAAAATAATGTTTTTGGATTATATGTACCAGTAATTCTTTTTTTTTCAATAGGGGACAACCATGGGCTGTCAACTTATATCGTAGAAATAACATCAATAGCTAAAACTTACTATTCTCATTTCATAAATGGAAAAGCTTTTTTAAACACCAAAATCCAGGAAAGGCATACATTTAAGAATAAGAAGCACATTTTATATTGAATAAATTCATTCATTATAATTATTTTCCTAAAAACCAATTTCATACAAAAGTAATGCTAAAGCAAGTGCTAGCATTTGGGAAGTATATCCTTCGATACAGATATTTCTAGGTTACCATAAAATATCTGACTGGAATGTTTAATATCTGAAAAATCTCTAGAACTTATTAATTGTGTTTTATATTTCTATTTAGATTTAAAATAAGGATCATAGTAATTACAACTTTTTAGCTTAGCTTGGCTTAGTTGGCTAACTATTTCACTTTAAACATTAAATCCTTTGTGTATTTTGGACCACATTAGAATTATGCACTAATGGCAATAAACACTTAGATATTAATTGAACTTTCAAAACTGTCTTCTTAATTTGTAAATTCATTTATAAATAATATATTTTGTGAATAGCACTCTGAATATAGAATTAAAAATTTATAAATTAGATAATCTAAAATTACTAGCTAATATTGGAGGTCAGGATGAGGAGTTGTGTCAATTAAATATCAATTTCAAATAGCTTTTATATCAAAATATATTAAATGTAAAGAAATTATAGTTGCTAAATAATATTAGTTACACTTAATAGCAGCTAAGTAATATATTTTAGTGAAAACGCTTCTCTACATGAAAATAAGTTTAAATGTGCTTTCATTTTCAAAAATAATTATTTAATAGAAATGCATTTAATTTATTTGACTATTATGCTATGTGCTACCTATATCCATGGTATAAACGTTATTACCTTATCAACTTTATTCTGGTTGAACCTGACAAGAGAAAGTGACTTCTAATACCTCTCCCCAAGAGCATGCTACATAATTCATGAAGTCCAATACAAAACAAAAACATGTTTTTTTTGTTAAAAAAAAAAAAAGAGACTTCCAGAGAAGATGGTGGCTTAGTAAGCTGCGCGGATCTTAGTTCCTCCTCCAGAACTGCTACTACGGGAGTAGAAACAATACAGAACAGCTCCCGGAGCCACAACAGAAATCAAAAAGACAGCGTACCCCATCCTGGAATGGCTGACTGGCTGAGAGAACCCGCTCCAGTGAGATCGCTGAGGGGCGCGGGCTTCCCCGGGCGGGGCGGGAAGCGGCCGGAGTCCTTCCCTTCCTCCTTCCCAGACCAACTGGGAGAATTGGATCGGAGATCCCCAGGCCACGGAGAACGGTGACGTGACTTCCCGGTCCGGCTGGAAACGGTGCACTCGGGTTGCGGCGGCTGGCACCCTGCCGCCATGCTTGGCGCCCCAAGCCGACTAGGAGATTGGGACGGGTACTCTCCCGGACTGCGGCAGCCGGCAGCCCTCCCGGCGTTCAGATCCCCGGGCCGGCTGGCACTCTTCCAAGCTGCTTCGGCTGGCGAATCTCCCCCACGGCGAGAGTTTTCCAAAGTTAAAGGACCCACAGCACCTTTTACTGGTGGGACCCGCAGACAAACGTATGCCACGAGGGCCACCTACTGGGCAGGGTAAGAAAAACAGAACCCAGAGATTTCACAGAAAAATCTTTCATCCTGTTGGGTCCAACTCCCAGGGAAATCTGACTAAATGCCCAGATGCCAGCAGAAGATAATGGATCATGCTCAGAAAATTGAAAATATGGCCCAGTCAAAGGAACAAACCGATAGTTCAAATGAGATACAGGAGCTGAGACAACTAATGCTGAATATACGAACAGAAATGGAAAACTTCTTCAAAAACGAAATCGATAAATTGAGGTAGGGGATGAAGAAGACATGGGCTGAACAAAAAGAAGGAATAGAAAAACTGAAAAAACAAATCACAGAACTTATGGAAGTGAAGGATAAAGTAGAAAAGATGGAAAAAACAATGGATACCTACAATGATAGATTTAAAGAGACAGAAGATAGAATTAGTGATTTGGAGGATGGAACATCTGAATTCCAAAAAGAAACAGAAACTATAGGGAAAAGAATGGAAAAATTTGAACAGGGGATCAGGGAACTCAAGGACAATATGAACCGCACAAATATACGTGTTGTGGGTGTCCCAGAAGGAGAAGAGAAGGGAAAAGGAGGAGAAAAACTAATGGAAGAAATTATCACTGAAAATTTCCCAACTCTTATGAAAGACCTAAAATTACAGATCCAAGAAGTGCAGCGCACCCCAAAGAGAATAGATCCAAATAGGCGTTCTCCAAGACACTTACTAGTTAGAATGTCAGAGGTCAAAGAGAAAGAGAGGATCTTGAAAGCAGCAAGAGAAAAATAATCCATCACATACAAGGGAAACCCAATAAGACTATGTGTAGATTTCTCAGCAGAAACCATGGAAGCTAGAAGACAGTGGGATGATATATTTAAATTACTAAAAGAGAAAAACTGCCAACCAAGACTCCTATATCCAACAAAATTGTCCTTCAAAAATGAGGGAGAAATTAAAACATTCTCAGACAATAAGTCACTGAGAGAATTTGTGACCAAGAGACCAGCTCTGCAAGAAATACTAAAGGGAGCACTAGAGTCAGATATGAAAAGACAGAAGAGAGAGGTATGGAGAAGAGTGTAGAAAGAAGGAAAGTCAGATATGATATATATAATACAAAAGGCAAAATGGTAGAGGAAAATATTATCCAAACAGTAATAACACTAAATGTCAATGGACTGAATTCCCCAATCAAAAGACATAGACTGGCAGAATGGATTAAAAAACAGGATCCTTCTATATGCTGTCTACAGGAAACACATCTTAGACACAAAAATAAACATAGGTTGAAAGTGAAAGGTTGGGAAAAGATATTTCATGCAAGTAACAACCAGAAAAGAGCAGGAGTGGCTATACTAATATCCAACAAATTAGACTTCAAATGTAAAACAGTTAAAAGAGACAAAGAAGGACACTATATACTATTAAAAGGAACAATTAAACAAGAAGACATAACAATCATAAATATTTATGCACCAAACCGGAATGTCCCAAAATACGTGAGGAATACACTGCAAACACTGAAAAGGGAAATAGACACATATACCACAATAGTTGGAGACTTCAATTCACCACTCTCATCAATGGACAGAACATCTAGACAGAGGATCAATAAAGAAATAGAGAATCTGAATATTACTATAAATGAGCTAGACTTAACAGACATTTATAGGACATTACATCCCACAACAGCAGGATACACATTTTCCTCAAGTGCTCATGGATCATTCTCAAAGATAGACCATATGCTGGGTCACAAAGCAAGTCTTAACAAATTTAAAAAGACTGAAATCATACACAACACTTTATCGGATCATAAAGGAATTAAGTTGGAAATCAATAATAGGTGGAGTGCCAGAAAATTCACAAATACATGGAGGCTCAACAACACACTCTTAAACAACCAGTGGGTCAAAGAAGAAATTGCAAGAGAAATTAGTAAATACCTCGAGGCAAATGAAAATGAAAACACAACATATCAAAACTTATGGGAGGCAGCAAAGGCAGTGCTAAGAGGGAAATTTATTGCCCTAAATGCCTATATCAGAAAAGAAGAAAAGGCAAAAATGCAGGAATTAACTGTCCACTTGGAAGAACTGGAGAAAGAACAGCAAGCTAACCCCAAAGCAAGCAAAAGGAAAGAAATAACAAAGATTAGAGCAGAAATAAATGAAATTGAAAACATGAAAACAATAGAGAAAATCAATAAGACCAGAAGTTGGTTCTATGAGAAAATCAATAAGATTGATGGGCCCTTAGCAAGATTGACAAAAAGAAGAAGAGAGAGGATAAAAATAAATAAGATCAGAAATGGAAGAGGAGACATAACTACTGACCTCACAGAAATAAAGGAGGTAATAACAGGATACTATGAACAATTTTACGCTAATAAATACAACAATTTAGAGGAAATGGGGTTCCTGGAAAGACATGAACAACCAACTTTGACTCAAGAAGACATAGATGACCTCAACAAACCAATCACAAGTAAAGAAATTGAATTAGTCATTCAAAAGCTTCCTAAAAAGAAAAGTCCAGGACCAGACGGCTTCACATGTGAATTATATCAAACATTTCAGAAAGAATTAGTACCAACTCTCCTCAAACTCTTCAAAAAAATCAAAGTGGAGGGAAAACTACCTAATTCATTCTATGAAGCCAACATCATCCTCATACCAAAACCAGGCAAAGATATTACAAAAAAAGAAAACTACAGGCCCATCTCTCTAGTGAATATAGATGCAAAAATCCTCAATAAAATTCTAGCAAATCGTGTCCAACAACACATTAAAAGAATTATACATCATGACCAAGTAGGATTCATCCCAGGTGTGCAAGGATGGTTCAACATAAGAAAATCAATTAATGTAATACACCATATCAACAAATCAAAGCAGAAAAATCACATGATCATCTCAATTGATGCAGAGAAGGCATTTGACAAGATTCAACATCCTTTCCTGTTGAAAACACTTCAAAAGATAGGAATACAAGGGAACTTCCTTAAAATGATAGAGGGAATATATGAAAAACCCACAGCTAATATCATCCTCAATGGGGAAAGATTGAAAACTTTCCCCCTAAGATCAGGAACAAGACAAGGATGTCCACTATCACCACTATTATTCAACATTGTGCTGGAGGTTCTAGCCAGAGCAATTAGACAAGAAAAAGAAATACAAGGCATCAAAATTGGAAAGGAAGAAGTAAAACTATCACCGTTTGCAGACGATACGATACTATATGTCGAAAACCCGGAAAAATCCACAACAAAACTACTAGAGCTAATAAATGAGTACAGCAAAGTAGCAGGTTACAAGATCAACATTCAAAAATCTGTAGCATTTCTATACACTAGTAATGAACAAGCTGAGGGGGAAATCAAGAAACAAATCCCATTTACAATTGCAACTAAAAGAATAAAATACCTAGGAATAAATTTAACTAAAGAGACAAAAGACCTATACAAAGAAAACTACAAAAACTGTTAAAAGAAATCACAGAAGACCTAAATGGATGGAAGGGCATACCGTGTTCATGGATTGGAAGACTGAATATAGTTAAGATGTCAATCTTACCTAAATTGATTTACAGATTCAATGCAATACCAATCAAAATCCCAACAACTTATTTTTCATAAATAGAAAAACCAATAAGCAAATTTATCTGGAAGGGCAGTGTGCCCCAAATTGCTAAACACATCTTGAGGGAAAAAAACGAAGCTGGAGGTCTCACACTGCCTGACTTTAAGGCATATTATGAAGCCACAGTGGTCAAAACAGCATGGTATTGGCATAAAGATAGATATATCGACCAATGGAATCGAATAGAGTGCTCAGATATAGACCCTCTCATCTATGGACATTTGATCTTTGATAAGGCAGTCAAGCCAACTCACCTGGGACAGAACAGTCTCTTCAATAAATGGTGCCTAGAGAACTGGATATCCATATGCAAAAGAATGAAAGAGGACCCGTATCTCACACCCTATACAAAAGTTAACTCAAAACGGATCAAAGATCTAAACATTAGGTCTAAGACCATAAAACAGTTAGAGGAAAATGTAGGGAGATATCTTATGAAACTTACAATTGGAGGCGGTTTTATGGACCTAAAACCTAAAGCAAGAGCACTGAAGAAGGAAATAAATAAATGGGAGCTCCTCAAAATTAAACACTTTTGTGCATCAAAGAACTTCATCAAGAAAGTAGAAAGACAGCCTACACAATGGGAGACAATATTTGGAAATGACATATTAGATAAAGGTCTAGTATACAGAATTTATAAAGAGATTGTCCAACTCAACAACAAAAAGACAGCCAACCCAATTGCAAAATGAGAAAAAGACTTGAACAGACACCTACCAGAAGAGGAAATATGGATGGCCAAGAGGCACATGAAGAGATGCTCAATGTCCCTGGCCATTAGAGAAATGCAAATCAAAACCACAATGAGATATCATCTCACACCCATCAGAATGGCCATTATCAACAAAACAGAAAGTGACAAGTGCTAGAGAGGATGCGGAGAAAGAGGCACACTTATCCACTGTTGGTGGGATTGTCAAATGGTGCAACCACTGTGGAAGGCAGTTTGGCAGTTCCTCAAAAAGCTGAATATAGAATTGCCATACGACCCAGCAATACTATTGCTGGGTATCTACTCAAAGGACTTAAGGGCAAAGACACAAACGAACATTTGCACACCAATGTTTATAGCAGCGTTATTTACAATTGCAAAGAGATGGAAACAGCCAAAATGTCCATCAACAGACGAGTGGCTAAACAAACTGTGGTATATACATACGATGGAATATTATGCAGCTTTAAGACAGGATAAACCTATGAAGCATGTAATAACATGGATGGACCTAGAGAACATTATGCTGAGTGAGTCTAGCCAAAAACTAAAGGACAAATACTGTATGGTCCCACTGATGTGAATGGACATTCGAGAATAAACTTGGAATATGTCATTGGTAACAGAGTCCAGCAGGAGTTAGAAACAGGGTAAGATAATGGGTAATTGGAGCTGAAGGGATACAGACTGTGCAACAGGACTAGATACAAAAACTCAAAAATGGACAGCAGAAAAATACCGAATTGTAAAGTAATCATGTTAAAAAACTGAATGAAGCTGCATCTGAGCTATAGGTTTTTTTTTTTTGTCTGTCTGTTTGTTTGTTTGTCTTTTTTCTTTTTTACTATTATTATTATTTTTATTTTTTTCTCCATATTAACATTCTATATCTTTTTCTGTTGTTTTGCTAGTTCTTCTTCTAAATTGATGCAAATGTACTAAGAAATGATGATCATGCATCTATGTGATGATGTTAAGAATTACTGATTGCATATGTAGAATAGAATGGAATGATTCTAAGTGTTGGGTTAATTTCTTTTTTTCTTTAATAAATAAATAAATAAATAAATAAATAAATAACAGGGAGAAAAAATGTTAAAATAAATTTAGTTTGAAATGCTAGTGATCAATGAAAGGAAGGGGCAAGGGGTATGGTATGTATAATCTCTTTTTTTAATGTTTTCATTTTGTTTCTTTTTCTGATGTCTTTTTATTTCTTTTTCTGAATTGATGCAAATGTTCTAAGAAATGATCATGATGATGAATATGCAACCATGTGATGATATTATGAACTACTGATTATATATGTAGAATGGAATGATCATATGTTAAGAGTGCTTTTGTTCATTTATTGTTAATTTTTTTTTAATTTAATAAATAAATAAATAAATAAAAGAAAGGAAATTTCAAGGCAGTGACAGCAGAAGATTAAAGCACAAGCTCTGGACCTTCTAAGCATGGGGCTCTGTGCAACTGCACAAACCTCGTAACCATGAAACTGGACATGCTCAGCCCCCTCCTCATTTGTCACGAGATTGGGTTTCTAGAGCAGTTACGACGAGACTACTGATTTACTTTACAGTTTTCAATCACAATCCTAGAGCTCAAAAGAGTCTGAAGAAGCCTAGACCTGCTGTGGGTCCTTATAAGAATCATAGTTTTATTTGGGCAAACCTTTCGCTCCTTGCTTGTTGCAACTTATTTCCCACTGTGTTCCCATGGGAACCAGCCATCACTGATCTATGGACAGGGAGTACCAGGTGCACACAGCATGATCAGTACACTGGGCTGTCACAGGAAGAAACAGGTATCTGGCAAAGATAGCCATGAGAACCAGTGTAGAAACCCAGTCTTGTGACCACAGAGTAGAGGACCTGTGTGCAAAAACCATGAGAAAGAATGTTGAGAAAGGCTATGCACAGTCCACCGAATACCTCCAAAGTCCTGTGATTTATTAAGCCTCTGGCATTGTGCCTTCTTTGCTCTCTTCCTATGTATATTGCTGAATAGCATCCCTTGAATGGCAGAGCACTACTGGAGTCCCACTGTCACCCTGGACCATGTCTCCTGGATGTAAGTTTCCCTAAATAAACATTTATTTAATTCCTCTATATCTTCTGGAGGTATTCTTTGGACAGAGAGCAATGGAGGCTGGAACCAGAGGCTATGTTTATAATGCAGTAGCACAGCCCTGAACTGGGTCTGTATAATTCATGCAAGTGAGAGAAAGAGGAGAACTGCATCTATGTACAGAAAAGCAAAGCATAGAGACTCCAAAAGATCATAATTGATCTCTTTTCCTTTCTGCCCAAAGCAAAGAATTCTCCTGCAAAGGTGTACGTACTAGGATAGAAAGAAGGCAGAAACTACCTTCTCAATGCTTCTGAGAAAGAAAATGAGTTTACTTTTTGAACCACAAGGCATGTAGTTATATGGAAAGAAGGATATCTCCTCTCTATTTACCAAACTTTTGTTCACATTAGTTGGACTTACCAAACATTGGCCATTCAGTAGTAGAATTCTTCCCTGCCAGATGTGGGGTCCAGTGTCAGCACCATATGCTGCAATTAGATAACTGTATTTATTCACTCTTCTCTCTTCTCCAAATTCTCAGTCAACTGGGAAATTGAAACAGAAATAAATCATAATCAAAATAGCAGTTATTTTGAATACTACCAGGACAGCTGTCAAAGAATGTGGTTTGAATTGGAGGCCCAAATCAGGTTTAACATGATTTTACACCCAAATTAACCTTTGGGCTTACACGTGGGAATATTTGGTTCTTCACAGCAGACTCATCCAATTCAGACATATGGAGATATTGGCTTGGATCAGGCTCTTTGTCCCCAGAATTGCAATGAACCCAAGAAATTTGTGATTTTTAAAATCATTATTCTGCTCAAAAGAGAAACGTGTAGAGAAGGATAGCTGATTTCAACCATCTTCCTCTTATTGGGACAAGCCAATGAACAGTGAATGGAAAAGTAGAAGCTTCTCTCCATTAAAAAGGCTGAAATTCCAACTTCACAATATGGTAAGAATATGGGGAGAAAGAAAAAAGAAAAAATGATGACTACAGAATGCCATATCACTTAATGCTAACAAATTGGCCAACTGTCTGAGACCCATGGAGAAAAGAGACTTTACTCACTTCTTTTCCTCTCCTTTCCTTAAATCTGTGATTATAACATGAAATCAATAGCTATAGAAAATATGTAAACAAATGAAACTTTATTTAAAAGAACATGTGGCAGGGTGGACAACAGTGGCTCAGTGGCAGAATTCTCGCCCGCCATGTGGGAGACCCGGGTTCGATTCCCGGTGCCTGCCCATGCAAAAACAAAAAACAAAAACATGTGGCAGAACACAGTTTGCTGATTCCTGTTGAGAGCTATTAAGTCTAATAAACATTTTTTTAGGATTTACAATACACCCGGGTGTGGATTTTCCTCACATTTAATCAACTTAATTTTTTCATGAAATACAAACTATTAAATTAGAAAATCATCATGGATTTTGAAGAATTATCTAAAAGCATTTGATATAGGATACTCTAAGAAATCCAAAATGATGGGGAGAGGGATATAATACATAGCTCAAATCCAGGTTTTAATTATGGCAGGCATTTTGGCTTTAGAAACCTAAAGGAAAGTGACTTTAGTTACAGAAGCATTGACATAATGAATTAGTACATTAATACTAAGAGCAGTAAGTTCATGACTAAACTGTTATTTCTCTTGCCATTTTCAAAGCTTGCTATTTGCAAAACTTGCTTAGGGCTTCAATTTTTAAGGCAAATGAAAAAAGAACTTAACTCCATGAATTCCACTGACTTTAATGGAATCCATTCATCTACACATGCTAGGCTAGAAATTTACATTTTAAGGCTTATTTTTACAACTATTTAAGTATGCGCTGGGAGCTTGCCTTAGGGAAAACAAGAGCAGACATAAGGTGAATTCACTAACTCTTTGATTATTAAAATAATCTTCATGAAAGCTTGATGTATTAGTTTTGTATCATAGCGTATCTTTCCAGGGCATAGTTTTTCTTGTTCAGACTTTATCTTCAAGAATACATGAGATAAATAGGGAATGAGACCTTGTTGGTTTGTACCTATTAGTGTGATACTCCAATACATCCCAGAGTAATCTGGGCAGAAAATAAAAAGGTATTAGCAAAGTCCCCTAGAGGAACAGGGGGGAAATGTGGAAATATTAAACTTCCCCAGGTGGGAATTCCTGATATTCTCACAAACACTGGGGACTACCAGTTTAACAGGCTGAGCCCCTGATCTTGGGGCTTACCCTTATGAAGCTTATTCCTGCAAAGAAGAATTTAAGCCTACTTATAACTATGCTTAAGAGTCACCCCAAGAGAAACTCTTTTGCTGTTCCCAGGTGGCCTCGCTCTCTAAGCCAACTCTGCAAGTAAACTCACTGCCTCCCCTCTACGTGGGATATGACTCCCAGGGGTGTCAATCTCCCCGTCAGCATGGGACCTGACTTCAGCAGATGAGCCTTGCCCTGGCATCATGGGATTGAGAAAGGTTTCTTGACCAAAACGGGGAAGAGAAAGGTGCTAATCTCTACCCCTCACCCTCTGCAAGAGATACTATCTCTTCCAATTATTGTGTTTGAATTGTAAACAATTCAGTGTATCCTGATTTCTTCTTGAAAGCACTTCTTGCCACATATACTATATACTTGTTTATCATCTCTCTCCTTCCCTAGTATATAAGCCACCTGAGGTCAGTGACTTTTTCATGTTTATGGCTTTCTCCTCAGCAACTGGAATAGCTACCCAGCATGTAGCAGATGATCAATATTTTTGAATAAGTAAAAACTGTATGTGAGGATAATAGATTACATACAATACAATCCTAGAAAATAATGCTAGCTACAGTTGAGTTTTCCATTACTGTACTGCAGAGTATTTCTTTAAAAATTATTTTCTTAGCTCTCAACTGTATCATTTGATTGTGTTTATCAATATCATCATCCTATTTCCCTGAATACAATCAACTGTAAGCAGCATTTTACTTGGGTGTTTTACACTATTAAGAAAATATTAAAGAGAAAAGATATGAATGAAGATGAGATAGTACTGGGAGTTATAAGAATAACAAGAAGTATTTAAAAAGCAAACAAAATCATTTGATCTCAAGATAATAATAACTGTTATAACTATTAAATATTATTAATAACAATTTCAGTCAACATCATTTATTTATTCTATTTACATTATTTAACTTAAATGAGCAGCATGTAAGTGTAGAGCCACTGACTTTTGGTTATATTGCTTTATTCCTTACGATCATGTGGCTTTTCCTAGCTGTAACATTGACATGGGAAGAAAAATAAATAAAGTGAAACACATTTGAAGCATATAAATAAGCTTGATGACTTGACAAATTCAGTTAACAGAAAATAATAATAGATTTTCAGGGAGCATTTACGAGAGAAAATGAAAAAGAGAAAGGCAAAAATAACACCAACATTTTTCATTAGCAATTCTTTGAGTGGAAAAAACACATTTAAAAATGGTGTGTGGAGAGATATTGTTGTTTGAGTAAGAAGTTTGCAGAGCTGAAATTTTCATTTGATATGTGTTAAATTTGAAATGTGAGGTTTGAGTTCAGAGTGGCCGATTGTAGGCTAGAGATTGCAGTTTGATAATGGAAGAGACTCCTCGGGATACAATACAGAGAGTAGAAAAGGGCTCTCTCTCCACAAGGACCTGAAGAAATTCATCGCTTCTACGTTTAGCGGAGAAGGAGGAATAAACAATAAAGAGTGTAAAGGAGCAACCAGTGAAGATGGGAAGAAAGATTACAAGATTTTAGGAAGGAAGGGGATTTGAACTGTGCTAAATCTCTGAGATAATCCAATGTGTTGAAAGTTGGAACTGGGAATAGGTGGCGCTGCCTTCCAATTTGAGTCTTTCCATTTGTTTGTAACAAGAGAAAGATGTGCACATAGTACAGGAAAAACCATGAGAAAGTGAATCTGAAACAACAAGAAAAACGCTTACGGTCTTAATTTATTTCCTTACCTATAGTAAAAGTGCTAACAGTCTCGTAAGATATTCAACAACTTCAAATAAATTGAGTACTGCCATAATCTTCTGCAAGGAACGTCTATGCAACTTGACTATACTATACTTTAAATCTCATCTCTAAAATGTTACTGTTTAGGTTAAAGGCATTTTCCCTACTGCACTATTTATTACTCATGGTGGTGAAGTACCATCATGCATTGTCCTTTATAGATATTTTTATGACACATATTAACACAACAGCTTATTGTGAAATAAAGTGAGTGGATAAAAGGAGATTTAGATCCAGATCCTTGAAAGGAAAGCAATATGAAGCTATCAAAGCCAATGGAATGAGGAACAGATAAGAGACAAGAAGAGGTTGATTCAAAAGGATGATAGGAGAACACAAAGGCAAACCTCATTTATTTCATTTATTAAAGGGGTGAACTCTCTTAATAATAATCCTAGCAACCCTTTATGGAACACTCACTATATGTCAGGCACTATGGCAGTGACTTTAGAAATTTTTATTAACTCTTCCAAACCTGATGTCAGGTAAGATATGATTACCACAATAAAATCGATGGCAAAAAAAGAGAAAAGTTATATAAATTCACTTAAGGAAAAACACCTAATAAACATTAGAAAGGAATATCAAAATATAATTTGTCTAAAATTCCACAGAACTTAACTGATGAGATTACTGGGCTATTTTCCTAGTAAATATCAGAGAGAACAGTCCTTTAAGAAATGCTTTGCAAGTATATCCAAGCTATACAGCTATTAATGTGCTTTTTCTGCCCTCTCTATCTCTTATGTTTTATTTCACTTAATTTAAGGTGAATTCCGACAATTTCCACTCAAATAAACATAATAGCTATGTTTAAAAATCATGTAATTTGATTCCTTGAATTTGTCAAGAGGGCAAACAGAAAGAGTAGAACTTAAGGAGTGAATTATAGCTATGTAATTACTTTCATCCCAAGGCTGATTGAAAGCATGCACATATATTTTTTAAAAAGTTTAACTGAGAGTAGGTGGGTAGTACAGTGGTAGAATGCTCGCTTTCCATGTAGGAGACTTGGGTTTGATTCCTGGGCCATGTACCCCACCACCCCCGCAAAAAAAAAAAAAAAAGAAAAAAACTTTAATTGAATAACTACATAAAAATCCTCTTGAGGTTAAGAACGCTTCTAAGTGACTTGATGTGTAGAAGCTGTGTGAGTAACGTAAATTCATATACATTAGTCAGTCTGACTTCAGATGGCAAGAAACCACAATAAATACATGCAGGTAGTTTGCCACAGAGAACACAGGAATTGTTTAAAGAACATTCTGAATAAGTCTAGTGTTCATAAACACTACCTAAGACATACATCCCCATGACATTTTTTTGAGCAAAGGAGAGTCCCTTAGAGACATGAGCTTTTATAAATCTACTGAGATTATATCTCACAAGCTGTTGCCTCCATGGAGGCTTGTAGCATATTTTTAACTGATTTTTAGGTGACAAATAATTTCTGATATTTTCAAATGCAAGGACCAAGCCTTTGATTTTTATTTTATAGTTTAGAAGTAAACCTTATTTCCTTCAAAGTACTTCTTTCTTTGTCCACATGGTTCCTGAATAATAACTGTGCATTATTCAATCTCATACGCTATCTGGATGGAGCATGATTGCATCTCTCCAGGTTGGTTTATATTCTCCTCAGTCACCACTGTTGACTTTTGAACAAATGTCTCTGATTAGTATAGTGAGGTGCAATAATCTCAGACTACATGGCAGAGATGAAAAGGAGAACAAGCATTTTCTCAGAATTCAGGTACAACATGTTACATTATCTCTTACTGTTCTACTCTCAAATTTTACAAACTCATGAATGGCTTTCTTTTCCAAGAGGAAATTATAAGCCTACAAACTCTAAATTTGGTAATCCTGCTGAGACTCAATTTGTCTCAGAATGTTCTACCAGGGCACCTTTTAATGTTGACATCTTTAAAAAAAATATATCTACCCTTCACCATGGTTTGAAATGTATAACTGAATTAGAACTACGTATTAGTTTACCACCTTTATGTTCAGGAAAAAACATATCTACGATAAAATGACAAATATAAATGGAGGACTGATCTGTGTGTTAAACCTAGAAATATTCAGTATTTGGATTCTAAACTACTCTTGTTTAAGAAAATCACTAAGCACAAATCTGTCATCAACTAAAACGCATCAATAATGGCAAACAAAGGGGTACTATGCATACATTGCTATGGCTCTGTAACTTTTAACACATGCATAAACTGTTACAAATTCCTATGTTCTTTATCACACAGGTTCCTGAAAATTAAATATAATTCATTATCCTACAGCTCAGCAGAGATTGTTTGTGATTCTATGCAATAATGAGAGTACATAGTATGTTTAAAATCAACATCTGAATATATACTGTATTATACTCTTATTATCTTTATTGATAATTTGTATACCATAAAATCATCCATTTAAAGAATACAGTTAAAGGATTTTTAAGGAAATTCATAGAAATTTGCAAACACCACTACAGTTTATGTTCTCATACATCAGTTGAT
The DNA here is from genome assembly GCF_023851605.1 of Tamandua tetradactyla. Lineage (NCBI taxonomy): Eukaryota > Metazoa > Chordata > Mammalia > Pilosa > Myrmecophagidae > Tamandua > Tamandua tetradactyla. The sequence goes on from NC_135339.1 coordinate 31,960,820, forward strand.
GGACATTTGGGTTGGCTCCATTTGGGGGACAATTTTCCATAATGCCGCTATGAACATTCTTGTACAAATCACCCTGCTTCAATCTCTTATTCTCCCTGTTCTGTCACTCTTGCTTCTTCAGATCATTTCCCATTTATTACTTGCACAAAATTCATAGAAATTTGCAAGCACCACTACAACCTACTTTTAGAACACCCCAAAATGACAGCCTATACCTAGGAGCAGTCCATCTCTCAGACTTACTCACTAACACCTTTAAGCCCAAGACAGCCTCGAATCTACTTAAGTCTCTATAGTTTGCCTATACTGGACATTTATTAACAGACTCATCGTCTCCCACTGAATGCCTATTTCCAGTCTGTGCTTCATGTTTCTTTTGCATTCTTTTTCCTTCAAACTGATAGGCCCCAAACCCTACCTCAACCTGTTATCATGTATGTCTTCTAAGTATGTGTAAAATGTGAACATGCTATCTGAACGGTGGTTGTGGGAACAGTGAACTTGCATTAACTAGCATCGTTGCAGAAATTAATTCTCGAGCAAGATTCCAGGGAAATGGGAAATAAGAATGGAGGTATTTGATGATATTGGTATGAGTAGGGGAGAATGGGCAGTCTACATGTTAGGGTGGGGTAAGCAGGCCAAGAAGGCAGGGCGAGTGTTCGTAACCAGATAATACCCCAAGGACACAAGATGCCTGGGGAGGAATAAGGTGACAGTCTCAGGGAAACTATGGCTCTGAATGAGAGGATGGGAAAACTAGAGGAGGGATAAGTCACTGCCTCAGAAAGTGGCTCTCATGCAACATCCCTTGGAGTGGTTGTACAGTCTGTCAAAGCTGCAGAATACATTTAAGGATCAGAAATATAAATATCCTTTTTTAGTTTATGGTATATTGGAGTGGTAGGAGGGAAGTACCACCACTGTTGATCTGCATTCCAGTAGCCTTGATTCTAGAAGATGATTGTATAATGATATTGCTTTTACAATGTGACTGTGTGATTGTGAAAACCTGTGTCACATGCTCCTTTTATCCAGGGTATGAACAGATGAGTAAAAAAAAAAAATGGACAAAAATAAATAAATAATAGGGGGAATAAGAGATAAAAACAATTCTGTAGATTGAAATACTAGTAGTCAATGAAAGGGAGGGTTAGGGGATATGGGATGTATGAGTTTTTCCTTAACATTTTATTTCTTTTTCTGGCATGATGCAAATGTTTGAAAAGTGATCATGGTGATAAATACACAACTATGTGATGATATTGTGAGCCATTAATTGTACACCATGTATGGACTATACGTGTGTGAAGATTTGTCAATAAAAATACTTTTAAAAGAAAGTCCTTGGAAATTTTACTGTACATAAAAAATTTAAAAGTAAGAATCTCACGCTAAAAGAATTCCAATTAAAATTTAGCATTTTAATGATATAAGATATGTGCAATCTTCTACATTTTTCATTCTTTACTTAACATAGGTATTTAAGACCTTGTTTATATTTCAAAAAATACTTGTAAATTGATTTTTGTTGAATATAATATATATATATATACTAAGAGACAACATTTTTCATACCTTTTAGCTCATGAATATGTTCCAAATGAACTATGAGATGCTTATCTTTGCAGTTGAAATCCCTGATGACTCCATACAAGCATCATCAAAGCAGGTGCCTGCTATATCTCACTTAACAGATTTAAAAACAACTTGGATTTACCTTTCCCTTGCTTCCTTTATTTATTTTAAGCTACATGGAAAAGCCCTCATCATCTTTCTCTGTTTCTCCATATTTAACCACCCGTTCTCGCTTTCTTTCCTTTCTGTTAGGTATAAGAAATACAATTATAAAAGTAGCACAATGAAAAAGGCCTAAGAGAACACTGGTTATAAATATGATTTTATATTTACAAATAATATTTTATAAATTTAGAATAGTAAATTTATATTTATGAATTTTATATTTATAAAGATCTGACCTCATATTAGACTTTTCTTACCATGATATTTAGACTAATGTCTATGACAAAATTTCCCAATCAGAAAAATGATAGTTACTCTTACCTTAAGGAATCATTGTGAAGATAAAATAAACTAATGCACGTAAAATACTTATCATGGTGTTTGGCAAATATTCACATTCAGAAACTAGAAGATAAAAAGGAAAAAAAAAAGAGCATATCTGGGATGGAAACTTAAGAAAGGATTTCTATACATTCATCATTTTCCCAAAGGCTGAAAAATGTACCTAAAATCAACGGTGTGTGAATAATTTTGATATTATACCTATATACAAGAAAAGTAGCTAAAATCCTATGAAACTAAAACTTTTATACCCATTATGGTGTTTCATCTTTGTTTATAATCTGAAAATGACTAAGTTCTACAGTCATTCTGAGCATAGCCAGCACTTGAATATTTTTTAGAAGTATTGTAAAGGTATTTCTATTACTTTTCATTATTTGCAATAAACTCTCACCTCTAATACCTACAAAGAAAAATTGATGGGTAAAACTTTACATGGAATTTCCTATACATTGATTTGCATCCTAGTAGCAAAATTTAAAACTGTTTTATTTCCAGGAAAACTAAAGCTGAACATCATAAATGCCCCCAAAAGTAAATTCTAAGGTATATGGTATGGTTGTTTCCAGATGGCCACTTGAAAAGATCAGCCTACCAGAGTTCAGAGCCATTTGTCAAGCATTCAGACTGACTGGCTAACTGTACTTGAGTAGACAATTTGTATGTAAGACTGCTGAAATACCTATATTTTCAATCAGATTTAAAGTAAATAATATGATTACAATACAATCCTATAGGCCAAGAAATGAGGAAACCAATAACTGTTTGGGAAATGGCATTAAGAATCACCATATTCCCTTTAAATCCAATTTAGATATGGTCAAATCACTAGCTCAAATGGAAATATTTACTTATTCCATCAGTACAATTTGCTAACAAGAACTTTTAAGAAGTTGTTTGTTCAACTCCATGTATCTTAAAAAGAATAAAGCAATGAGTAGAAGTTTCCTTTGAAATGTGAAAATATAACCATGTATTTTACAATGCCTGATCTTGGATTTTGGGTGTCCCCATGAACTTAGAGACATTGCATAGACGGTGAAACTTTATGACCACTAATATAAAAAATGTTCTCCTTCGTATTCTTCCTAAGTGATCACCACCCTATGATTGTGCAAAGTATAATATAAGTGGTTCAAATAATATTTTTTACTTCAAATTTGAATTCAACCAACTTGGAATAGTATGAAAATGTCCCTTAGTTCTATTCTTTTGTAGGGAAATATTTCAGATATACCTTCCCATGTCTTTTTGTTTTCAAAAAGGAAGATGTTACAGATACCAAAAAGGAATAAAAATATTTCTTCTGTGTTAAATTAAAAAAATGATAAATTTCTTATGCATATCCATATTTTAAACCAAAGTTATCTGGCATCCTTTTAAAATATGAGAATACTCTCTTAGTCTATCAAGCTGATAAATATCCACAACATTAAAGGGAATGTGGTTGACCCAAATTTGTTTATGTTTTATTATAGAAACATTTGGCATCCCACTGCTGATAAGACTCTTCATCCCTGAATTAGACTTTTTTCTTTCATTTTTGAAATGTGTGGTTCACATGACCTATAAGGAGATTTCTATAAAGATGATAACATCATCATGCCTGAAAATTTCTTTCTACTTCTTACTTTTTCCAGATGAACAGACGGACTATTAGAAGTATATTGGCCACTTTTGATTTCCACTAAGACTTTTATTTTCCTTTTATTTTTTTCAACTATAAGTTTGATTCATTTTACTCTCTTCACTTATGTGCACAGATGCCACGAAGTCCTCAGAATTTGAGTTGGGAATTAGAGGGTGAAATACTTAGTGAACTACTAGAAAATCATACCTTCAGAAAATAAAATAGATCACTAAAAGAACATACTAGAACAATAGCAATAAGTCTATATACCAGAAGCTTGGAATTCATCCTTCAATCATTCATTCATTTGTCCATTCATACATGTACTCCAAGGCTACATTTCATTAATATCAGTGAAATTGCAAATATTTTTCTATCTACATAGATTTTGAAAATGCTTTTCTAGCCCTCTCAAATTTTAGAAACAACACTATCTCATAAAAACACACACAGATACACATATATACATAATACATATGCATATGTGCAAATCTTATGAAACATACATATGCATGCATGTATATTATATGCATACAGACATATGTAAATTCACTTCCAAAAATAATTAAATATTTGTCAAGTAGAATGTGTATCCCAAGTAGAATTTCATTGAAAACTGTAAATAAATAAGATTTTCAATATCTTAATATATGTAAAAAAAATTCAAATATAAGAATTACACTCAGCTCCAAAAGATTCCTAATTGATTTTAGTTTAACTTTAACACTCCAGATCTGAAGTTCAATAAGCATTTCTTTATTATTTCTCCTTGTGTATTAACCGTGGTCATAGTCATAGGTGGCTTCATTTATAGGAGATTAGCTATATAGGATTATATTTTAAGTATGCTTACATTGTTAGTTCCAGCCTCAGAAAATTCATAAAGGAAGTGCATTGAAAACCAGAAATGACCATCACGTTTATAGTAAGGATGATTTAAAGGGAAAGCAACTCATTAAAAAGTGATATATAGATTATGTATATAAAAAAAAATTCGAGAAGGGAAGTTAATAATCAACAAAGACAAGTAGAGAGATGGTCACTTACAATAGATCTTAGTTTTCCAGGCTGCTCTGACAAATGCCACACAATGGGTTGGCTTAGACAATAGGAATTTATTGGCTCAAGGTTTTGAGGCTAGGAGGAGTGATGATTTCTCTCCAAAGTCTGTAACATTCTGGTGCTGACTGCCAACAATCCTTGAGTTTCTCGGCTTGCACCTCTGCCTTGTATCACATAACAATGCCTTCCTTTTCCTGATTTCATTGACACCCCATTCCTGGCTGCTTCCTCTGATTATGTCAAAACTTCTGTTTATAAAGACTCCAGTAATCCAGATTAATTAGGGACAAATCTAAATTAAGGTACATAATTGAATCTACCACAATGTTGTTATTTGCATAGAGGACAAGCTATATATTTGCGGAATCTAAAGCAATGGTGACTCCTTGGCATGTGAATGATCTTGATTAGAAAGGATTAGTGGGTTGACAAATATTTTCAAACTGACTATCTAGAGTACTGTGCTGAGAAATATTCTAAGGCCATATTCAGTGTTCAGCTAGAGATATTACTGTAATTGATTACCACAATTGTTGAATAAAGATGTGATAAAAACCATAGCGATGTTTTTGCCATCTCTGACCAAACATAGTCAGTTTGTCAGACGTTAGATTATTTCCTTAATTCAGCCATTATATAACCAAATTCATTACACAACAATGACTAGTGTAAATTGTTCAGAGTAGATGATTCAAATTATCCTGAAAATATATTATGCTAATTAAGTAAGATATTATAAATTGTTTAATTCATATTGATTGAATAATTGCTTAATTTATAGATACTTTATTTTTAAAGAAAACTTTTGGTCATTTGCCCCTGTTGTAATGATAACAAAGTAAACAAAAATTTTAATAAAACTCTAAAGAGAGAGAGAGAGAGGAATTAAAAGAAAGAAATATTATTCTCAACTATCTGAAGAAAAATCTCCTGCAATGCTCTAGGCAAAGGAAAAAAACACAGAAACAACATTTGGTTGAGCTGACAGGAAAGTAAAAAAAAAAAAAAAACCTATAGGCAAAAACTAACAATAACAAACAAGCACAAATCTAACAGAGATATACAAGCACTAAAGCCAGTATCTACCCATTGCTAGTAGGCCTGGACCTGTTTTTAATGGGCCCAACTGAAGACTGAGCACCAAGCTTGACTCTAGCAGTGTCTGTTTAGAACAGAGACTCAGCCACCCAGGGTCCCTAAAACATCACATATTTAATAGGTGAGGTCTAACTGAATAGGCTTAGTTAGACAATGCGGATATTTGTTTCCCTTGGCCTTGGTTCTGGGGGTGGTTGGAGAAAAAGACGATTTCAGAGAGAATTGAGTATAACCTTGACCTTATAAGGATTTGAGGCTAGAATTTACGCTATCTCTTGATACTAAAAACACAATATAGATAACTGAGTTCACATTAGTTCCAGATAAGTAGTGCCCCAAGCACTTAGCAGAAGTAAAGGCAAATCTTTGGAAAAAGGGCAATGAAACACACATCTCTGTCTGTTCACTTAGAGATAAGAGCTTTAAAAAAAAATGACAAAACCCAATCAATCGTGGACAAAACCAAGCAGAAATAGCAAATTACAAAATAAAGCCCTCAAAGAATAACTAATAATAGAATTATCAGATGTAGAATTTAATAGAAGTATGATTTAAATGTTTGAATAAAAAAGAGATTATCAGTAATATTATTAAATTTCAAGGAGCTACAAAAATTGGAAATTTTGGAAAGGAAATATGCAGAACTTTTAGAAATAAAAAATTCAATAGTTGACATTAGAAATGGATCAAAATGGGTGAAGATGCCTCAGATTCATGCCGGGTAGGCTGGGGGCTGTGCTAGGACCCCCAGGCTGGTGTGGCAGCTACTATGAGAATCGTTACTGTTGCAGAGGGAAAAAATAAGCATTACAAAAAGGACTAATTCTAAGAGCTTTCATTCATATTGTTGTTGTTGTTTGGTAAAAGCAAGCCATATGCTTTGTCTGAGTTCAAAAGTTTAAAGAAATAAAATTCTACAATATACCAACAAGAGAGAGCTAACAAAATTTGTGAACTATGGTATCTCTAATGATACCATAGTCTAAAGTTGTCAACATTAAAAACATATTAACAGCCTAAACATGGAGTGGGAAGAATTTCCATAATGCCAAAAAAAAAAAAAAGAATTTGATTCATTCATTATAAAAAGTCATAGCAAATTAGAAATAGAGAGGTTCTTTCTTAACTAGATAAAAAATAAATTGCAATAAATAAATAAATAACTTTGAACTCAATGTTCTATAATATTAAAGTGTCCCATACAAAATCAGGAAAAAATATTAAGTTTTGTTATAACCACTTTTGTTAAAATTTGAAGGGGGAGATTTGGTCAGAGGAATAAGATAGGAAATGAATAAACTTCCCATTCAGATGACTATGTGATGATTTTCAAAACCCTATAAAGGGGTAGTCAAAACTAATAAGTACTTAGGAACTTTCCAAGCTAATATACCAGTATACAAATTGAATTTGGCAACACTCTGAGAAAATGTCATTTAAATAAAAAAAAATTCAATGGCAGTGGTCCTAAAATTCTAACAAATGTGTGCAACAAATGTTTGCACAAAAGATATAAAGACTAAAAATGGCTTAACTAAATTAACAGATATACCTTGTTCATAGATAGGAAGACTGGAAGAAAAGATATATCAATTTTCCCCAAATTAATCTAATCGGTTAATATAATCTCAATCAAAATAGTCATAAGATTTTTTTTTAGAAATGTGACAAGCTAATTTGAAAACTTATATGAAAGCATAGGGCAAAGCATACCCAACATACTCCTGAAAAGGAAAAATGAGATGAAGGGATTGCACCCAAGACCATATTTGTTATAATGCTACTCAAATTAACACAGTATAATACAGGAGTACAGAAGCAGACCAATACAATTGAAATAGAGAGCTAAGAAAAAAAAGCACATCTGTGTTCAACTATGTGAACATATCATATATTACCAAGGAAGTATTGCCAACCAGTGAATAAAAGACTTACTAGTAAATATGTAGTGCTGAGATATTTGATTATACATTATCAATAAATGAGATCAGTACCTAACACCATGGACAACACTGATTCAAGATAGATCAAATAAATATATGTGAAAATCAAAACTGTAAAACCTGTGGGGAAAAACTGAAAGGCTTTTTTTTTCTTGGAAAGTAAAGCAAATTTTAAACAAGCAAAAAATACTGACCAGGAAGGAAGAGGATTGAAATTAGCAAAATAGAAGTACTACAACTGATGGCATCAGCATAGATATTTCAAGAAAAATACTGAACAACCAAGAAGGAAAATAATGCTATTCCTATAGCATTTCAAAGGGTCAAAAACTAAGCTAAATGTTTTTTACATAGCATGTTAAAAAATCACGAGGAAAAGCAAGAGAATGGAAGGAGTAGAGGAAGGTAACTGGAAAAACATTTAGGAGACTTCAATGTTACTAATTATATTTTTAACATTGTAAGGCGATGGGTACATAGGTGTTCATTTCATTCTCATTCTTTGCACTCTCTATATACATTATACTTAAAAAAGAAAGTCTAATTTCAGAACAATTTTAAGTTTATAGAAAAATTGAGAACAAAGAGTTCCCATAAAACCGACACCCAGTTTCTCCTATTATTGACATCTTAAGGTTAGCATAATGCATTTTTTACAACTAATGAACCAGAATTGATGCATGAAGTATGAAGTCTATACTTAATTTAAATTTCCTTAGTTTTTACCTAATGTCCTTTCTCTATTCTAATTCTCATCCAGGACATCACAACATTTAGTAGTCATGTCTCATGAGGTTCTCCCCGGCTGTGACATCTCCCTATCCTGTCTCGGTGTCTGACAAGCTTGACAGTTTTGAAACATTCTATTTTCTAGAATGTCTCTCACTTGGGATTTGTTTGATACTTTTATCATGATTAGATTGGGGTTATATGTTTTGTGAAAGGAGACCACAAAGGTAAGGTCCATTTTCATCATATCAAGGGCACCTAATATGACTTATCACTGTTGATGTTAACCTTGATTATATCAAGTACCTGGCTGAAGTACTGTATTATAGACACTATATACCTGATATACCTGATATGTCCATGACACATTATTTTTTAAGGTGAGAAGAGTGAAAAAAATATCAATTGATCCTGGATTCCTGGATAAGAAAATCTATGTATCTGCCTGGTTGGTCAGTTGGTCAGTCAGTCTGTCTGTCTGTCCATCTATCTATCTATCTATCTAACTGTCCATTACATCTATCACCGCATGCTTAATTCACCTCCCTTGAATACCTCCCTTTGGAACCCTGGATAAATGAGTTAAAGAGTTTAATACTATCCACTTGTATACTATCTATCAAACATCAGTAACTTGGAAGAACAGCAAATATTTATGCATGAGACTTACCTGGAAAAGCAATCATTTCTGGGTTACAGAATGATTTCAGGTTTGTAAATTCAGTCTTTGAATTCCAGCGTTAGGCTTATTTTACCTGTCGTGCCCTAAACATGGAAACAGTAACACTAGGCTTCATTCTCCTCTAACATTCAGATTATTGAGTGAAGAAATCTGTTTGTTTTTTTTTTAACAGTTGCATTTCATCTTTTATTCTAGAAAAGGGGGTTGTGAATCCAGCAGGTATGAGGATTTGGCTCCAAGCCACCCCCACCCCCACACATATGCCTGTTCCAATAGTTACATTTATTCCTCTACTGGTGAAAGTTAACCTCATTCTTCCTTACCACATTTATAGATCTTGACATTTATATTGCCTAAGCCTATATTTGATGGAAAAGATCGTCTAATTTTCAAAATAAATCTTCCAGTATATGTTATGGTCTATTTTGATAACAAGCCTTTACTTTAAGAAATTCAGAAAGTTCAAATTGCAATTTTGCTGGATGACAATCAGTAAAGTGATAAGTTTTCCAAAAGCAGAAACTAGGGAGAAAAGATCAACTATCTTTTTAAAGGTAATCCTTAAAATATGTTTTTTAAAAGCAAGATCAACACCATTCTTTTGTTGTTTTCCTTCTTCCTATACTAGTTCTGATTCTAAACTGTGCCAAAGTAAAACAGATGAATGTAGCTGTCTTTACACTACAAAAGGCACCTGGTGTTTGTTTACTGTTCCAAAGCACCAAATTTAATTTAGTAAAAATGAAAAATCAGAAAAGAGCTCCAGAGGTTTAAGCATGTTTCCATAGCTAACCTGCTCACCTCTTGCTACCTTCATGTCTTTTACCCACATCTCTCCATGTCTGTTATACCCTGATATGATTTGTACCTTAGGCATGCATTTCAATCAATAGTTTGTTTTAGGACTGCAGTAGACAGAAAGAGAAAAATGAATGGCACCGGGGAAGAAGGAAGAGGAGGAAAAGGCCATAGCAAGGTATCATTTTTTGATATCACATATTATTTCCTCCTAAATTACCATTCTTGTCTGGTTTAGTCTAAACTTTGACAACTTCCATTGTGCTGTTTGAAAGTTCCTTTGTAAACCCATTTTTTGCAGGATATTTTATCTTTTATATAAACACTCCTTTCAGCTTTCCACATATATAGAAAGCTGCCTTGCCCTGATAACATTATTTATCCTTGGGATCAGTTCTGAAGCAGTGTACTCTTTCTCCCATATGTCCCAGCTAAGAGGGCAGCTTGTTCTCTGCTCTCCAAAACCGCCTCTAACCTAAACCCTTATGCTGCAAGCATGCAATCACAACTTCCCCTTTTTGGAAAGCAATGTCATTCCTCGTTTTCTTCATCTCCGTGTTTGAATTCTGGTTCACTCATCTACCTTTTCAATTGATTTTGCCACTTTATTCACAGTTCTCCACACAAATCTACCTCCTTTTACTGATAGCATTCATTTTAATATATTCATCAGAGAATCATAGAACACCTAGATTTATGGCACTAAATTCTCAATTATAAAAACTTCTACATTATATCTCAAGTATGACCATGCCTCTGTCATTCTCTTAGAATTTCCCTGATATCCTACCACATTTTCAGGTTTGTCTCTCTTCTTTTCAGACTGACTTTTAAAATAATATTCACAAATATTCCAATATTTGCAAAGCTCAGCAAAAAGTGCTGAAAAGGCGTAGAGATTGAGTACGGTAGGGGCCTGGGGGGCAGAGGACTTGAAGCAATTGTCTAAAACACTGTCTTTGGAACTTACCTTAGCGCAGTGTCATTCCTGCCCCCTCCCTACATCCCAAACTGGAAAATACTCCCTAAAGAAATGATAGCTTTGCACAGAAATAGTGAGGGCACCTCAGGGGAGGGTTCTTCTCATTCACTCAACATCAAATGATGTACTTGATCACATTCTTTCTCTGGAAATATTTTACATCATTCTCTTGGTTTTTATTTTTGCCTATTTCAGCTGTGTCCCTTTACTCTCTTGCTTTCTTTACATTTTCACATAGACATCTCAAACTTATGTTTAAAATAGAGTTAATTTTCTCTCTTGTTTTTCCATCCTTCCTTGCTCATTACAGTCCCCCGAATTTTTTTACTTCCTTTCTCTTCTAATCCCAGTAATTATCAATATCATAACCACAGGTGCTCAGGTTCAAATACTAAGAAGCAACCTTGATTTATCCCTTTTCCTAATTTTTAGTTCATTAAATCCATCACCAAATCCCTTCAATTTCATGTCAATATATACCCCACGTCTGTCCTTTCTCTCCATCTCCATTTTCATCATCTTTTTTCAAGCTGCCATCATCTGTTCTCTGAAATATCTGATAACCTCTAATTGGTCTCCTGGGTTCTTTGCTTATACTCTACAATACAGCATTCTAGTAGGTAGGTTCAGGAACCAACCTGGCCAGATGATGGTGCCCAGTTCTTCTGTTGCTGTGGACTTAATTCATCAGCCTGGGAATTTCATCTATGGCTGATTATACATCTGCAATAGGCAAAGGGGAGGGTTTTCTGCAACAAGTGAGGCTTAAAAAGAGAAGTCAGAGAAACAGCTCAGCACAGCTCCAAGGGACTCAGCTCAGCTCCAAGGAGTTCAGCACAGTCCAGCACAAGCAGCTCAGAGGCAGCTCAGAGCCAGACATCTAGAGCTGCAGAAAGGACACACCTCCAGTAAAATCCTTTGAACCCAGAACCTGGGAAAGAGGGCCAGCAGAAGTCACTGTCTGCCTTCTGAAATCAATAAATTTGTAACTAAATGAATCCCCTTTATAAAAGCCAGTCCATCTCTGGTGTACTGCATTCCAGCAGCTTTAGCAAACTAAAACAAACATCAAGAACAATCTTTTTAAAATCTAGATTAGATGATATTATTCCTCTCCTTACAACAAAACAATTCTAACTACTTAACTATAGTGAGAAAATAGCCCATGTAAAACACTTAGCATAGTATTTTGCAGATTGTTGGCTGTAAATAACTGTCAGTTCTCTCTTCTTTCCTGTGCGTTTTTATTTTTGTATGTCATTTGTTCAGTTTAAATGTTCTTCCAGATTGCTCTTACACATATTTATAATATATATATATATATGTATTTTAGCTTTACCTGAATCATTTGCTGATATTGCCCAAAGCATACTAGATTCTTCCTTTTTTGGTGCTACAAGGCCTGTCCTTCTATTAAGGACCTAGTAACAAAGGTTAGCAATTTAAAACAAGAATTTCTGACATAATAATAACATACATGTTCCTTAAGGTCAAAAAACATATCTGATAAATATATAAATATTACTGACCCATGAGGTGGCAAAATGTCCCATTTTGAGAATCAGGACAAAGGCATTACCAGTGGTGATACTTAGGACAATGTCGGAAAAATTTTCTCTTCTAGTGTCCTTCAGATCCTACCACAGAAGCACTTACTTCTGTGGTCACATATGAGATTAATTCACATTATTTGAATTAATACAATTAGTACTAATTCATTATTATTAATTAATACAACTACCACTCCTTTGTGAAGTAAGGCCTTGTGAAATCCAGGATTTGATTTCACCTGCTTCTGCTCCATGAAAGTTCTGTCTCTGCAGTTAGGTCTTGCAGCTATTTAAAATTGTTCTCCTTCAATTAAACTAGCATTGATGAGTGGCTCCTTTAGTTACTGCCCATTGCTATGTATCTTAGAAGATTAAAATATAGATGAGTAGATAGTAGATAGATACATAAGGATAGACAAATGATAGATGATGGTAGATAGATAAATGGATAGATAGATGGATAGATAGATAGGTAAACAAGTACTCATTACCCTTCAGTAGTGAAACAACTGGATAAGGATGATAAGTGTTAATGAAACTGTTATGTAAGAATGCGTGGATATAAATAAATTGTGTTAAAATAAGTAATTAAGAAATTAAAGGTCTTAAATAAGAATATTTAAATATTAGCTAACAAATTCCAGAATTTTTCAATCTAGGCAGAAGGAATAGCATGAACAAAAGCTTGACTCAAGAATAATCACTGGCCAACTGCAGCCAATATACCAAATTCGCCCCACTACTATTTTTGTACAGCCTGAACGATAAGGGTGGTTTTTATATTTGAAATAGTTAAAAAGAAAAAATAAAACAGAAAGAACAATATTTCAAGAGACATAAAAATTATATAAAATTCAAAATTGAGTCATATCAGAGTACAGACATGCTCATTTATTCTTGTGTTGTTTATGGCAACTTTAACACTACAACAGTAGAGTTAAGTAACTGTGTCTGAGATCCTACAGTGCATAATGCGTAAAAATTCGTGGACCTTTACAGAAAACTTCGCTCCCTTCTGCTGTAGAATGAAAAAACGTAAAGGTTTGTATAGCTAGTGCGTAATGATAAAGGTTTAAGAAGTTGGAATAATATGAGGACAACGCATGTGGAAAGGAAGGAAGGAAACTGGTTAGAATGAAACTGGGTTTGTGTGTTAGATTCATTTGTCAACTTGGCCAGGTGAGCATACCTAGTTCTGTTGCTGCAGACACAAGCCAATGGTACGTGAATCTCATCTGTTGCCAATTAACATCTGCAGTCAGCTAGGAGGTGTGTCTGCTGCAATGAGTGACGTTTGACTTGATTGGCTGGTGCTTAAATGAGAGAACGCAATGTAGCACAGCCTAAGCAGCTTGGCATTCCTCATCTCAGCACTCGCAGCTCAGCCCAGGCCTTTGGTGATGCAGAAAGAAGTCACCCTGGGGAAAGTTGTTGGAACCCAGGGGCCTGGAGAGAAGACCAGCAGAGACCATCCTGTGCCTTCCACATAAGAAAGAACCTCAGTGGAAAGTTAGCTGCCTTTCCTCTGAAGAACTAACAAAATAAATCCCCTTTTATTAAAAGCCAAAAAAAAACACAAAAAACATATCTGAGTTATTTTTCCATCTTCAGTGTCTGACATAAAGTACATATTCAATAAAAGTTTTCAAAAAGTGTTGAATATAAGACTGAGGTCATTATTTTGTCAGAATATGACATACATTTTTTTCTTTATTAGAGAAGTTGTGGGTTTAAGAAACAATCATGCATGAAATATAGGATTCCCATATACCACCTTATTATTAACACCTTGCATTGGTATGAAACATTTGCTATAATTGACAAAAGCATATTTTTATTATTGTACTATTAACTACAGTCCATGGTTTAACTTAGGGTTCACTGTATAGCGCAATTATATGCATTAAACTTCAAGTGATGGTGAGTGAATTATCATAATGTTCTTTTTGTCATTAGTACCCTCTGTTTAAATCAAAGTCAAAACTCAAGATTCAAAGAAAAAATACATATCCTGCAACACACTCTACAAACAGAAATATCTATGAATAAACCTCCATTTGATAATAACATTCATGAATACATAAACACTTGAAATGCATATTTCATGGGCTTATGCCATCTTTAAGTGATATTCAGATGATAATATCACTAAGACAGTTTTACCCTATCAGCCTCTAGCTTACTAGAGAGTTGAAAGTTCTGGAGAAGGTATTGAAATTGTTAAAAGAAACAAAATAGAGTTAGTATGCCTAAGAGATTTAAAATGGAGTCAGGAGGTCATTCTGGAGGTTACTTTTAAGCAGGTCTCAGTCAGATATCAGAAACTGCCAAAATATACAAGCTTCAAGCAACAATGTTTCTCAAAACCAGACGCCACAAGCAAACCACAAAACAGCTCAGTGAACCATCTAACCTGAAGGAGAATTAGAGTAGCCCACATATCCACAAACAACTCATCTAATCATCTCCTTTTCTTTTAAAATGCCTTCCCTGGAAACATCAAGATGGGAAACCATTTGGGTTGCTACCTGAATCTGTGCTCCCAGAATTGCAATTCTAAGACCCCAAATAAATGTCTTTGTGGGCTTGCAGCTTAATTTGTTATTTCTTGGTTGACAAGGAAATATAACTGAAATAAAGCACATAATGTAAAAAATCTCTTTTGGCCTTCTGTGTTTCACAGATATTTTGGTTTACATTATACTGATACCTTAGAGATGTCCACCGGGAAGGATATTCAATTATGTAATTGAGTTATTAGGCATAGTCATGAAATACATATGTTTTTCCCTGTAAAATTGTAGAAAGTTAAAAGCACCAAAATGGCAGGTAAAATAATCAATTGATAAGCTTAAGTATCTTGAAGATAAGGGAGTATTAATCCTTGGCAAATTTAAATATAACCTTATTTTTATAAAAATTACATTTCTATAGCTATCTGTTATGTATAATATGGTATAGTTTTTATTTCACGTAAGAATATACTATGGTCATTCTTCCACATCAATAAATGATGTAGACAAAATATATACTATTATTAAACCATCTCACATCATAGGAGATGGTTTTTTTATATTTTTTTATATTCAAATATAAACATTAAAATATTTAAAATAATACCATGTTGATCCTCTTTCTATATAGATCTTTAATAAAAATTTTAATTATTTAAAAAAGGTTAATCACTGATCCCAAATGTAATATGATACATAAAACCCCTACAGTGGAATATGAAGGGCTTTCATTTTTTTATATGCCCATCAGAACTGCTTGCAATCATTTCATTTCTATTTTATTAATAGGTTGAAGACTGTTCTCTTGTATATCTTTGGGTCTCATCAATTTACATGAATTGTAAATTGATATTTAGATATTTAGATTAGATTGGTAGTCTTTGAGCTTATGTATTGCATTAATAGTATTAGCTTTTTGCTATATGTTCATTATATATAGATAGAAATAATATTTGTCATACTTTTTGCTTGTTTTTATTTTACTCAATATAACCCTGATACAAAAGATTTACATACTATGTGTTAATATAGATCAACTTTTTTCTTCTATAATTTCTACATTTGGAATTCTACTTAGGTCTTCCCAAAGCCCCAAATATAACCATATTTTCTAAAATTATCTTTATTTCATGGTCTTAGTTTTTAAATTTTCTCTACAAATTCTGTGTAATTTATTTGGGAATGTGGTAGATAATTTTAAAAACAACTTTTTCCCAAACTTTATGATGAAGTTTTATATTAAAAGCATCTATATAGTCCCCACTGATTTGATTTCCAACATTTATCATATTTTAATATTAAGTCATATTTGTTGGCTCACTATTCAGTAATATTGTTTTTGCTGTGATAATCTAGGACTTTAGACATGGGTTTTATTTTTTAATTTTTACTTTTTATGTTATGCATTTTATTTAATAATTATTTACATATATTTATACCTATTGCTGCAGAAATTAGTTTCATGTTTGAATAGTCTTAATGTGTCACACCTTCTTTATTTGACTTCCTTATGTTGGAATTATTCATATAGATGTGTCTCTCATTAGACATTGGGGTAATCAGAAATGATTATTTAGATGGCATGCTTTACAAACCCACCTTTGTTTTTCTTTTCTTCATATACGCTTTTTTCTTTATACATGTAAAAATATGTATTTTGATGTGCTTTTTGGCTTCAGATGTGCAAAACTTTGACTGGCTATTGTGACTTTTGTTACAATCTTTTTCTCTTTAATTATTTACCTACTTATTTGCCTTTGAACCTTCAAATACACACATTCCGTAAGCTGAAGAAATTTTAATAACAATCTTGCCTTTTCATTCCTTCTGACCCCTTGATCAGAAGAACACCAATCATATCTATGCTGGTTCTCCAATATTGTACTTTCAGACATGTTCTTCTGCTTACAGACATATTCTTCTTCCTTTGTGTTACAGAATCTTTAATAAACTCTATGAATGATTTTGTTCAAATATCCTTACATAATAAAAATTTTATTTAGGCTTTCTGTTTTCCTAAGAAAGTGGTTAAGTGGATTCTTAATGGATTTATTTGTGTGATTTTTGTATATTGTTTAGAGAACTATTCTGTTTATTGATGTAATTAGATTCAATTACATGGTAATTCATTGACAGAAGGGAGTAAGTTCAGCTAGGATGAAAATCTTATAGTATGGTTGTTAAATACTGTGCTTGGCAGTGCCTTTTACCAAAACCCAGATGTAGCCTGAGTAGGATCCATTCCTGGTGCAGAAATAGCTTCTTCTTCTTCTTCTTCTTCTTCTTATTTTTAAATAAATTATCACTTGCTCGTATCACTGTCCTTTGTTTTCCATTCTCTGATAAAATATTCCTCAAATGCTACCTCAGCTATTTGGTACAATCCTCCTGGTGTCAATGACTCTCTCAAATTCAGTTCAGGATGGTGTTGGTTGTTACTGCTTATTTTGTCAGGAAAGTGCCCTTTTACAGAAGCATGTATTTTTCTTTCCAGTATCACAGCATATCTGGTATTGAACAGAAGAGTCCATTGGTTTAGACTGTCATTTAAATCATCATAAATGTGCTATGGACTTTGTTCAGATACTGTTAAGACTAAGTTTCAATATTGTTAAGTCTGAATAGCCTGGAGCATAAACTAGCAACTTTTATAAAACTTTCAAAAACTTTCCACACATGCTTCTTCCCTTTGATTCTTAGAGATGAAATCAGAATTAATCTCAGGGGTTGATTTCTTTTCTGTTCTGAAAGTTGTCTCTATGTTAGGCCTTATAAACGAGATTCAGTATTTTCTTGATAATCCATAGGGTAGTAACTAGCACTGGGCAATCCAAATACCTGATTGATAAAGCGAATGATATTTGTTTGACAAAGTAGGACATTAATCTTTTGAGGGACTGGAGACTAAAAACAATTCAATCTTAAATTAATGACTGGAAATGCATTTTAGTGGTGTTAATAATAACACTGAAAGAGGAATTTGTAGATTTAAAATGTTTTATTATATAGAATATCCAGAAAAATTATGGTCCTGATGTATTGACATAATTCTACATAAGTGCCAAGAAGGGATCAAATTATATATTCTTAATGTGGGAGATCCTTTTTTTTTTTTTAAACCTGTGCCTTTTAGGAGATATATTACTTATCAGCAAAAAAATGTTCCTAAACTGGAAGTGGTTTAACTCTAGTAAAGAGAACACAAAAGGTCATTGAAACAGAAATATCTGGATATTTAAAATAGCTTCTAAAATAATTTGATGAAGATGAAGGAGAAATTCCACAAGTGTAGCGCTCTTTTCATAATACAATAATTTTAAGCTTTAACACAGTTATTTTACCAATAAGAGCAAAAAGAAAAACACACCTTCTAACTTAGTATAACATGATTGCTATTGGGACATATTTCACTAATTGCCAACGTGATTAAAAATACAATCTTAATAGTGAATACTATTTACTAAAACAATGACAACTTTCCAAATCATAGTTATCAACCTGATTATAGTTCACATCTCTCTTCCATCCATTAAGTTATAACTATTCTTATGCAAATATCCTAACACAATGGGAATGTTCTTCAAAGTAACTGAGAAGGGTTTATTAGGGAATGAAGAGGAATTCATTAGAGTCTAGTGTTAAGCAATTAACAGATTCTAAAAAGCTCTGGCTGGGGGTAGGGCTAACAATTATTAAGATAAGGCCTCAGGGACACAACTATCAAATCACAAGCGAGTATAAAGATGCCTCATAGTAATGTGTGTATTGCCCCACAGAGAAGCTAAGCAATGTATTCAATGATACACAGCTGTTAGGTAAGAGAGCCAAGATTCAAATACAGTAATCAGGCTCCATTCTGCTCTATTGTTGCTAAATCTGTAGGGAAATTAACAGTAGAAATTATAATGATAAAAATAGCTATGTGGTAATTTAATGCCCCAACCAATCATTCACTGACTTGAACTAGGTATGCATAGTTTAAATGACTGACTGAGATCTGGTTTAATATCAGACATGAGATTTAAAAAAAAAAAAAAAAAAAAAACTTGTAAAAGAAGGAAAAATGCAGACATTCACTGTGATCTGAAAATATGCAATATATAAAGGACATTCTATTATACCATGATGAAATTATGAGACTAAAGAAATAACTCATTTCAGAATAAGCACAGGGATATTTCATAATCTTTGTTTCCTTAAGGATTATTCTGACCAAGCAACAACAAACCATTTAATTTCAATGTAGCTCTTGATTTAGAGATAACCAGTCTGGAGTAGTTGTGCTAATCAGACAGAAAGAACTGTCAGTAAATCACAGTTCTGTCTTTGGTATATCAAAGTAAGATGTGCCTTCAACACTGTGCATCCTCACCAGCAAACAAGCAAGCAAGCAATCAAACTTGAATGGACAGATCTATCATCTATAAATGACACCGTTAAATAAAAAGACTCTTGTGTCCATTTAGTACTTGTGACTGTGGATTTAGCTCTGTTACTTCAAAGACTCAGTATAGGGCAAATTGCTTGTTTTATATTATTTCCTTTCTGTAAATTTAGGGACAATAATATCTTTCCTATGAGATAATATACACATGTGGGAAAGCTATTGTGCTGGTTTAAACTGTCATTGTACCCCAGAAAAGCCATGTCCTTTATCCTCATTCAGTATTGCTGAGTGGGATCTTTTTGGTTGCTTTCATGGAGATGTGATGTACCCAATTGTGGGTGGTAACTTTTGATGAGATGGTTTCCATGGAGATGTGTCTCCAACCATTCAAGGTGGGGTCACTTACTGGAGCCCTTTAAGAGGGAACCATTTTGGAAAAAGCTTTAAAGCCAACAGAACCAACAGAGCCCACACAGCCAGAGACATCTGGAGATGCAGAAGGAAAACATCCCCAGGGAAGCCTTATGAAATGAGAAGAGAAAGCCTGTGGACATAGCCTGTGTCTTTCCAGCTGACAGAGGTGTTCTGGACCCATCAGCCTATCTTGAATCTAGGTATTTTTCCCTGAATGCATTCGTTTGGACATTTTTATGGCCTTAGAACTGGAAACTTGCAACTTAATAAATTCCCTTTTAAAAGCCATTGCACTTCTGATATATTGCATTCTGGCAACTTTTACAAGCTAAAGCAGTTATGAAAAATATTTACACATTATCCAAAGTCCACATAGCATCATAATCATTTTGTTATTTTATTTAACAATATGCTAATTTCCTAATAGAATAGGGTGGCATTTTGTTTTTCTTTTTTTTTTTCTTGACATGAGCAGACACTGGGAATCAAACCTGGGTCTCCGGTATGGCAGGCAAGAACTCTGTCTGCTGAGTCACTGTGGCATGCCCACATTTTGCTTTTAAAAATTAATAATGAAAATAAACATATTACCTAAGAACTCCAAAGATAATCTAGGTGAAAAATTAAGAGAATTGAAATTAACTAGACATATATTCATATCCTGACACTATAAATAAGTAGTTGTATGACTTTTCAGAGTTACTTAATCTATGTGTCTCACTTTCCTTATTGGTAAAGTACACATGAAATTTTTCTCTTATTATATTTTGGAGATTTTAAATAATACAAGCACATTTAGAATAATGTCTGACTCTAAAATCTAAATAAATGATATTCAAATTATTATTAATTGTAAAGGACTATTGAAAAATAATTACTTCTGAAGTTTTATGTACTACACTTTAAATTTTGTGTTATTTTTCTGTACATTTTTACTTTTCTCTAATTTGACTTGCTTTTTCTCAAATTTTCTATATTTCTTAATGTTATGACTTCTGTAACAACTGGGTATGCTATATAAATTTTAATAAATATCCTTATTTCTATCCCATTGGAAAATATTCTCAATATCATTTAATTTTTCAAGAGTTTGGTCATATGTCAATCAAAAGCAGACGGGGAGAAATTTTTGTTCCCCTCTCTTCATTGCTTGAATTTTCCATTTTCAAGAAAGCATAAGATTGTGGCTTGACAAAATCTTCAACACCCCTACATCCCCTGTTAGATGGTAAATGATAGCTACTGGAGAGGGAGTAAACAGTTTTCTCCACATAGTTAAAGAATCAAAGCTTTAACCCCCTTCCTTAAATAGATACTTTGATGTCAGAATAGTTCTAATGACTGAGAGGAAATCCTAACTGAGCTCATTGTCCAGGAAAGGAAAATAGGGCCATCCAAGGAAGAACACACTAATGACGAGTTGGAGGAAGAGTCTGAACTAGAACCTGGACATAATTCCAGCACTAAGCTCATCATGGGAGGAGAGGTGGGACAGGGCTGGTCTCAAGTGAAACATATGTTCTCCAACAGAACCTCTTCCTGGACCAGCTTCTTTATTTCTGTAGTTGTATTTCAGAATAATGGCTCTCTAAATGATGTAAATTAGAGAGCTAAAGCATTGGTAAGAGTGGCCGCTCTCAAGGAGGTGAGATAACCCTGGGAGGAAGACATGACCATAGCAAAGAGAACCTCTCTCTCTGTCCCATATCCCACAAAAGTGAGGTTCTGTCCCACACCACAGTAATACATATTTTTGGAAGTTTCAACCTATCAACGGACATCTGAGAACATCTTTTGTCTTGTGGTGATGTAAGAAATGCTCTCTCTGAAAGGTGCTTGAATAAGGACTACTGTGCAAATAACAGTGCTGATTCTCTGGAGATAGCAATGACTTGGGTGTGGCACTAGATACAACATGAGGGTATCACATAAAACAACAGCTAATCTCTAATTTGTTGATAGAGTGAAAAGACCAATTAATTTAAAAAGAGCTTCTAATGCTGGCTGTGGTTTCTCCAGTCTTAAAATATGATGTCCGTGATTTCCAATGCCAATAAAGAGGTTGAATTGCTCCATTAGGACAGAAAATATATGGATAAGTATCATGAGTTGTAGGACTCCTATCAATTGAAGAATGATCTGGGAAGAAAAGGGCAATTTCACAGTGAAAACATGAGGACTCACAGAACAGAGCAACTGAATTTATGGAAAAAAATAACCTCTCACATCTATTGAGTTCCTAGTATATAGTCACTATCATAGGTTTATTGTCATTATGCAATAACTTTCCATCCTCTTTTTACTCTCATTTTACAGAAAGACTGACAAGATACAAATAGGGTAACTAGCTTGCCAAGTTCCCATATTTCAAAAGCACCAAAGCTGGTAAGTGTGAAAAAAAAGTCTGGCTTCCAAACCTGGGTTTTTAACTCTTATGTAAGCGATACTTCTTCTGACCATGTTTACGTCCCAAACATATTGAATTTAATGTACAAATTACTATGTATTTTCACTTAATGCAGTGACTCTGAAATACAGGAAATCATGAAGGTTAAATGAATAGATGACTAAAGGATGGCTATCAGTGAGAACAAATTACTAAATACTGGCAGGCCGTGGAGCCACTGGGAGGACCACATTCTGTCCTGTTCTGTGGTGGTGACAGCACGTGATGTCATGCTGCGTTCTGCCTGAGGATGGAGGAAAAGCAAGTGTCCTACATATAGGAACACACCCAACAGAGAGGATTTACAGCTAAACAGATCATGCTTTGTATCAGAGCCAATCATTAGCTGTGATTTTGACAAATTATTCCAACTGTGGGTTTCCCTTATCTCATTTTTATATTAAATTATTTTGCAGGCTTGATATGAGAAATCAGTAAGAAAGTATCTATAAAGTACAAAGAGGAGTGCCCCACATGTAATAAGTATTGAATTTTTAAATATTTGTTCTAGTTGGTATGATTAATATTGAGTTTATGGTCATGCCTGACACAAAATAGATGCTAAATAGATGGTCTCTCTGATGGCTAATTTTATGTGCCAACAAGTTATGTTGTGCAGTTGTTTGATCAAGCAGGCACTAGCCTGATTGTTACTATGAGGGTATTTTTGTGGATTTAAATCATTAGTCAATTGATTACATCTATGACTGGTTACATCTACCATCAACAAATGAGATGATAGCTGTCAGTAATGAGTGCAACCTCCTAATTCAATCAGTCAAAGGGCTTAAAGGGAGAATTGATGATTTCAGCAGTCAGAAAAATTTCTATCTACTCCAGACTGCTAGTTTCTCCTGGGGAATTGAACGTCCCCTTCATAAAGTTCCTCACTTAAAGCCTACCCTATGGAATTCAGACTTGCCAATTCCTACCACTGTATGAACCAATTCCTATCATTAATCTACTATCAGTTCTGTTTATCTAGAGAACACCCACTAATATAGTATCGAGTATTATTACTGTGATAATTATTAAACAATGGGATGAGTGAGAAAACAGTCCTGGCATTGAATAGGATTTTGTATCTAAGTGGACTTTAAGGACCCTCTAGCCCAATTCTCTCATTTTATAGAAGTGACTATACTTGTCATTTTATAGAAGTGAGGGATTTGAAGTAATTTGTCCAATATCACTAAGAGCCTTAGCTCTTCTAATAACCAAATACCTTCTTACTAAATCATGTTGCTGTCTTCATATTCAATGCCATTTCTTAACTAGAGACTATAAAGCATTGTTTTTATCATCTATACCAATGCCAGGCTCATAACTGCCATGTAATTCATGTTTGTTGAATTGAACTTATATAGTTAAAACGGATCTAGTAAAAACAAAATGTATAAAGATATTAATCCAGATTCATTTATAAAATATACAGGCTAACACTGTGGAGGTCTAATTTACCTGATATTAAGCATGTTAATAATAACAGAAGGGTAAGGAAAACTCAGTCTTTGGAAACCTGGGAATTCACAATGCATTGCAATGCTTGCAAGTAAGGTAAAAACTCAGAACCTTTTCAACTCTTGACACCAGTAATATTGAGATTCTGTGGTGACCCAAAGACAAAAGTATAGTTAATTGCAATAGGAGAGCTGGAATTTTTGGAATTATTTGATTGTGGGCTGGCCACTCTATGTGAGCATACCTGAAAAAATCTGTTGATTATTAAAGCAAGGCAATTAATTGCATAAGTCACTAACTGGTTGAAACAGATGACATACTGAGGCGTTCAGTTTATAGAGTAAGCATTATCAAGAAAGGTTAAGACAGAGACTAAATAGAAACTGGCTGCTCTCCTGTAATGTTTTAATCTGGTGGTTTTATTTGAGTTCAAGGGTAAGATGAAATTTTCTCCCTCTAATAATTCTCCCTCTAATAGCTTCCTAAGTATAACCTCCAAACTATGTCATTATGTGTTTTGAGTTTTGGTGTTTGTTTTTTTTTCTAAATGAAACATTTCACATATAAACATAGTACCTTCTTTGTTTTGTTTTTGATTGAGGCATAATGTAAATTCAATGAAATATATACATTTATGTGTTCGATCTGATGAGTTTTCATAATTCTATACATCTATGTAACCACTACCTAAAACAATAAACAGAATGTTACTATCCAATATAGCAGCCACTGGCCACATGTAGCTACTTAGCTTCAACTTTAAATAAGATTAAATAAAATTTAAAAGTCATTTTTTCAATCACACTAACCACATTTCAAGTTCTTAATAGCAATGTGTAAGTGGCTAATGTCCATCCTATTGGACAACACAGACTTAAAATATTTCCATCATTGCAGAAAATGATGAAAAGGTCCTTTTCTAATAAACAGCAACTACTTTCTATTGTAAATTAGAATGTGGCTTCTTTCATTCATAATAGTTTCTCAGATACACCCATGTTGTGTGTATTAGCGTTTTGTTTTGTTTTCCTCTTTTATTTCTGAGTAATGTTTCCCTGAATCAATAAACCACAAATTGCTTAACCATTCTCCTGTTCATGGGCATTTGGGTTGTTTCCAGTTTTTAGTTTTAAGGAAAGGCTGTCAGGACATACTCTACAGTGTGTGTGTGTGTGTGTGTGTGTGTGTGTGTGTGTGAACATGCATTTCTTTCATTTCTCTTGGACTCTAGGAGTAGAATTGTTTAATCATGGGATAAATTTGTTTATCTTCATAAGAAACTTCCAAAAGACATAGAATAATACAATTCAGAGGGTGTGAGGGTAGTTCAGGGGAAGAATTCTCGCCTGTAATGTGGGAGACCGGGGTTCGATTCGCGGCCTATGCACTTCCCAAACAAAGAAACTGACAAAAACAAACAAGCAAACAAAAATTTCAACAAATAGTGCTGCTATAACTGGATATTCACATGGTAAAAAGAATGAAATGTGACCTGGTTATACAGCATACAAAAACAAAAAAAAAGAATAACAATACAATTAAGCGATGAAATGGTAACACACATCCACTAGAATGGGGAAGAAGAGTGAAAATACAAAATGTTGGCAAGGTTGTATATCAGGTGGAAATCTCATATATGACTGGTAGCAGTTTAAAATGAGCTTCTTCAGATCACAGATATCATATTGTAGTTTTGTGTTCACCATGGAATTAAAATATGCAGGGTTTCATGTGTTTATTGGGCATTCTTACATCTTCTGTTTCAAGTGTCTTTTCAACTATTTAACTATTTAGCACATTTAAATTGTCTTTTTTTTTTTTTTTTTCACGTGGGCAGGCTCTGGAAACCCAACCCAGGTCTCTGACAGGGCAGGTGAGAATTATGACACTGAGCCACCGTTGCACTGCCTTTTTTTGTGTGTGTTTTACTTGTTACTTTGTAGGATCCTTTTTATAGTCTACATATGCTTTCTTTGTCAGTTATATTATTTTATACTTCTTTTTCAAGATTTAGTTCTTAAATCATATGCATGACTGTGGCTAATTTTCTAGTTAGCTATAGAAAAGTGAGGAATACCAGCTTAGAAAGTTGTTTTTTAAATTAGTCAAAATGTTTCAGAGAGTATGCTATTAGAACAATGGTTCCAAAGAGATACCAGAGCCAAGATAAGCCAGCTATGGCAGCTCTGTCCCAGAAACTTGAAAATCCTGGATGAGAATACAAAGAAAAAAGTCACTAGAAGGCCTGTGATTATTTAAAGATTTGATTATTTTAAATGTCTCTTTAACATTTCTAAACCTATCTGTCAAACAAAAGTATAAATTCAGACAATGGGGTGGTGCGATGGTGGGTCAGTGGCAGAGTTCTCACCTGCCATGCCGGAGACCTGGGTTCAATTCCCGGTGCCTGTCCACGGGGGGAAAAAAAAATCAGACAACAGCATAAGATACAATTCAATAATTACAATGATTTTTGTATAAATATTGGCTGTTTGC
Organism: Tamandua tetradactyla; assembly: GCF_023851605.1. Taxonomy (NCBI): domain Eukaryota; kingdom Metazoa; phylum Chordata; class Mammalia; order Pilosa; family Myrmecophagidae; genus Tamandua; species Tamandua tetradactyla. The sequence continues at coordinate 31,987,096 of NC_135339.1, forward strand.
CATTTGGCATATCCAAAATTATATAATGGCCACCATATTCAAGATGCCTGGTCATTTTAACACATAAAATAGGAAATACACCATTGTATCTGTGCTCTTATGATACTTTTTAAAAGCTTCCTGTCTTTTGGCCTAGCTGGTTTTTGTAGAGAACTGTTAATTACTAAACTTAGAAATACATTTGTAATGTACCATTTAGTTTTACTTTACAGGTACCCAATAAACACAGAATTTCAAATCTAAAAACCGGTGTTTGCAATGCAGTTTTGAATTTTTAAAGTATTTCAAATGTGTGTTCAAAAGATAGCAGTATATGATTGCAAAGCATGGTCACTGTCTCTTGACATTTTTTGAATAAAGTATTTCATTTCTCATATACACACACACAAAACAGAAATCTTCATTTGCTGGAGGAATACTATATGTGGTCAAGTTACACGGGTCTTTTCAAACAGGAATGGTAACACTCCCTTCCCTCAAAGAGCAAAAAACAAACACATGTACCACATACAAACACCCCATACATGAAATTCATTAAAAAAACTGTAGAGATTTTTATCTAATGTATATATTCAAGATTAGGTCCAGTTGTATTTAAAGCTGTTTATCAATTCTTATTTTTCCCATGCCCTGTAAGCTAAGGTAAAAGCACAGGTAGTTCAAAGATAAACACGAGTCAAAGATGCAAGTATAAAGTCAAAGGTTTTCCTCCATGGCTAAAAGGTTTTTCCTCTATGTAGTTAAGATTAAAGATCATCCTAGGAAGATGTCAGAATGACCAATAAATCTGTTTTCCCCATTCCTGCCATACACAGGCACAAACACAATAGATGTTCATACAGATGCATGCACACTCACACAGATAAAAATTCTCAGACAGACATACACAAAACACATACTCTAGGAGCACTTTTATTTCCTGAACTAAACAGGTACTTTTAAAAAACTTTCTACCCTATTCCTAGTTGTTCTAAACCATGAAGACAGTTTTGGTTTAAGAAACAGGTATGTCTTAGTTTAAACGTCTAAGTACAGACATCCTCAGGTCACCATCTTACAAACTGACCACTTAAAAAAATAACTCGCTCTCAAAAGTGGGCAATGTCAAATGTCATCTACTTGTCGGGATTGAGTGTTACTTCCTCTCAGTGAGGCCACTGATGCACATTTTGATTCCACTTTTAAAATGATGAAGAAGAAAGTTACATTTACAAAGACTACAAGTTTCTGGTTTTTGAATTATAAAATAAGGTCTTGTTTTAAGAATATAAGGGGCTTTCTGATTGCACTTTCCAGACACTAAAAAGCCCACTTATAATAGGAGTGAGTTTTCTTTCTCTGAAGTATTTGAGTAGAACCTGCACAGCTGCTGCTCCTGAGCCTTTGAGAAGGCGTCAGTGCAGGAGGCAACCAGTCAAATCAGATGCCCTCTGAGGTCACTTGCAAACTATGGTCACCTTGACTCTTCCAATTTCACCTTATTTTGGCATCCCAACATTTTATCAGAGCTGAAGGTCTTTTAACATGACATTGTGCCTATAATATTTTTGGAACAAAGGGAAAGTGTACATAAATACTGTTAAAATGGTGGGCAGACCAGAGTAAAATTACTTATTCCCCCTCCAATTATTTACATACGAATTATCTGAGACTTAGACACTTATTTAGAATTGTCTACTTTGTGTTTTTCAAGAAGACAAAGTGAGCCAACTGACAGATTTGAGAGGAATCGAAAACTTTTTAAAAAGTGTTTAGAGTTTTTACACCTTTTTTCACATCTAGAGGAAATGTAATAACACTTCTATTATGTCTAGAGTGAGGAACTGTAGTGATATCTCCAATATGTCCAGTTAGTGAATTAATTATGAAAGACCTTTCGGTTTTTGAAATTCCAAAGATTTGTGAGGGTCAGGTAAAGAAGAAGAATTAGAAAAGGCTAAATGCAGAGGTGCTCAGACAGCCTGAGGTAAAACTTTATATGTAGATTAAAAACACCTGAAAGAAATGGGGAGCCAGAGCAAGGCAAGCACAATTGGGTTTTGTAATAGGATTATTAAGTTCGATTCAAACTGAAAATCTTATGATGCGTTCTGCTTTCTCAGTTACAAGTTAGCAAGAAATTTATTTTATAGGCAAGTTTTAGTTTGCCAAAGTTACCAAAATGCAATATATGAGAAATGGGCTGAGTTTTAACAATGGGGATTTATTAGCTTACAGGTTTACGGTTTTGAGCCTGTGAAAATGTCTGAATCAAAGCATCATCACACAATACCTGACTTCCTCTGTCAGATGGCAACACATGTGGTGTCTGCTGGTCTTTCCCTGGTTTCGTTGCCCTCAGCTTCTGGCAGCTCCGCTGTGGCTTTTCTTTCTGAGCTCGTGTGTCTTATAGAGAAGCAGAGGATTAAGAACCACCTGGGGCACGTCTCACCTGAAATAAGCGACTCAGACAGGCCCACCCACAATGGTCTACACCCGCAGGCACGGATTAACTTTAAGAAAATGATCTTTTCTGGGGTACATGCAGCTTCGAACCATCACAGCAACTCATTTTATACGAAAACCAGACAGACCTTTTTAACTAATAAAATACATTTGCTTTTGAGAATATCAAAGGAATGGAAATTGCAAAAGACAAATCATTGGTTTTTACATAAAGATCAAAAACAGCGTTCATGAATAAATTAGAGAAAATTGTCGCGAGTACGCTGTTTGTTCATCTCTACGGAGTGTAGCATTGACCTAGGAATGGAATTTTTATTGTCGCCCCATTAGTATTTAGAAGAACATATAGAAAAATGCCATCCTGATTTTCTCTCCATAGGACTCAAATGACAGTCTTGCTCCACCTATCATAATGCCTGCCTATTTAATTTAATTTTTTTTCATTGAGGTCTGAGGATACATATTTTTCAATTTTGTTCATGATACTTCCTATACGTTTTTAATTTCTTCCTGTAGATAGTAAACTATAAAATGTCATGTGCCTTCCGTTTCCTATTTTTCTCCTCCAAAATTCCCACAATATTGCTTTACTCCTAATTCTAAATATGTGCTTTCTTAATGCAAACCATAATTCCTTATGTTGTTCTATCAAAAATAATCTTCAGGTAGCCACACAAACTATACCTCTAAACCTGCATGTAATTATCTATGTACATGTTAGACTCATCAGTGTTGATAAATAATCTGAAGTTGCCATTATATCCAAAGAAAACATGAAGGATAATTAACTTATCATTACAATGGAAACTTCCCAAAGGCAAAACTCATGTGCTTTCTACTCAGCTATTATTTGCCAAATTTAATCAGATGCTCTGCAACTCTAGCATTAATTCAGTGACAGAACCATTTAACAGATCGTGTGCCTAATTTTGTAAATGACAAAAATATATGCTTCGTTAACCTTTACAATAATTTCATTCATTCATATTTCCTTATTCTTTATTTCTCGAAGTGCCAGCCATGGGACAAGTGCTTCCTAGTTAACAATGGAGCACATTGGTGAGTTATGAAAATGCCCTACTTCTAGGGATGGCCAGCAAACTGCAGAGGCCAGAAGAGGCAAGGAAGGATTCGCTTCTACAGGTTTAAGAAGAAGCATGGCCCAGGGGACACCTTAATTTTGGACTTCCAGCTTCCAAAACTGAGAGAGAAATTTCTGTTGTTTTAAGCCACCTAATTCTTGTCTTTTGTTACAGCAGACCCAGACAACTAAGTAAATTTCCATAGTTTTTAACTATTTAATTCTGGAATCAAAGGACTCTGAGACCTCTACTTTGTGGACATTCACTGTAAAGGATATGCTAATTTAAAAGTTGATGTACACATTGCAATGCATTTAATCAACTGGGTATAAGATTAAAATGCAGTGTATCTTATCCCACAATAGAAAAGTATCATCTATTTACATTTAACATACATTGCTTCTTTACAGCTGTTCGGTATCTTTTAAATAAAACAATGATCATACTGTATACAAAGCTTTGTGCTTGGTTTTTCCCCCATGTAATATTATGACAAGGGCTGTTTCTCACACCATAATTAATTTTCTTCCAAAATATATTTTTATTCATACATAATATCCCATCAAACACACACACACACACACAATTTCCCTAGGACCTTGGTTTGTTTTCTAAAAAATAATGTCACAAAGTCTTGGAACATAAATCTTTTTTGAACATCTCTGGTTATTTTGCAAGGAAAAATTCCTAAAAGTAGAATTATCAGATTAAAATTGTGAATGACTTTAAGGCTCATGACTGATGCTATAACTGTCTTCAAGACTATTTAGTGGTTTACATTTCAACAATCCACATGTTAATGTTTATTTTCATTTTTTTTGTTTGTTTGTTTAACACTGAAATAACCCAACACTACACATTTTCCTTGGTGCAAATATTTGGCAACATGACTTAAATTTTAGAAATTCACTATGTTCATTAAAATATCAATGTGCATTACAAATCTCCCTGTTCCATTCCTAATCCAGAAAGCATGCAAATATGGTCTTGTGAATATATACATACATACACACACACAAGTCCAGCAAAAAAGCATAAACAAAAGATGCTTAAACTTTATATTATGAGTTTTGCATCATTTATAAATTAATTTTAAGTATCATTTTACTAACGGAAAATCTTCTAAATAGAATTTTGCTTTGTAAATTTATTATACTTGAAATTAACATATCAATATTCTTATATATTCAAGACTGGATTTGTAAAAAGAAGAAATAATAAGAGAAAAGGAGGATACCAAAACATTTAGTAATTTCCCCCAAACTGAAAAGCTACATCTCATTGCCTGGCAGTCCCCTTCAATAGCGGACATACATAAATATATTTTATTCATTCTGTCAATGAAATATAAAGAAATGGAAATGCCTGAATTACCCTAATAATTGGAAATTCAGATTTTCATCTATTTGAATTTCATAGTCACATAAAAATGCAATATCAAACTACCTTTTAAAACCAGTGTTAGTAAATATTTTGAGGTTTTTCATGCATTCATTTGCAAAGGTTTGCTTTTATATTGTGAAAATATTTCACTAGTGACTTCATGGGGTGTTAGAGGACATACATATGATAGGATCACATCTTTTGGTTGAATCTCAGAACTGACACTAATGTGTTGAGTCATGTATGCTAGATATACGGTATGAGATAACTACATTAGTGTGATGTCTTGGCGTTATGAACCCCAGAAAAACATGTTCTTAATCTTAATCCATTCATGTGGGTATGAACCCATTTAAAACAGGACCTTATGATGAGGTTCCTTCAATTAAGGTGTGACCCAACTGAATCAGGATGGGTCTTAATCCTGTTCCTGGAGACCTTATAGAGAAGTCCACAGAGAGAGAAACCACAGGGAGAAGCCAGAAGCTGGATGTCAGTGGAATTCAGAAGAGAAAGAAGATGCTTCCCGCTACATTCCCATGTGGCAGAAAAGTCAAGGAACCCCAAAGGTTGCCAGCCAGCCAGAAGACACTGACTCTGAGAGGAAGCAAGTCTTCCAGCCTCTGAAACTGTGAGTCAGTAAATTATTGTAGCTAAGCCCACCTGTTACAATATTTGTTTCAGCAGCTTGAGAACTAAAACGGTAAGCTTTATCACAATTCAGATTCACTTCAGATTTCTGGCCTCTGGAGAACTGCTACGTATTGTTCTGCAATGTTATTAAAGCTTATGAATAAAAGGAGTAACACAATTCACTAAAGGAGCTACAGTCCACTTTACCCAAGTTTTCCAAAGACAAATCCAGTGGTTTGGGCTATTTCAAAGGTACGGTAAGTGAATAATTCTATGTTATTAAATCAAATAGTGTAAAATTACCTATTGTACCCTGAGAGGGAATGTTTGGCTGTGGAAAAATGTTTGAATACCAATTAAGCAGCTTACTTTTTCCCATAGTTTTGATAGTAACTTCCAGGGTAACCTTGAGTAAATCAATTATATTGATTTCTAGAATTTTGCATGTATACAAGGATATCGACCAGGATCAATAATTGCAAAATAGTTTTTCTAGGATATTTTCATATACATTCAAACAGAAAACAATTTAAAGGTCAAATAAAATTATTATATAATACATGAAATCTCTCACAAGACACCTGGTAAATAGCTCCTCCCTTTTCCATGTGACTTCATTTGAGAAATAAAATGAAGGGTAGCAAATGGAAGCCAAAATATTACTTATAGAATTTTCAAATTCCATAATGTTACTCTAGGCACACTGGCCGAGTCGACTTGCTGAAACATAACCCCCAACTTGGGCAAACTATTGATTTCTCCAGGTCAAACCATGCAGGTCTGGGGTGGCAATTTTCTAGGAAGTGAAGAAGTATCTGAAGGAACAATGACAACTACCTGTGTATAATGAGCTATGTATCCTCGAGAGGAAGTAAGGGAGTGCAGGGCCATGCATACAAGGTTCTTGCTCCCATACTAATTAATGATTTTATTTATAACCTGTCCTTTCCCTTTTATGCTGAGTGTGGACTGGAAAACTCATTTGTCCCCATGTGCCATATCCCCAAGGGTCTAGATCTTGTTTGGATGCCTTGCATTTAAACCTTTGAGCCAGCTTAGCTGGAAACCTTAAACCAAGGTGTTCTGTGATGAAGGCTGCTGTGTCTCCAGTTTCCAGACAGATCTATGGATATCCCCAGCACTGGCCTAGACCTGACATATCACACCTGTTGATGCTGCAATGTGTGCTGCTGATCCTAAGGCAGAGGCAAAACTAAACAGGACTGTGAGACAAAAATGCTGATCAAACTGCCAAACTAGAGGAGCCAGAGCAGTCAGGAAGCTCCAGAAATAAAGCCTAAATGAGAAAGAGAAATTTGCTACTTAAGTATAATCAGGAACTTTTAATAAGCATCCAATTATTCTGGGAGAGAAGATCCATGTATTGAAATAGAGGCTTTTACTTTTAATTATAGTTGATAGCCAGAAAAAAAAGAGACAAGAGCATGTTAATCTTTGAACAATACAGGATTATCTTAAAATTAAATTTTTAATCTTTTCCACACTGGAACAAATTTCTTTTCTTTTTCTGCAAAGATAGTGATCACTTAATTTGTACAGTTTGTTCCAATAATGCTTACTTTTACATGAGCACTGAGTGAAACTTGCCTTTGGTTACTACATTTCTTTTTGAACATCTGTTTGATGAAATTTTAGCTTGATTTTTCTCCAGTCTTTTTTTATCAAGCAGGTGTGAGTTACAGTTGGGCACTGCTGGAAGTGTTGACTCAGTAATCCTTGAAGTTTCCTTAAACATAACATTCCTCAACTCATGGAAAAGAATTCCTCTTAATAATTCTGCAGCATAAAACTACTTTTTAACCTACCAAAATTGAAGAAACAAAGATTGGACAGAGGTAAAGAGGGCATTCTGTAGGCATTGTAAGCAAGCTGAGTCTCTATTACAGAAGTAGCAAAACCATGAGGGACAATCAGTATTATAGTTCAACATGTCCAAAACAAGTCTTTATTTTCCCAAACACATTTGGAACTTGCCTTTTAATGCTATCATGGCTTGTAACATAACCTAAACACCTAAATTCTAAATCCTGATTCTTCCTTGTTCTACACAATCAAAACCCATATTCAATTGATTTCACTCCTAAGAAAATCCGTGAACCTTTTCCAAGCCCTGGTTTGACTCCTTATTTTCTTTTTCTAGAATTATTGCTTAGGTCTCCCTCCCAAGATTTCTTGCCCCAATCCATCCATTAACCAGCTCCAGAATTTTCTTACATAATGATGACAATTCTAGATTGCTACTTAGAAAATTCTGGGGTCACTCATTGCCTCAGAGCTGATCTTCAAACTTTCTTTTAGTCAAGGAAACATTTTTCCTTTGAAATAAACATTTACTGGGTGATCCATGTTGTGCAATTTATGAGAATAGAATTGTTCTGTTACAAGTAGAAATGAAGAACTTCTAACCTTTCTTCCTCAGCTGTTCTTTGTGGCAGAGAAGGTTTTTTACAGTTTGGCTCCAACCCCTATGTATAGGCACATTTTCCCCTACACTCCCTGCCCTCAAAGCAAACAGTAGTACTAAAAGATCCCAAGAAAAACCATATCCTTTCCCATTTATGTGCCTTTGCTTATGCTTTTGTCTTCAGAAAATCTTTTGTCTTCACCCTCAGAAAAACTCATCCACTCTCCTGACTCACATTGATATCTTCAGTATTTAAATCTTCCATGGAGCATTTGCTTACAACCAACCCTAGGGCTAAGAAGGAATGTTCCCCATCCTAGGCACCATGTTTTAGAGAAGACTTCTCTGCCTATGGACATTCTATAACCAAAATATATGACCTCCTCACTTATAGAGCATGTTTAGTGCACCCAGAAACGCAGAATCCTCTGTCCTAAATCTCTGAGCCAATGATGTGCATGCTTCAAAGCATGGCATGGTGGCCAAAGGTAGCTGTTTGGGGGTGGAGTAGGTCAGGGCTGGGATGTCTACAGGGCCTGGACATGCACGGCAGAGCCTGGGGTAATAACAGAAAAGGAGCTACTGGAATTGGGGCCTAACCACTTGTTTCACTATACCACTAATTTCCCACAGGGAACTCATGGAGTTCAAAGAATTTAAATTCAAAACTGGCCTCCATGCTGCTATGAAGTTTCATGTTCTTCGTGGTTGAAGTCTAAAACATGTTTAACATAAATTTTTGTTAACTTGATTTATTACTTTTCAATATCTAGAGAAATGGTACAAAGCCCTCTATTTGTACTCCTGCCCAAGCATTGCAAATATTAGGGACATTGGTTAACATTTTGACAATATGTGTATTATCTGCAATCTCTAACTGTAACTGTTTTCTTTTCTGTAGTTTGCATAATACATTGTATGTACTCCTATGATCACATTTCCATATTGTATATTAACTATTAATTATTCATCTACATGGGTTTTTTCCTTATGACTTGCTATGAGAGAAGGGATTATTTTATTGCTGTTAATCAACTCCATGCCTACACTGATACACTGCATAACAAACATGACCAACACTGTAGTTTAGATTCAGACAATTCCTTCCATTTTTACCATTCTGAATCTTCCCAGTCAATAGTTACCTCATTTTCCAGGGTGCTTAGTTTCACATCTTACTTTTGCCTTCTCATTTTACTTTATTTAGAATTAACAAGCTGTCTCCTAAATGCCTATTTTGTTATTAATATACAAATGTAATTGTGCGTTCCTTCTTGAAATTATTCCCAAGCTCAACAAATCCCTTCTAGGCCCAACCTTCAAGAAATATTCCATGGAGGGAGACTGTACAAGGTATAAAATAATACTCATAATGATTACAGTAGCACAGCAACTAAAAAGCTCTAACATTATGTGTTATACAGTGTACTGTATGGTTTATACTAAGTCTATAATCATCTGTTCAAAGGTAGTTTTAGAAGTGAAAATTATTATTTCCCTGTTGAAGGTGAGGGAATGAAGTCATATGGATTAAACTACATTGTCTGATTTCACATAGTTCATGAATACCATATCTAGGATTCACACCTAGGTATATATGCCTCAAACCCTTACCCTTTTACTTATATTCATCTTTTCATGACCAGCATCTCCCCAAATGCTTAATCCTTAATTACTGGATAACAAGTGTCTTTAAATATATGAATGACAAAAAAAAATGAGGGAAATGGATGGATGGATGGATGGATGGATGGATGGATGGACAGATGAATTCCTAACTAAGAATACTCATGGACTAACTTTAGATGGCAAAGAGCTAGTTTTCTGTCTAAATTCAAGATTATATGTAGAGGATTAAAGCTGAAACAAGATAATAAAGATTCCTAACACAAATGTAGGTCAAAATCTACACAATAGTTATCAAACACATGTCAATTTCCTTATTTAGTAATGTAAGTAATGCACTCGTTCCTAGAAATGATTCAAAGAGGAGGTAACAATCATATTAGAACCTCTAGAACATTAGTGTTCATAGCATAAACTTTGGTTTGCCGAACCCCAAGCTTTCCTATCTAACTTGATATCCCCTTCCTCTTTCTCTCCCCTCCACCTCTTCCTTAAGCTTTAGTATTTTTCATCTAGCTGGGATTAGGAAAATCTACTGTACAAACTTTTTATTTGAATCTTTCTCTCTGCTACTTGGATCTTTCTACCAGTCATTTTTTAAACTTAATAGATAAGTATTTGCAACATCAATTTGTTGGTTCAATAGTGTATGATTCTGGTTTTACAGTTGAGGAAGAGAGAAGGTTCTCAGCACAACTGAAGGAGTTCCCTGAGGGACAACAGCAGCTCCTTAAATAATATTTCAAGGTCGCCAAACAAAGGATAACTTAAGTCCTCAGAAAATACCTTGACAATTAGTGGAGTGCCTAGATTAGGAAGTAGCTTCTGGCAGTGTGACCAGAAAGGACTGAATACTGAATCCTTTTCAAATGAAGAAGACAGGAAAAAAAGTGATGACTCATTGGCTCCTGGGAATGTGGCTAAATTTTCTCCAACATATCAAGACACGGAGACTAAAATAAGTAGGTATAGTTACTTGATGGTTCTAAAGTGAAAATCGCTATAAAAATTTCTGTCATATATTTATGATTAAAAAAAGATCCTTCTTTCTTAGTACATCTGAATGATCATGCTTAGTTCATGCTCAGAACATTATACTGAACTTCTATTTAAACATGACCTTTAAATGCATCTTACTCTACTGCCTTCCAGACCCCATCTAATTGGCAATGATGAGTTTTTCAAAGAGAATATACCGGTGTAAAAAGAAAAGAAAAGGCAAAACTAGGAGTGTTATAGAAGCTGAAAAATAATTGGAAAGGTTAGCAAAATAGAGAAAGCTGAAACCAAAGTTGATAGTGAAGAGAACCTTGAAAGGATGGCTTATGTGCAGAATTCCAGAAAGGTTCAGACACCAAACAGCTCTGAATGTGCCAGTGAAGTTCAAAGCACTTAGCCTGTCAGATCCCTGCCCATCAACTCACACAGCAAAGCAATGATTCATCTCTCTTCCTAGAAGACTGGAGGATCGTTCCCTGCAGATACTGAACCCAAAAAATGCTGAGCCCAGGGACACGAGGGACTGGATGCAAATCTGAAATAGGGGAGTGTGCTGGTTTGAAAGGATGTATGGGCCCTGGAAAAGCCATGTTTTAATCAAAATCCCATTTCATAAAGGCAGAATAACCCCTATTCAATACTGTATGCAATTAGATCATCTCCCTGGAGATATAACCAAATCAAGAGTGGTTGTTAAACTGGATTAGGTGACGACATGTCTCCATTCATTTGAGTGGGTCTTGATTGGTTTACCGGAATCCTATAAAAGAGGAAACATTTTGGAGAATGGGAGATTCAGAGAGAGCAGAACAGAACGACATAGCCACGAGAAGCAAAGAGCCCACAAGCCAGTGACCTTTGGAGATAAAGAGGAAAAACTCCTCCTGGGGAGCTTCATGACACAGGAAGCCAGGAGAAGCAGCTAGCAGATGATGCCAAGTTCGCCGCATGCCCTTCCAGCCAAAAGAGAAGCCCCAACTGTGTTTGCCATGTGCCTTTCACTTGACAGAGAAACCCTGAACTTTATCGGCCTTCTTGAACCAAGGTATCTTTCCCTGGATGCCTTTGATTGGACACTTCTATAGACTTGCTTTAATTGAGACATTTTCTTGGCCTTAGAACTGTAAACTACCAACTCATTAAATTCTCCTTTTTAAAAACCATTCCATTTCTGATATATTGCATTATGGCAGCTAGCAAACTAGAATAGGGAGTAATTGAAGATGATAAACCTAGCCTTGAGACACTATTCTTTCTAACTTTTCTCCCTGAAAGTTGACAATATTTCCTTCAGATATGAGAGTAGAGAATTTTCTAACCCAAGGGAACAATAATCTATTGAAAATAAGAGAAATTTGAAATTTCAAAATATTGAAAATATTTTGAAAATAAGAGATTTTTTCAACAACTTCATGAGGGTTTTTTTTTATCCCCAAATTAAAATGTCCTCTTCCCTGAGATATCCCTTCCATATACTCAGAGTTTCCAATGAGCTTTTTAATACTTCACGCTTAATACGACAGCCAAGAATTGCAGATACATTAGAAAAGCTGTGGCATGAAAGACAGAGACTAAACCAACAGAAGGAAAAAGGGGAATTTGAAGAAAACAGAGCAAATTCAGAATAAAAAGAAAATCTCAAAGAATGAGAAAAATTACTTATGAATATTCAGTAATATATGATGTATCCTTGAAATAAAATTTGGGTATTATGAAAATAAAACTCTAAATACATGAAAAGAGCTATTTTGCCTAATAATATAATGCAAAATAAAAATTTTATTAAAGTATTTGGAAAACTGAACTCTCCCAGAACATAGAACAAAAAGACAAAAGATGAAGTTTAAACAATATATAGAGCATCAGTCCAGGAAATTCAAAAGGTGAGGAGAAAAAATGAAGGAGAATGAATGGAGTAATAATTCAATATATTTTCCCAAAAATGAATCCCACTACTTTTCAGATCAGAAGATTATTCAGAAAAATAATTAATGCAAAAAATAAACACTAAGCAACATTATAATGATAATTAAAAACAGTCAGAGTAAAGAGAATGTTCAAGAGCCTTCTAAGCAATGGGGAACAGACAACTGCAAAAAAATCAAGAATTAGAATGGCATTAGACTTCTCAATAACCAAAACACCAATGAAAACATAGTAATGCCATCAAAAGTCTCAGTCAAAATGATTCTAACCTAGAATTCTATTTCCAGTCAAAATAGCATTGAAAGGCAGGAACTGAGTAAAAATATTTTTCAGTCAAGCAAGCTATCAAATTTTATCCCCTGTATACTTTCTCCTGAAGCAAACAGACAGGGCATTTCACTAAAACAAATGAGGGAGGATGTGAATGGAATGAACTCCTCAGGCAAAGATGATCCAACTTTGGAAATGAGTGAAGGGAATCTCTGAGTGATGTAGAAGAGAAATCCCAATATAATAGCTGAGCAGCAAAGTTAGATCAAACTTGTTCGTTTGGAGTGAGGAGATAGCTAATTCCAGGAGACATTTCTCCAAGATATTAAAGCTGACATTCAGATAGTACTTGATTGAAAATACATATTCTATATACATTATACATAATATAAAAATATATATGCATGCATATATATATTGTGCATGTCTGCATTTATATGTGTATATTTCTGACAATGTAATTGATGATAAATTAGTGATAGAAACATTAAAATACTTAGCAGGTAATCTAACAACGTGATTATTTATACCACTGATGACCCAAAGCCATACAGCAAAAGACATGTAAATATAGTGCAATATACTGTTTATCTCTGAACAGGATTTAAATAATTATTATATAAAAATCTGAATATTGGTTTAGCAAAAATCATACATGATATAGTGGGATGATGAATTAAAAAAGTATGTGAGGGAGAAATGGAGAGGCAGAATAAGAGAACTAAAGCAGCATCTTCCTTTTTAAGATGTAAGTAGAAGATATAGCATTTAAATTAATAAACCCACAAGTGCAATAGAAGCATATTACATAAGAATATTGAAAAAATAGAAGAGCTAGATTAGGTGACTGAGGATGGTGACAATTTTAGAGTGATAATCAAGGATAGGGATGCATAGGAGCAAGTTAATGCTCTTTCTGGCTATTTTCTGGTTTTATTAGCTCTGTAAAACTAATTTTTAAAACGGTTTCTACATGCTCTTTGATAATAGATATTATTCTATTACAAAGATTTTTTACTGATGCCCATGAAACTGAGAATCTTCATATTATGTATCTATTATGTGATATATCAGTGTGTAGCATCTACTTATGCTACTGTAGTTCTTCTTACTGCAGTACTTGGATATATAGCCCCTACCCAGGATACTGCAGAGGACAAAATTGTTTATGGGAAGTATGTGGTACTCGGAGGATTCCTGAGCTTTAAAACTGCTGAGCTATCTATTTCAAGTTTTCACATAATCACAGTGTGTGGGCAATCTTAGGATACATAGTCTTATAGAGCTGGCTGTCCATGAAAGAAACATGACTGTGCAGTACCCATTGAATATATGTTACTATTTATTTATTTTAATGACTTAAAAATACAAAGTAAAAGGAAATTCATTCTTTAAAAAGCTTGGATCCCCCCAAATCATACACATCAAAAGATTAAAAGCAAACTTTGGTTTACCAGCATTGCTACTATAACACGTTCACAGAGTCCTTTGATAGAGTATTAAACCATGTATTACATGCAAGTTTTCCAAGAAAATATACAAAAACCAGAATATATTTGTTTTCTCCCTTAGGACAGTGTAAGCTCTGAGCACCATATTCTGTTGGTGTGTATGCTAAATCTGGGACTGAGATTGAAGAAAACTGATTTAAAGGTGATTGTGTTCCATGAATTTTGTTGATAAATTCCCACATTAGATGTCTTCCTTTGATTAATAAAGCTCTTTTCATTGCCTGTAAGAATATAAGAAATTTTCTATTCCAATATTTTTATTACCAAATCTCATCAGAAGTAAATAGCCAAGATTAAGAATTTGGAATTATGATGAAGAATTAAAAAAAAAAAAGGCCATAAAAGTAATTCCCAGATTTAATAAAGTATTTTATAAATAAATATTAAATGAATACTGATGAAACTTAGACAACTTTATAGTTTTCAATACATAATAATATATTATCTCACTTGATTCTATCAAAAGTGTGTGGCAGGTAAGGCAGCCATTTTAAAGTTAGGAAACTTAGGTTCATAAAATTTCCAGAAATGGACTGATAAACAAACAGGGGAGGCAGGATCAGTTTCAGATTCATAACTTCACACTCTGAGTTCAGTACTTGTTTCCCTAAGTTCTTGGTCTCTCCATTAGGACGGGTATTAATAGACTATTGCTACTTTACCTGAATAAGAGCAAGGAGGTCCAATCCAGGAGATGAGAATTCTGAATAGATATCTATTTGTCTTCAAAACCTGAAATGAATTATTTGAGCCCCATGACGTGCACTGTCCTGGTCTTATATGACTTCTGCATACATGGGAAGACGTGCCAGGGAATTCTTCCTGTTTTAGTTTCCTAACTGCTAAAACAAATGCCATGCAATAGATTGGCTTAATAACTGGAATTTACTGACTCATGCTTTCAGAGCCTAGAAGGCTCGCTTTCTCCTAGAGTTGGTATCATCTAACTGGTTGCAGTCTTTGGAGTTCCTTGGCTTTTTTGTCTCAAGGCAGTAACACGGAGGTGTCTTCTCCTTTATCTTCCAGGTTCCGTTGACTTCTAGCTTCTGTCTGTTTCCTGTGGCTTCCCTTCTTTTGTGTCCAATTTCCTTTGCTTATAAGGACCAGAGCCATATTGGATTAAGGTCACACTCAGGTACTTTGGGCCCACCCTGCCTGAATGAATTCATACCCACTGGACCAGGGGTTGGAACCTGAACACATCTTTTATAGGGGACAGTCCCCAACGCTTCCCAAGTTCTTCATTTTTCTTTCAACTGACAATTAAGACATAATAATAAAAATAATAATGCCTGTGATGGTACTATTATAATTCTCAATTTACAGATGAGAAAAGTGAAGGCTAGAGAATTTAAGTAGGTGACCCCAACAAGACAGCTAAAACAGTACAGGATCAGGCAACCTGGCTGTAAAAAACCTATGCCAGTAGCTTCTATGGATACACCTTAGTAATACTCTGTCTCTTGCAATCTCAAGTGCATGACGAATTTGTTTCAGAACTTAGAAATAACTCTACCGTTCTACACAGACCATTTCACTACTCTCACAATTATCGTGTTTCCTTAGCAAATCTAAATAAAAAGCACCAAATTTGGCAATATTTTCCATTCCCCCTTAGCAAACCTCATTAAGTGATATATACAAATTAAACTGAAATTTATAAATTATATGGGAACTAGTAAGTGAGGAAACAATTCTGAGTTCTACCCTACCCAGGGACATGTTACCCAGGACATTCCAGGCTTCAGAAAATAGAGCCACAATAAAATTAAGGCCTTATATTTTCACTGAACATACAAAATAAAGTTGGAGTAAAGTTGCTTAAATATTTATAAACCTCATGGGGCCAGTCCATGATGGTTGATGTCGAACTATGACTCTACCATCTTCTAAAGCAACAATCTCTTTCTCTATGCTTTATATCCTTTCTCACCTATGCTGGTCTGTGTGTTTCTTGCCCACTTATCTCTTCTCCCTCTATCATAACCTAAATTTGTCAATTTATAGTTTTAGCCTCACACCTAATCTTCCACGCCTTCCTTTCTCTTCTCTCTCTTCTCGCTCCTCTTTCCTCTTCATGTTAGTTAATTCTGTGCTTGTCACAGGAATTACAGTCACAAAAGAATATGCTGCAGAGACTTTTTTTACTGGAAAAATAAATAACTAAAGACCAAAAGGTGAGAGTGGGAGTGAAATAAATGACGGGAGTGAAAAATAAAAGATTCTGCAATGCAGTTTGAGGAGAGAAGAGGACAAAAGTGCCAGGCTGACAATGTTGGTGATTGGGCCAAAGGGGAAGGCCATAGAGTTCTGCTAGAGTCTGCTCTGCTCCAATATGGAAATTTAATAAATACAGTTGAAGTTGGATATTTTCTCTTTAACTAAAAGCCAGGAGTGTTCATAAAGGGTTGTCCAATATGTTCTCCCTAAAATGCTCCAAATTTTTCTGTACTTCAGAGCAGTCACAGGCAGTAGGAAAGTTCCTTGTAAGTAGCCAGTCTCAATAAATTCATGTTCTCACGGTGATATATGTATGCCCGTGGTTAGGTGATCTGGTTCCCTTTGCCTCTCACTTTTTTTTTTTAACTGAAAAAGTCCCATTTACCTGGATGTCTTATTCCAAAATCTATAAATAGTTTCTGGGTAACTCTTTGTTTTATATTCCCACGTTGAGCTGTTAAAGGTGCTTTACTTGCCTGCCATTGCCCCCGAAGTTGAACTTGAAGTGGCCAGTTGTGGGCACTGCACTTTCCTTGTTTGGCCACAAGGTCACTGCTATGACACTTAGAGGCTCTGCTGGCTCTAGGAGGACCAGTATGCAGCGAGCTGTGCTGCCGGGATGGCTGTGTTTAGCCATGGCGCTGGCTTCACTGCCACTGTCACCAGTGCCCCATTCAGCTGTCAAATGGTTATTTACTTAGAATCTATTTTGTTCAAAGCACTAAACTAAGCACTGGGGGCTAAATATGGCCCTGAAGTCACAGAACATGGATTGCCCTGCCCGTGTATGCTCACTGTCACCTCCGCAGCGAACGCAGCTCCCTCCTGGAGTTGGTAGAAACCTCTTGCTCTTCTCTGACTTTGCTATAAAAGCACAAATAAAATAAAGCAAAACCAAAAGCAAACTACAAAATAATAAAATATGACAAGGTAGGGTCGTTCTCTCTGTCTCTCTTATGAGATTCATATTCCCACTAAGGTGTTCTGGGCCATATAAAGATAAGGTAACAGTAGACACACATGAGGGTGCATGGGTGGTTCAGTGGTTAGAATGCCCACCTTCCATGTGGGAGACCTGGGTTCAATTCCCAGACCATGCACCCAAAAACAAACAAAAAGTAGTAGACACACGTGGGAAGAAAGTCAGGAGAAACAGAAACTTTGTTTTGGATCTATTATTGTGCTAAATTCAGAAATGCTTGTTTCTGCTGCCGATTATTCTCTCCACAGAGAAGATTCCTTTCCTGTAGCCTTTACCCCCTTCTCTGGCTGATGCGCCCTCTCCTCCCACACCTGCAAACTATTTTGATGGGACACCACATCCAACAAAACACCTGAGGAAGAGTCATTGGCTGAGAGAAGGAAGGAGCCTAAACAATAAAGGGGGACTAAGAGAAACAATGAAAAACAAAGAGATACCAAGAAACAATTGAATTTTGAATCTCTCTACTGTGGATTTACTGAACTGAATCTACTGAAATAAATTAAGAACTGATTTGCACCATTCCCTGGGCTTCATATATTAGTCTCTAGGTATGGGCTATACCTTCTTTCATTTCTGAATAATAAAGACATTTTCTTTCCTGATGAAGAAAAGAAAAATGGTGTGTTTACGTGGGAGAGAAGAAGAAGGGGAGGAGGGAGGCAGGAAGGAAAGAAATAGGACTCCTTTTACTCAAAATACCAAATCAAGGGACTTCCAAGTTACAGTCTTTCAATTTACCCCTATCAGGATTTACTATTTCACCCAGATTCCACTCACTGAATTATTCACTGAAACCTGATGAGATAGGTAGCATTATTAGTCCCATTTTCCAAAGGCAGAGTTTTAAAGTCAGGGGAAGAGAAGCACTTGCCCAAGTTTGCACAAATGATAAATACTGGAAGCACGAATCAAAGCAGACAATCTGACTCAGACTCTGAATGCTTTAACATTAGACTGTATCACTCAGAACTACTTTTCAATACTGAAAGGATACATGGTCTAATGTGAGAAAAAGTATTTAATCCTAACGTTATGTAAGACAATAAATCAAAAGGACCTCACTTAATAAGGCCCTCTTTGCCCTTCACCACTTCTCTCATAGTTGACATCTCCAGTAGGAAAAAAATCCCATTCATCTTTAGCATCAGACTTGACATGTAATATTAGCCTCAAGGCCTTCTGTCAGTTATCTGAGATTATTAGGTCCCAATTTTTGAATAGTTATAGAACAGGCACATAAATTATTATTGGTTGTTTTTGTATATTTATGAATAACTAAGTTTAGTAGGAAAATGCTGAGCACACAGAGTGAAATATAATAGCCACAAGCATAGAGAAAGACTCAAGGGAGTAAATGAAGAGAAAAAAAAAAATACTGGGATATAATATACAGGTGAAGATGGTTAGTAACATATTTATCTTAAGGGACCAGGAAGTTTAAAATATGGAAAGGGTACTTTTTATTTACTTAAAATGATTAAGAGCTTAGAAAGTTTTCCATAGAACCTGAAATGCTGACCACAGGGGAGCAAAGGATACTTATTATAAGTTTGTGGAGCAATGAAGGCACCCAGCATAGAAATCTTTCATAAACCTGATTAAGAGGTCCTACACAAGCTTATCCTGAATTAACTCCCCAACACACTCTCCCGAATCATCTTAATGTATTAAGGCGCCATGGCAGAAAGGTATAGAATCACCGAAGCTGATAAATTATTTTTCTACCTTTGGGGAGTTTTAAACAGATAATCTCTATCCACAGCTCAATCATGAAGATGAGTGTGAATTCATCAGGAATATACTGGTGAAGGCGGAACATGAGTAAAGGTAAGGAATGTATAGAGAATTTACAATGTTTAGGAATGCCTGGGTATCACATATTTACGTAATGCTTGTGGGAGTTGATATGCAGTGAAAAATAAGGCAGGAAGAGTACAAAACCCAGAACTCATAAGGCCCTGGAGATCATATCTAGGTGTTTGGACTGTGCCTTAAAAGTGACAGGGAGCCCCTAGAGAGCTTTATTTTGGAGGGTAATTGGAGGAGATGGAAGATTGTAGGCAGAAAGATCAGGAAAGTACAATAGCCAAAGTCAGAAAATATAAGGATTCGGTGCAAGAAGATATTAGAGGACTCTAAAAGTCTGGGTTTGATCACTAAAACAGGACCACTAAGGAAAACATAAGATGACACATGATAGACATGCTGATAAGTAGATAGACAGGTAGGTAGGTAGATAAGATGATAGATAGATAGATAGACAGAGAGACAAACAGATATAAAATATAATTTATGAGAAACATCTCTCCCTGCACAGTTGTGAACTCTAAAAACTCGTCTTCACATCTGATCCTAGAGCTTGAAATCTGCAGGTCATGCAGAGAGAAAGGGAAGGTAGACATCAAGGGGAGAATGAGGATAAACTAGAATCGATGAGCACAAGATAGGACCCACAAGGACAAAGTGGAGCCTAGCGTCTTATTTCTTCCAACTTCAGCAGTGTGAGTGTCCTCACAGATCTAAATAAGCACCTTGTCCAGGGGTTGGAGAAGCTGAAGGAAGAGCCAGGGGAAGGAAGAGTAGCTGCTGCCCAAGCCTAGTGAGGCAAGCCAGAGGGTAAATGACGCTATGTGTGACTTTTTCCTCATGCTCATGAACCAATCTTCTAAGCATTAAAGTATATGGATGTGCTACCCTTTAGCTTTCTAATCTTGAAAATGTCTCTTGTGACCCATTCAGGGTAGAATATACAGAGGAGGGAATTCTAGGACATGTAATTTATCCTAGTCAAGTTGATGCAATACAAAGATACCAACAAGGATGTTAATTATTTCCATAGCAATAGAATAGGACTCCTCATCTGTTAAGAAGTGGGTGGGTGGTGTAAAGGGAAGTTGTAAGGGAGAGGGAGAGAGAGAGAGAGAGAGAGAGGTCAAACATTCCCAGATTGCTTCTTTGGAGCAAGATCAACGGTACAAGCATTCACCAAAATAGGAGTTAAAATAGGGTTAGTTGGCATGAGAGGTCTGCACATCAATTTTAGACATGCTGAGGTTGGGTTACCTGTGATTCACATTGGAATGTATGTATTGGGAGCCTTAGAGCAGTAATGAGTAGGCTGAATTCACTGACTAGAAAATAACAGATCTATCTATAGTTTGTAGACAAAGCCATGAGAAAAGTGGAGAATATCCAGGAAGAATGCAGTTTAAATTAAGGACTGAGGAAAGCATCTAACAATGCACAAGTTTGCAAAGAGTCAGTCAGGGAAAGAGGAACTACAAAAGGAAAATTAAAAGGAACACTTTAGAAGATAGAAGGAACCAGGAGAAAGTAGTGTGACAGATGTCAAATAAGGAAAGAATTTTAATATTGCCATGCAGTAGTGACAAATATTAGAGAAAAGACAACATTAGAAATGAAGGCTCTATCCAATTTGGCTGTGATCCCGTACAAATTTGTGGGGTAGATACAGAAACTAGATTAAGATTAAGGTAAAATAAGATTGAAAAATAAAAAGGAATTGCAAAAAGAAAGAAATTTTTTTTCCAGAAATATGGATGAAAAAGTAAGGACAGAGAAAAGTACAACAGCTTCAGAGAAACATATTTAAGGTAATAAAATAATAATAATAATGGAAGACATACACCTTGAACATATTTATGATCTTAAAAACTGGAGTCAGTGGAAGGAGATGGGTTAAAATTCAGATAAAGAGGGGATAATATGAGGAAACAATGATTCATTGATTGCAGGAGAATATAATATATGGTAAATAAACACATAGTAGAGAAATGAGTGTGAACTTAAGGGACACATTTCTCTGAGAATAAAGGAACAGAAGGTTAGAGTAGAGGCTGCTGTATTTAATAATCACATCTTTGAAATGGTCAATTTTACACAGGTTTACAGAAGGTCAGAACAGTAAAAGCCTTATTATTTTTCTTCTTATACTAACTTCAGGACATTATCAATTGTAGCTGTGTCTAGATTAATTAAGTCCCTTGGACTCTTAAAAGAAATTCATGCTTCTGCTATGTTTACTTTTTGAAGGTATTTGAAAAATTGAATTGTGACCCATTTTAATGTCTGTGTGTGTATGTTTTCAGTTAAGATTCTACTTGGATTGTGTTAAGTTCTAAAGTATCATTAGTGCAATGCACATTTGAAACTGTAAAAGATTACATTAGAATTTCTCAACACAGATTTTTACTATTTATAATGCTATATAAATTTAGAGTTTATAAGATAAATTAGAATTCTAGGATTTTCAGTGTAATGAACTATATTTATTCTTCTGGCAAAATCTGATAAGTATTCAGAAGTAAAAAAAAAAACTTTTGAATATTTTTTTCTAAAATAAAAATATTAGTTATACCTAGGGAAGATAAGACTTCTTTGACTTGTAAACATTCCCCTTGTTAGGGAAACAAGTCAGATATCACACTAAAAATTAAGCTTACATTCTTCTTTGATCAAGAGTAAATGAAAATAGGATGAACAATGCATGTATTATAAAATAAAAATATTATCATTACTTTTTTTTATCCCAGTAATAATATATAAAACCTATTGATAACCATGACAGCGTATTTAAAAAAACAGAGAATTTGAAAACACAAGAGAGGAATTTAAAATTCTGGGTGAGAAAAGAGTTCCAAAACTGTAATTATGAGGAAAATCATTATGAATACTTTCATGCTTCTATGAGATAAGATAACATCAAATGAGAAGCTATTTAGTTTTGATTTTTACCTTAACACCTCTGTGATTAAAAAAACAAGGAAAAAATCAAACTATTAAAAAGCTCTTCCTCTTTCCCCTTAAGTATAATTAAATGAAGATAAAATGCTTGTTTATTTTAATTTAGCAAAAGGGAAAATGCTTGTCAATCAGATATTGGAGATGTATTGTTTAGGTGTGTGATCAGAAATCCTGTCATGAAAGTGAAAGTGAGTTATAGTTAGTCATGTAGAACAATGAGATATTTTCATCAATTTTTGCACACATTCATAAACTGGAAGCAGTGATCTTCTATAGGTTTCCTAATTCTTTTCCCTTCCAAAATTTTTGGTTTCTGCTCAGAATACTATTCTGGTTTTGGTTATACTTTCATTACCTTTTTATTTCTTTGCTATATTTCTGAACTATATTTAATACAGGAGGCATACTGGCAACATTTTCTAATTTAAATTGTTACTAAGTCTCTAAGGACCCTTCTTGCTGAGTAAATATCCCACTGCTACTTTGCATTTTATCATTTGACTTTACTTATAGGTCAGAGTATTGCAAAGGAAAGAAAAAAATTAATGAAAATGATACACATATTAAGATGTTGTATGCAAACAAAGTAGTTGGTAAACTGCTATAGCAAAAGCTGTTTTGGTACCCTCAGGAAGTTAATAAAAGGAGCTGTATGGCTTTTTCCTTCCAAGAACATGCTGATTTATAGAACTCAGGAAAACATATTTTTAACCATGCCACAGAGTCCTCATTTTAGAAACTGAATACCTATGTTAATTCATCATGGAAATCACATTTCTATTTCAAATTAGCTGGAGATTCTGCCAGTTTCTTAGTGAGTCTAGGGAGAGTTGCCAAGGAAGTCAGCAGTATTGAAAAATGTAGGACTGAAGCTGAAGACAACACATAGAAATTATTGATATGTATTACTTCTAACATTCATGATAATTTATGATATCCCCAACTTTGCTTTGACAAACAAGAAGCGGTCTTTGGGTTTTATCAGTTTGAATACTCAATAACCCTGTTGTTAGGGCACTTTTGTTTGAAGACCTTAAACAAAATGTACGTGTATTCATCGTGTATTTATTTCACTGGGAAGATTTTCAAAAGGGAAGCACTCACTTATGAGACTTGGATCAACATGAAAACTAATGACATATTACAGTTTCCCCTTTCTATACTAAATCTATAAAAAGAGAGAAAAGCTACCTTTAAATTAATGAATATAATCAGGTTGAATACCTAAAAGTAGAAGAGTTACTGCAAGTAGTCTCTGAAAGAGAATGGTACATAGGACTGATAAAAGGGCACCACAGCATAAAATGTTCTCAGAGAAAGCTGTGAGAAAAGGCAGAAGTTCCATTAGGCACAAACCTAACCCAGAGGTGTTAGATGTTGAAAGCATCTGTCAAACTTCTCACCCTTCAGATCAGGGTGGTAAAGGAGGCTTTGGAGCCAAGTGCAGATTCAGAGACAGGATAGTTGAATGCAAATGAAATGGGGAAAAATACATCCATTGCTATTTTTTGCCCTTTATGCTTCCATAAAAGTTTTGAAATCAGTTAATCAATTAAATAAGAAAATATATACTGCTGGAATTTTGTTTAGATTGATTGAATATAAAGATTAATTTGAGAAGAATGAATCAACTTTAATAATTACCAATGGACTTTCCACTGGGACGGTGAGGAAATAATCTACAAGCCTTCCTATAGAACCCTGATACGTTTAGTTAATATTTTAGATAGTATTGAAAGGAATAGTGCATATACGTCAAAATATTTTTATCTTTCTTTGAATTAAAAGATGTTTAGCGTCCAATGGATGTGCAATTTATATGGATTTTTTTTTTAATTGTCAAACATATGGGCAAGTTTATAAATGTTTTAAGCTCTATGTATGACTTGTAGTAACATTTTTATATTTATATTACCTATAA
Source organism: Tamandua tetradactyla (assembly GCF_023851605.1). Taxonomy (NCBI): domain Eukaryota; kingdom Metazoa; phylum Chordata; class Mammalia; order Pilosa; family Myrmecophagidae; genus Tamandua; species Tamandua tetradactyla. The sequence goes on from NC_135339.1 coordinate 32,011,286, forward strand.
TCTTATTTATTTCTGGATTTATACTTGTATATCAAAATTCTATCTATATATGTCATGGTTAGGGACAGGTGTCAACTTGGTCAAGTTGTGGTACCTGTTCATCTGATTGGGCAAGCGCTGGCCTATCTGTTGCAATGAGGACATTTCATAGGATTAGGTCATGATCACGTCAGCTACATCCACAGCTGATTCCATTTGTAATCAGCCAAAGGGGAGTGTCTTCTGCAATTAGTGATGCTAAATCCAATCATGGGAAGCCTTTTAAGGAGGACTCAGAGGAGACAGGTTGCATTCCTGCTTTGGCTGGTGAGCCTCTCCTGTGGAGTTCGTCCAGGCCATCCATTGGAGTCATCGGCTTCGGAGCCTGCCCTGTGGATTTTGGACTCTGCGTTTCTACGGTCACGTGAGACACTTTCATAAATTTTATATTTGCAAGTGTTCCCTGTTGATTCTGTTTCTCTAGAGAACCCTAACTAATACAATATACATTGATTTGACATTATTTTGTTGAAAAATGGCAGCATACACTATACCTTTATTTTTCAAAGTTTAAGATTAGAAAGTAAACTGATCCAGTTTAATAATTTTTGTCTGAAATATGCTTTTTGATGTATTATTGTCAACAATGATTTCTGATTTCTTATATTTGACCAAAATTCACAGGCAGATAATTTTATACAATTCAGATATGGCTCTTCTAAGTAAGTCAGTTTCCAATCCCAGCCTTTTTATCATAATATTTAATTATATTGGGTGAATGCTCATTTTCTCTCTTAGAGTTGAGACTAAATATAGCACATTTTTATTGATAACAATGGCTCAGTTTATAGTTTGCAAAGTATATTAAAGAAGATTGTGGGAAGATGGAAGAGTAGGAAACTCCAGAATTCAGTCCTTCCACCAGAACAAATATTAAACAGTCAGACACTGTCTGAAACAACTATTTTGAAACTCTGGAGGCCAGTAGAATACTGCACAAAATCCAGGAAAAAGTGGGAGGAAGAAGCTGGTGATTAAGGAAATTGTTTTCTCCGTGCAGTGGTTACTGGTGCTCATCCCCCACTCATACCAGGCCACCTAGGGGTCACACCCCTGGCTAGATTGCTAGTGACAGAAAGAAACACAAAAATCTTCCTTCCCAAGACCAGAGGTGGGCTTGGTCAATTACTGACCACAGCTTTTGATTAGCAATTTCAGATTGCTGGGGTCCCAGCTCTGAGGGCATCCATTGTTTCAACCCACCCCAGATAATGGAAGCGGTGGAGGAGAATTAAAGACGTTACACTTCCTAAGGGCTGTGGGGAAGAGTTAGTTGAAGGGCTGATTTGCTGGGCTAGTTAAGAAAGCCAAATTTTGGAGAACTGTGAAGGAAGCCTCTCGTGCCCTTCCTGATCTCCCTAGGTACTTTGGAGCCAGTCTGCACCCCCTTTGTGAGTCCCTGACCCTGTTTCCACTTGGGAAAAACTGAATTGGGAGAATTCTCTCCAGTGTGACCCCTGCCCAGAATTTACCCTCCTTGCAAAAGTAGCTAGAGATAACAAAAGGAGCAGAAATCCAAAGGAATTACACAAAGTGAAAATAGCCTAAGACCATCAAGTGCACCAATATATACTTTGTGGGGGTTTCAAAAGAAGAAAGAGAGAAAGAGGTCAGAAGAAATTATTATTTCAAAGAAATAAAATGACAGAGAACTTCCCATATTTAGCAAAAGACATAAATAAGCACACCTAAGAAGCCCAGAAAACATCAACAGGACAAACATGAAAAAAGTATACCCCGTTTATATTGATCAAACAATCAAATTAAAAGCACAAAAAAGAGAGTTCTGAAAGCTGTAGGAAAAATCAACATGTTATGTACAAGGGAGTCCCAATTAGATTGAGTGAGGATTTCTCATCAGAAACAATGGAACTAGAAATTTGAAATACTTAAGTGATGAAAGAAAAACATCTGCTGAACAAGAATTTTACATGCAGAGATACTTTATTCTAAAGACAAGGGAGAGAATAAAACATTCCCAGATAAACAAAACCTGAGGGAGTTCATCACCACTAGACCTGAATTACAAGCAATGTAAGGGAGTTCTTCAGACTGAAAAGAAAGGACACTAGACAGTGTCCTTTTCAAAGCAGCATAAAAAAATGAGCAACTTCAGTAAAGGTAACCCTTTGGGTAACTGTAAATGCTGGTATTATTACACTACATTGTTTGGCATGTAACTCTACTTCTTATTTCCCACAGGGGCTAAAATGCAAATGCATAAAAAGTAATGATAAATCTATGGTTTTGGATAAACAATGTAAAAAGATATAAATTGTATTAAGTACCAAAGAGGGTAGGGGTGGGGGATAAAGGGGTATAGGAAAAGCATATGTATATTCTATTGAAGTCAAGTTGGTATCAAACCAAATACGTTTATTATATATTTTGGGTATTAAATTTTAACCCCAAGGAAAATATATGAAAAAATACATCCAGAGAGAAAAGAGAAGACACTCAATATGGGCCAACACACAAAATCAAATAAATATAAAAATAGGTATTAGTGGAAGGCTTGAGGGACAAAAATAGAGATGACTTAGAAAGGCTTAATAACAAAATGGCAGAAGAGTCTTGCATTATCAGTAGTGACTTTATTTAATGGATTAAATTCTCAGTCAATGAGAGAGGTTGACAGAATGGATAAAAAAGCATGGCCCAACTATAAGCTATCTGCAAGACACTCATTAAATTCAAAGATAAAAATAGATTGAAAGTGAAAGGATGGAAAAAAATATACCACGTAAGTAGTAACCAAGAAAGAGAGCAAGGGTGGCTAAACTAATATCAGATAAAATGGAATTTAAGTAAAAAACAGTAGTCACAGACAAAGACAGTCATTATATACTGATAAAGCAGTCAACAAAACAGGAAGCTGCAGAAATTATAAATACATGTGCATTTAACAGCAGAGATATGTGAAGCAAATACTAACAAATTTGAAGGGATAAATCTATAGTTCTATATTAACAGGAAGACACTTTAATATACCACTTTCAATAATGGATAGAAAATCTAGTCAGAAGACTAATAAGGAAATACAAGATTTGAATGATACTCTAAACCAACTAGACCTAACAGATATATATATATATAGAACACTGTACCCCCAAAAGGAGAATACACACTCTTCTCAAGTGGACATGGATCATTCTCCAGGATAGACCATATGTTGGGTCACAAAACAAGCCTCAATAAATTAAAAAGTATTAAAATCATACAATGTACATTCTTTGACCATAACCAAATGAAGCTAGAAGACAATAACAGAAGGAGAAAAAGGAAAATTCACACATCTGTGGAAATTAAACATATACTCTTTAACAATCAATATATTAAGGGGAAATCAGACAAAATAGGAAATATCTTATGGCAAATGAAAATGAAAATACAACATACCTAAACTTATGGCATGCAGCAAAGGCAGTGCTAAGAAGGAAATTTATAGTTCTAAATGCTTACATAAAAAGAAAGACAACTCAGAGATCTAACCACAAAACTATAAAAAAAAAAAAAAGAGCAGGGCGGGCCGCGGTGGCTTAGCGGGCAAGAGTGCTTGCCTGCCGTGCCGGAGGACCCCGGTTCGATTCCCGGCCCCAGCCCATGTAACAAACAAACAAACAAACAAAATATAATAAAACAAGAAAATGTTTAAAAATGTTTCCCTTTCTTCCTCCCTTCCTTCCTTCTCTGTCTTTCCTTCCTTTAAAAAAAAAAAAAAAAAAAAAAAAAAAAAGAGCAAATTATAACTGAAGTGAGCAGACAGAAAGAAATAACAAATTAGAGACTTCCGGAGAAGATGGCGGCTTAGTAAGACGCGCGGATCTTAGTTTCTTCTCCAGGACAGCTACTAGGGGAGTAGAAACGATACAGAAAGCGCCCAAAGCCACAACAGAGATAAAAAAAGACAGCGTACCCCATCCTGGAACGGCTGGCTGGCTGAGAGAAGCCGCTCGGGTGAGATCACCGAGGCGCGCGGGCTTCACCGGGCGGGGCGGCAAGTGGCCGGAGTTACTCCCTTCCCCCTTCCCGGGCCGGCTGGGAGAATTGGAGAGGCGGTTCCCTGAAACCGCGGCGGCTGGCGCCCACACCACTCACGGCCCCCCGGACCAACTGAGAGAATTGGATCGGAAATCCCCAGGCCGTGGAGAACGGTGACGGGTGGGGGAGGCCCCTTCCAAACCCGTGACTCCCCGGGAACGTGCACTCTCTCGGGCGGGCCGCTGCCGCTGGCGCCCTCCCGCCACGCTTGTCGCCCAGGGCCGACTAGGAAATTCGGATGGGCTCTTTCCCGGGCTGCGGCGACCAGCAACCCTCCCTGCGTTCGGACCCCGGGCCGGCTCAAGCCACTTCGGCTAGCGAACCCCCCGGACGGCGAGAGTTTTCCAAAGTTTAAGGTCCCACAGCACCTTTTACTGGTGGGACCCGCAGACAAACGTGTGCCACGAGCGCCACCTACTGGGCAGGATAAGAAAAACAGAACCCAGAGATTTCACAGAAAAATCTTCCAAACTTTTGGATCCAATACCCAGGGAAATCTGTCTAAATGCGCAGATGCCAACAGAAGATAACGGATCACGCTCAAATAATTGAAAATATGGCCCAGTCAAAGGAACAAACCAATAGTTCAAATGAGATACAGGAGCTGAGAAAACTAATGCTAAATATACGAACAGAAATGGAAAACCTCTTCAAAAACGAAATCGATAAATTGAGGGAGGACATGAAGAAGACATGGGCTGAACATAAAGAAGAAATAGAAAAACTGAAAAAACAAATCACAGAACTTATGGAAGTGAAGGACAAAGTAGAAAAGATAGAAAAAACAATGGATACCTACAATGATAGATTCAAAGAGACAGAAGATAGAATTAGTGATTTGGAGGATGGAACATCTGAATTCCAAAAACAAACAGAAACTATCGGGAAAAGAAGGGAAAAATTTGAACAGGGTATCAGGGAACTCAAGGACAATATGAACCGCACAAATATACGTGTTGTGGGTGTCCCAGAAGGAGAAGAGAAGGGAAAAGGAGGAGAAAAACTAATGGAAGAAATTTTCACTGAAAATTTCCCAACTCTTATGAAAGACCTAAAATTACAGATCCAAGAAGTGCAGTGCACCCCAAAGAGATTAGACCCAAATAGGCGTTCTCCAAGACACTTACTAGTTAGAATGTCAGAGGTCAAAGAGAAAGAGAGGATCTTGAAAGCAGCAAGAGAAAAACAATCCATCACATACAAGGGAAACCCAATAAGACTATGTGTAGATTTCTCAGCAGAAACCATGGAGGCTAGAAGACAGTGGGATGATATATTTAAATTACTAAAAGAGAAAAACTGCCAACCAAGACTCCTATATCCAGCAAAATTGTCCTTCAAAAATTGAAGGAGAAATTAAAACATTCTCAGACAAAAAGTCACTGAGAGAATTTGTGACCAAGAGACCAGCTCTGCAAGAAATACTAAAGAGAGCACTAGAGTCAGAACCGAAAAGACAGAAGAGAGAGGTATGGAGAAGAGTGTAGAAAGAAGGAAAGTCAGATATGATATATATAATACAAAAGGCAAAATGGTAGAGGAAAATATTATCCAAACAATAATAACACTAAATGTTAATGGACTGAATTCCCCAATCAAAAGACATAGAATGGCAGAATGGATTAAAAAACAGGATCCTTCTATATGCTGTCTACAGGAAACACATCTTAGACCCAAAGATAAACATAGGTTGAAAGTGAAAGGTTGGGAAAAGATATTTCATGCAAATAACAACCAGAAAATAGCAGGAGTGGCTATACTAATATCCAACAAGTTAGACTTCAAATGTAAAACAGTTAAAAGAGACAAGGAAGGACACTATATACTAATAAAAGGAACAATTAAACAAGAAGACATAACAATCATAAATATTTACTCACCGAACCAGAATGCCCCAAAATACGTGAGGAATACACTGCAAACACTGAAAAAGGAAATAGACACAAATACCATAATAGTTGGAGACTTCAATTCCCCACTCTCATCAATGGACAGAACATCTAGACAGAGGATCAATAAAGAAATAGAGAATCTGAATATTACTATAAAGGAGCTAGACTTAACAGACATTTATAGGACATTACACCCCACAACAGCAGGATACACCTTTTTCTCAAGTACTCATGGATCATTCTCAAAGATAGACCATATGCTGGGTCACAAAGCAAGTCTTAATAAATTTAAAAAGATGGAAATCATACACAACACTTTCTCGTATCATAAAGGAATGAAGTTGGAAATCAATAATAGGCGGAATGCCAGAAAATTCACAAATACGTGGAGGCTCAACAACACACTCTTAAACAATGAGTGGGTCAAAGAAGAAATTGCAAGAGAAATTAGTAAATACCTCGAGGCAAATGAAAATGAAAACACAGCATATCAAAACTTATGGGATGCAGCAAAGGCAGTGCTAAGAGGGAAATTTGTTGCCCTAAATGCCTATATCAGAAAAGAAGAAAAGGCAAAAATGCAGGAATTAACTGTTCACTTGGAAGAACTGGAGAAAGAACAGCAAACTAATCCCAAAGCAAGCAAAAGGAAAGAAATAACAAAGATCAGAGCAGAAATAAATGAAATTGAAAACATGAAAACAATAGAGAAAATCAATAAGACCAGAAGTTGGTTCTATGAGAAAATCAATAAGATTGATGGGCCCTTATCAAGATTGACAAAAAAGAAGAGAGAGAATGCAAATAAATAAGATCAGAAATAGAAGAGGAGACATAACTACTGACCTCACAGAAATAAAGGAGGTAATAACAGGATACTATGAACAACTTTATGCTAATAAATACAACAATTTAGATGAAATGGACGGGTTCCTGGAAAGACATGAACAACCAACTTTGACTCAAGAAGACATAGATGACCTCAACAAACCAATCACAAGTAAAGAAATTGAATTAGTCATTCAAAAGCTTCCTAAAAAGAAAAGTCCAGGACCAGATGGCTTCACATGTGAATTCTACCAAACGTTCCAGAAAGAATTAGTACTAATTCTCCTCAAACTCTTCAAAATAATAGAAGTGGAGGGAAAACTACCTAATTCATTCTATGAAGCCAACATCACCCTCATACCAAAACCAGGCAAAGATATTACAAAAAAAGAAAACTACAGGCCAATCTCTCTAATGAATATAGATGCAAAAATCCTCAATAAAATTCTAGCAAATCGTATCCAACAACACATTAAAAGAATTATACATCATGACCAAGTAGGATTCATCCCAGGTATGCAAGGATGGTTCAACATAAGAAAATCAATTAATGTAATACACCACATCAACAAATCAAAGCAGAAAAATCACATGATCATCTCAATTGATGCAGAGAAGGCATTTGACAAGATTCAACATCCTTTCCTGTTGAAAACACTTCAAAAGATAGGAATACAAGGGAACTTCCTTAAAATGATAGAGGGAATATATGAAAAACCCACAGCTAATATCATCCTCAATGGGGAAAAATTGAAAACTTTCGCCCTAAGATCAGGAACAAGACAAGGATGTCCACTATCACCACTATTATTCAACATTGTGTTGGAGGTTCTAGCCAGAGCAATTAGACAAGAAAAAGAAATACAAGGCATCAAAATTGGAAAGGAAGAAGTAAAACTATCACTGTTTGCAGATGATATGGTACTATACATCGAAAACCCGGAAAAATCCACAACAAAACTACTAGAGCTAATAAATGAGTACAGCAAAGTAGCAGGTTACAAGATCAACATTCAAAAATCTGTAGCATTTCTATACACTAGCAATGAACAAGCGGAGGGGGAAATCAAGAAACGAATCCCATTTACAATTGCAACTAAAAGAATAAAATGCCTAGGAATAAATTTAGCTAAAGAGACAAAAAACCTATATAAAGAAAACTACAAAAAACTGCTAAAAGAAATCACAGAAGACCTGAATAGATGGAAGGGCATACCGTGTTCATGGATTGGAAGACTAAATATAGTTAAGATGTCAATCCTACCTAAATTGATTTACAGATTCAATGCAATACCAATCAAAATCCCAACAACTTATTTTTCAGAAATAGAAAAACCAATAAGCAAATTTATCTGGAAGGGCAGGGTGCCCCGAATTGCTAAAAACATCTTGAGGAAAAAAAACGAAGCTGGAGGTCTCACACTGCCTGACTTTAAGGCATATTATGAAGCCACAGTGGTCAAAACAGCATGGTATTGGCATAAAGATAGATATATCGACCAATGGAATCGAATAGAGTGCTCAGATATAGACCCTCTCATCTATGGACATTTGATCTTTGATAAGGCAGTCAAGCCAACTCACCTGGGACAGAACAGTCTCTTCAATAAATGGTGCCTAGAGAACTGGATATCCATATGCAAAAGAATGAAAGAAGACCTGTATCTCACACCCTATACAAAAGTTAACTCAAAATGGATCAAAGATCTAAACATTAGGTCTAAGACCATAAAACATTTAGAGGAAAATGTTGGGAGATATCTATGGATCTTACAACTGGAGGCGGTTTTATGGACCTTAAACCTAAAGCAAGAACACTGAAGAAGGAAATAAATAAATGGGAGCTCCTCAAAATTAAACACTTTTGTGCATCAAAGAACTTCATCAAGAAAGTAGAAAGACAGCCTACACAATGGGAGACAATATTTGGAAACGACATATCAGATAAAGGTCTAGTATCCAGAATTTATAAAGAGATTGTTCATCTCAACAACAAAAAGACAGCCAACCCAATTACAAAATGGGAAAAAGACTTGAACAGACACCTACCAGAAGAGGAAATACAAATGGCCAAAAGGCACATGAAGAGATGCTCAATGTCCCTGGCCATTAGAGAAATGCAAATCAAAACCACAATGAGATATCATCTCACACCCACCAGAATGGCCATTATCAACAAAACAGAAAATGACATGTGCTGGAGAGGATGTGGAGAAAGAGGCACACTTATTCACTGTTGGTGGGAATGTCAAATGGTGCAACCACTGTGGAAGGCAGTTTGGCGGTTCCTCAAAAAGCTGAATATAGAATTGCCATATGACCCAGCAATACCATTGCTGGGAATCTACTCAAAGGACTTAAGGGCAAAGACACAAACGGACATTTGCACACCAATGTTTATAGCAGCGTTATTTACAATTGCAAAGAGATGGAAACAGCCGAAATCTCCATCAACAGAAGAGTGGCTAAACAAACTGTGGTATATACATACGATGGAATACCATGCAGCTTTAAGACAGGATAAACTTATGAAGCATGTAATAACATGGATGGACCTAGAGAACATTATGCTGAGTGAGTCTAGCCAAAAACTAAAGACAAATACTGTATGGTCCCACTGATGTGAACAGACATTCTAGAATAAATTTGGAATATGTCCTTGATAACAGAGTCCAGCAGGAGGTAGAAACAGGGTAAGGTAATGGGCAATTGGAGTTGAAGGGATACAGACTGTGCAACAGGACTAGATATAAAAACTCAAAAATGGACAACACAATAATACCTAATTGTAAAGTAATCTTGTTAAAACCCTAATGAAGCTGCATCTGAGCTATAGGTTTTTGTTTTGTTTTGTTTTGTTTTGTTTTGACTTTACTATTATTACTTTTCTTTTTGTCTCTATATTAACATTCTATATCTTTTTCGGTTATGTTGATAGTTTTTCTAAACCGATACAAATGTACTAAGAAATGATGATCATGCATCTATGTGATGATGTTAAGAATTACTGATTGCATATGTAGAATGGTATGATTTCTAAATGTTGGGTTAATTTCTTTTTTTCAGTTAATTAAAATAAAAAAAAAAGAAATAACAAATTAGAGTGGATGTAAATGAAATAGAGGAAACAACACCGATTAAAAAATAGAGAAAACCAACAAAACCAAAAGTTGGTTTTTTGAAAAGATGAATAAATTTTGCAAACTTTTAGCTCAATTGACAAAGAAAAAAAGAGAGGATATGAATAATGAAAATCAGAAATGAAAAGGAAGCATTAGTACTGAACCAGCTAAAATGAAAAGGACTATAAAAGGATACTATGAGCAACTGTACACAAATACATTAGATAACTTAAACATGAAAAAAGACGAATTCCTAGAAACACACAATCTACCCTGACTCAAGAAGAAATAAAAGATCACAGCACACCAATTACTAGTAAAGAGATTGAATCAATCCTCCAAACCTCCAAACAAATAAAAGCACAGGACCAGGAAATTGCACAAGGGAATTTTATCAAACATTCCAAGAAGATTCAACTCCAATTCTGCTCAAATTCTTCCAAAAAATTGAAGATGAGGGATTACTCCCTAGTACATTCTATGAGGTCAACCATCACTCTGAAACCAAAGCCAGATAACGGTGTCACAACAAAGAAAAGGACAGACCAATATCTCTTATGGATATAGATGCAAAAATCTTCAATAAAATACTAGCAAACAGAATCCAACAGCATATTTAAAGAATTATACGCCATGATCATGTGGGTTTTATCCTTGACATGCAAGGTCAGTTTAACATAAGAATATTGATTAATCTAATACACTATCTTAACAGAATGAAGGGAAATAGAAAAACACATATTATTTCATTTGATGCAGAAAAGGCATTTGAAAAAGTCTACCATCCCTTCTTGACAAAAACACTTAGAATTCTAGGAATAGAAAATAACTTCCTCAACATGGTAAAGGACATATTAAAAACCCACAGCGGGCGGGCCGCGGTGGCTCAGCGGGCAAAGTGCTTGCCTGCTATGCCGGAGGACCTCGGTTCGATTCCCGGCCCCAGCCCATGTAACAAAAAAACGGAGAAACAGAATACAATAAAAAAAAACAAGAAAATGTTTAAAAATGTTTCCCTTTCTTCCTTCCTTCCTTCCTTCTATCCTTCCTTCCTTCTCTCTGTCTTTCCTTAAAAAAAAAAAAAAAAAAAAAAAAAAAAAAAAAAAAAAAAAACCCACAGCTAACATGCTACTTAATTGGGAAGGGCAGAAAGCTTTCCCTCTAAGATCAGGAATAAGGCAAGGATGACCATTGCCAACACTGTTATTTGACATCATACTGGAAGTTATTGCCATAGCAATTAACCAAGGAAATGAAATAAAAGGCATTCAAATTGGAAAATAAGAAATAAAACTTTCATTATTTGCAGATGGCATGATCCTATGTACTGAAAATCCTTAAAAATCCACAAGAAATCTTCTAGAGCTAATCAATGAATTCAGCAGTGTGATGGTGTTTAGTTTGCTAAAATTGCTAAAATGTAATCTACCAGACATGGGTTGACTTTTACATGGGGGATTAATTTACAAGCTTACAGCTCTTAGGCCATGAAGATATCCAAATCAATGCATCAACAGGCCAACCTTTCTCCCTGAAAACTGCCCACCCATGATCCTCAGCTCCTCTGTCACATGGCCAGGCACATGCTGACATCTGCTGCTCTCTCTCTTCTCTCCCAGGTTTTGTGGCTTCCAGGTTCTGGCTTCAGTGGCTTACTCTCTGCTTCCTTGCTTTCTCTCTGTTGTCCTGTTTCGTTTCTGAGAGTCTCTAAATTTCATTTCTTATACAGGACTCCAGGAAGAGGGTGAAGACACACATCGAGCATATCTCAACTGAAATAAACTAAAAGGTCCCACCCACAGGAGAGGATTAGCTTTAAACACATGATCGTATCTGGGGTCCATAACAACTTCACTCTGCCACAGGTGGGGTCCAGGATCAACACCCCAAAATACATAGTCTTTCCATATAAAATCAGTGAACAATCAGAAGAAATCAATAAAAACAATTCCATTTACAATAACAACTAAAAGAATCAAACATCTCAAATTAAATATAACCACAATGTAAAAGATCTGTTGTATTAGTTAGGGTTCTCTAGAGAAACAGGATCAACAGAGAACACTCGCAAATATAAAATTTATAAAAGTGTCTCATGTGACACGCGGGAATGCAGAGTCCAAAATCCGCTGGGCAGTCTGTGAAGCTGACGACTCCGATGGAGGGGCTATGAACTCCACAGGAGAGGTTTGCCAGCTGAAGAAGGAATAGAGCCTGTCTCTTCTGAATCCTCCTTAAAAGGCTTCCAGTGATCAGATTAAGCATTACTCATTGCAGAAGACACTCCCCTTTGGCTGATTACAAATGGAATCAGCTGTGGATGCAGCTGACGTGATCATGATCTAATTCTATGAAACGTCCTCATCACAACAGACAAGCCAGCACTTGCCCAACCAGACAAACATTTACCACAACTTGGCCAAGTTGACACATGTCCCTGACCATGACACCTGTGCACAGAAAACTACAAAACATTGCTAAAATAATTTTTTTTAAATGACCTAAATGGAAGGACAGTCTGTGTTCACAGATTGGAAGACTAAATAGTGTTAAGATGCCAATTCTACCCAAACTGATTTATAGATTCAATGCAATCCCATCTAAAATTCCAAAACCTTATTTACAGAAATAGAAAAGGTGATCATCAAATTTATGTGGAAGCACAGGTGGCCTAGAATAGCCAAAGCCGTCTTGTAAAAGAACTAAGTTGAAAGACTCACACTTTCTGATTTTAAAACTTATTACAGAGTCACAGTAATCAAACCAGCATGGTACTGGGAAATGGACAGATATATAGACCAAATGGAATCAAATCAAGAGTACAGCAATCAACCCTCACATTTATGGCCAAGTTATTTTTGACAAGGTGGCAAAAACTACTCAATTGGGAAAGAATAATCTCTTCAACAAATGGTGCCGGGGAAACTGTATCTCCAATTGCCAAAACAAATAAATAAATAAAAGGAAGGAGGACCCTTATATCTTATACAAAAAATCAACTCAAACTGAAACAAAGACTTAAATATAAGAGCCAGAACTATCAAATTCGTAGAAGAATACATAGGATATCTTTAGGACCTTGTTTAAGGCAATGGTTTCTCATACTTCACATCCAAATCACAAGCAACAAAAGAAAAAGATAAATTGGATCTCATCAAAATTAAAAACTTTTATGCTTCAAAGTACTTTATCATGAAAATAAAAAGACAGTCTAAACAATGGGAAAAAAAACCATTTGGAAATCACATATCTGATAAAGAGTTAATATTCAGAATATATAAAGAAACTTAACAACAAAAAGACAGACTACCCAATTAAAAACTTGGCAAAAGACTTGATTAGGTATCTCCCCAAAGGACAGCCAGAAAGCACCTAAAAAGAGGCTAAATATCATTAGCTATCAGAGAAATGCAAATCAAAATAGAGTGAGATACCATTTTATACCCATTAGAATGGCTCTATTAAAAAAGTAGAAATTAACAAGTGTTGAAGAGGATGTGGAGAAATAGGAACACTCATTAATTGCTGGTGGTAATGTAGAATGATGCCCCTGCTGTGAAATACAGTTTGGGAGTTCTTAGAATGCTAAGTACAGAACTATCAAATGAGCTGGCAATACCACTACTAGGTTTATATCCCAAAGAATAGAAAGCAAGGACTTGAACAGATATTTACACACTAATGTTCATGGTCACATTATTCATAATTGCCAAAAAATGGAAGCAATCCAAGTATCCATCAAGAGATGAATGGATAAACAAAATGTGGTTTATACATATAATGGAATAGTATTCAGCCATAAAAAGGAATGAAGTTCTGATATATGAGACAACATGGCTTAACCTTGAAGCCATCATGGTGAGTGAAATAAGTCAGACACAAAAGGACAAATACTGAATGATCTCACTGACATGAAATAATTAGACTAAGCAAACTCATCGAGTCAGAATCTAGACTATAGGTTACAAGGGGGTGGGGTGGGGATTGGGAATGGGAAATTAAGACTTAAAATGTACAGAGTTCCTCTGTGGAATGATGGAAATGTTGTGGTAATGGCAGCACAACATTGTGAATGTAATTAATAGCAATGAAATATATATATCTGAATGTGTTTTAAAGGGGAAATGTTAGGTTATATATATATGTGGTAACAAAAAAATTTAAAGAAAAAAATCCTTGGAATTACACTACAGAAACAGTCAACCATATGTTAAACTATGGACTATAGTGAATAGTGCAATTATAAAAATGTGCTTTCACCCATTTGTTACAAGTGTTTCATGCCAATGCAAAGTGTTAATTAAAGGTTGATATATGGGAATCTTGTATTTTATGCATGATTGTTCTGTAAACCCACAATTTATCTAATAAAGAAAAAGTATATTTTTGAATGTACCAATTTAAGAAAAGAAATAGCTTTTGGGCGTTTTTTTTTTTCTTTTATTGCTTAATTTTTTGTTAAAGTCTTTAAACTACAGAAAATCAATAAGAATATAATTAACACTCATGTAACCATCTTCAACTTGATTTATTGTAAATATTTTGGCACTTTCACTTCAACTATTTTTCTTTCCTAAAATATTTAAATATTTTCCAAATAGAGTGTAGACATCCTACCAATTTATCTCGTTATACTCCAGTTTACTCTCGAGAAAATAGTCTTAATTTCATAAACGTCATGTCACTAATAAACCTAAAATGATCAACAAATTATTAATGCCATTATTTATTTTTCTTTAGCATATATACACATACTAATAATTATTTTATGCATTTGTTTATCTTATTCCTAACTGGTTATCTTAAATATAAGCTTCATAAGTTCCTTGACTTGTCCGTTTTACAAAAATGACTTGAATGTTTTACTCTCTATTATAACCTAGAGTTAGTTCTACGGCATTGTAGGATGGCAGGAACTGAAGAAATATTTGCAATCGTAGGCACCAGAAGACATAATTGTTTTTAAAATAAATGAACTTTGCACTTAACAAATTTGCTCACTCTTTAAAAATCTCAGTTGTATGGTTCACGATAAAAAGCAACTAAAAATAGCAATGGGAACAATAAACTACCACATTTGAGGAGTACAACCACAGCAGTACACAGAGAGAATTTATAGCATTGAATATATTTAGTAGAAAATGTGAACATTGATGCACTGTATAGCTAAGATTATATAGCACAGAGAACCTAAACAGTCAATCAGCATGTTGAAGAGATGTTTCATTTCACTGTAACTAGATGCATGCATATTAAAATAGCAATGAAATGAAAAACCCCACTGTACACTAATCAAGAGTGGAAAAAAATAAGGTAATAAAAGAATCACTGCTCATATTTATTGAGTAATGGTGCTGGGTGCTATTCTACAATTTACACATATTAAGTCATTTATTTTGCATAGCAGTCTGTGAAGGGAACAATATTATTATATCCATTTTACAAATGAGGAAACTGACACTGAAAGTTTCAAAACAAATGGGCCAAGAGTACAGTGGTTCTTAGGAGGTGATCTAAAATATAAATTTGGCAATAAGAACTCACCTCCGGCTGGTGGGAATTTTAAACCAACACAGCTCCTTGGAGCATACATCCTATGTGACTTCATAGTCTATGCATTAACAGTTTTACAATTGGGTATATACACTAGAGAAACTTGCACACCTTTTCTCAAGAAAGCATGCTGGTGGATTTTACTCAATCGTTTCTAGCAGCGAATATTTGGAGGACCTTTGTGTCAGGGGCATCAAAACTAAAATGTGATAAATGCAGAAAATAAGAACATAGATTTACATAAAGCAACATGTATACATCTCGAATAAAGAATGTTGAATGAAATGTCAGATATGGAATGAGATTTATAACATCATATAATTTATGTAAATAAGAACTTGTGAATATAAATACAGGAAAAATATTTTAAGGAATGCAAACAACTCTAAATTATTTAAGGGGAACTGCAAGGACATAAATGGATATACTAGAGAATGGAGATGAACAAAAATAGTGAAATAATAAAATAAAATAAAACAATATCAAAGATGGGTTTTGCATTTATTGATACAGATTTTTATGGCTTGAATTTATAGGTAAGACTTACTAAATTCTATGCATCTAAAATTTTAAAGAAAAAATTAAAATGAAGAGAACTGCCCTGCCAGCTAAGGGTATTTATTGTTAATATACTATATCAAAATAATATGAAGGAAAAAGAAAATCACTGGAACAGAATAGAACATTCAGAAACATAAAGTGATCATATACTTGCTATATGATACAAAGTAAAATTCAAATATTTGGGGAAAACATGCATTTTTAAAAAATGGATATCAACAACTAATTTGCCATTCAGGAAAATAAATTAAACTTCTATCATCAGTTTTTATCAAAATAGATAGTAGTTACTTTAGTATTCACATTTTACAAATGATCAACTGTACACAGAGTTTACATAGATAGATAGATAGATAGGTAGGTAGGTAGGTAGATAGATAGATATGCAAAATTGGGAACAAACTAGATGAAAATAGAGAAAACAATTTCTTTTGTAATCCACCATGAGACCATTTGAAGTACAAAAACCCATTTAAATATTACAAAGAAAAACAGATGAATGATATATATCACACATCATTAAAGAAATGTGAAGAAAAATGACCAATTGAGAAACAAAATTCAATAATTATGACATATATTTCTGACTGTAGTTAATGATGTCAATGATTAACTCAAACAAGAAAGAAAATGAATAAGCAAAATAAAAATGCAAATCATTAACCATGTAATGTGAAGTTCAACCAGTAATTTAAAGAAATACAAATTCAAAAAGTCAAATTTTAATTTTCATGTATCATACTAGAAAATCTTTTTAAAAAGTATGAGAATAAACAATTTTCTTGAAAGAGCTTAAAGAAGATAGCCTACCATCCTCTAACTAGAAGCATTAATTGGTGAACATTCTTTGGGGAAACATACGTAAATGAAAATTAAATATATATACCCTTAACCTGACACATCCACTTATATAGATACCATTTGCATGTGTATAAAAGCATTTGTATAATTGCCATATTGTTCACATTAGTGAATACTGAAAACAACATAAATGTCTTTCTGTAGAAGACTAGTTACCTCGTTATTTTTTTTATCACTGAATGGAATAGTATGAATCCCTTGAAATGATATGCTTTGTTTACATTTATCAATATATATGACTGGAAAAAGCTAGTTACAGAAATAATATTGTATAAAATGAATAGTGAGAAAGATTCTGAAAAGATGCCATGGTTTACGGTAGATGGTAGGATAACCAGTTGTGAGAACTCCCAGCCTTATCAATATATTGCAAATAGATTAGCATTATTTGCAAATGTGAGCTAAAATGTCAAAAATCTGAACTCTTGCATATACTCAAAGACAGAGAGAGAGAGAGAGAGAGGAAGAAAGAAAAATCCACACAAAATGGCTGAACACTGATTCTTTTCTTTCGCAGCAAGTGCATTTTTTGGCTTGACTTTGGTGAAAGCACATCGAGACTGCTCCCTAAGCTGATGAGATGCTGTGGTGTTCCAACAGAGTGTTCTGCTGTTTTGTGAGTAGAAGTTGTTAATGCCTGGAAATTGATGCTATTCTCCAGTCTCCGGTTATAAAGGGAAGGCAGATGTTCATGTGCAGCTAACTCAAACACATTGAGAAAGGCTACAGACATTTCCCCATTTCAACTGCCATAATTTAATGTCTAGAATACATGCCAAAATTTTTTTCATGGTAGAGGATCTGCACATCCCTTGTATTGCAAACCAAGTCCCCAAACTCTTCTGTGTGCATTGCTTATTTTCAGAGATGAAATCATTACACTGAATATGAGTTCAAACTGCCCTGAAGTGCTTCTGTTGGCGTGTTTCCAAAGATTACATGTAGGTTTGTTACCCAGTTTTTATCACAGATGCCTTTTGAGTTGGCTTACTTTCTTATATTTTCATACTGTGATATTTGCTATTGCTAATACTGAACTGAATTTGCTAGGCTATTTCTCAAATGATTCTGATCACCTTTTGTTATATCATTACCTTATGCTCCTCTTTCTAAGGCTGAGGTATCCTTTTGTGCAGCATGTAAAATTATTTACATTTTCATAAGTATGAGTGACTTAGTACAAAAGACTTAAATTTTTTTTCCAAATTAAATAAAACAAAAAACTTACATTATTCAAATAGCAACATAAATATTTATTACATTGAGACCACACTAGCATATAATAAACTATGAAAAGCAAGGAGTTGTTCATGATGGATTATGTGCAAAGAAGGAACTTTAAAATGTGCATAGTCATGTTTTGTTTATACACAAATGCACCCTTACATATATACATTTGAGAAGGTATTACCAGCATAAATACGAATGCCTTAGTCATTTCTTATAGTAGGTATTATGAGAAATTTTCATTTTCTTCTTTTTAAGCATCTGTCTTTTAAAAATCAACTATTAATTTGTGTTAAGAAGAATTCTAAGTACCTAAGCCTATGTAAAAGTTCCTGAAATTGAAAGAAACATAAGAACTTAGGCAGAACTTCGATGCTGTCAACCCAATAGCTCAAGCTATTGCTTTCATTTAAATTTAAAAAATGCATTCATTTATTTTCATAAAGTATTCTGTGTTCATATAACCCACATTCATTGAAAAAATAGCAGAATATATTACAAAACAACCAGAAATTATTTAGATTTTGATCTATTTCTTTCACAGAATTCTGTTTGTTTTTTTTTCTATTTGTGTGTGTATCATTGGATGCATTTATAGGGAAAATAATTGCACAATTCGAATAGGAAATTAAGTCTTCTCTCTAACCTCGAGTTCCTTAATCCTTCTCCCCATAATAAACAGTGTTGCCTGACTGTAATGTATTCTTCCAGTAGCATTCTACCCATAGACAGACATGCTAGGTTAATGAGTATTTATATAAATAGAAATAAATTTTCCTTACAGAAATGATGACATTTTAGACAGTGTTCTGTGCCATTCCTTATTCACTAAAAATTTAATATTTACTTTTTCCATTTTTTTTAAATAGAGACATTTTGAAAAGATTTCTATTGTGTGGCTCTAGAGTAATTTACTTAATAGCTTCCATAGTGTTAGAGATTTTAGTTTTTCATTTTTGAGTTTTATCCTATGAAATTTGAACAAATGAATATCATCTAAACATATATGTTCATATACTTATTAGATAAATTTCTAAAAGAAAAAATTCTGGTTCAAAGACCAAAAACTTAAAAAAATTTATATATATTGCTCAATTGTTCTGCCTATAATTTAAACAATTTACATCAATGTCCCTGTGCTAGTTCCCATATCTTTGCAACAGACTGTATCCTTTTTAATTATTAGTTTTGAAATTGCCATTTTAATATGTATTCCTTTGATCATAAGAACTTGATCACCTTTTCATTCTTTTAAACAGCTGTTTACATGTTTTTGAGCACGTGTGTTATGGTGTGATAAACAAAATCTAGTTGACTCAACGAGAGACACCTTGTGCTAAGCCCTATAATAGTAAAACAAAGAAATCTAAGAAGTTTCTTTTTCCTGAAAAACAGAATTTAAATCAGCCAATTAGCTATCACCAGCCCCCTATTCGTACAGCAGCTAACCTATTTGTTGCTATGCAAACTTGCATTAACCAGTGGAAATTTCCTCCCAATGTACTTTCCTGTTTTGTCTACAAAAAACTCCCTGCTTACCTTGTTCAGTGGAATTCCTAGCTCTCCCTCCTGGGAATTAGAATCTCCCAAATTCATGAATTAATTTAAACTCTCTGAGATCTAACCAAATTCTGCTCAAGTTTTTATTTGACAGGTGAGAGTGAGTAGCCTGATCATGTCCTCTACACATTCTTTCTATTAGATTTTTGGATTTTTTTTCTTACTGAGCTATAAGAAGTTTTTATTTACTAAGGAACTAGTCCTCTGTCAATCATAGTCTTTGCAAATATTTATTCCCCATGTTATTGTGCATCCATCTTTTGACTTGGTTTATTTTCTTGTGCTCATATCCCCTTCAAAGGAAAAATCTGTGGACCCAGCAACTGCTGGGAGTGCTGTTAATTGAGAGAATTTTCAGCTGTCAGCCCTTTCAGGGATCAGATCAGCTTCACAGAGCTGCATTGCTCTCTGCAAGGGAGGTCCTTCTAGGAGTGACACTTAACCTTCTAGGAGTGATTGATTGAGACTGGGATCCAAAGGTCCAGCCATTTTGACTTAACATGATAAAATTGGTGGCTTGTGTTAGCTGCAATGGCCCTCATGGGGTCAGCTGAGGTTATCACTGGGCTTGCACTGCAGTTCAACTCCTCCCTCTACCCATCCCTGCTTCCTTGATTCCTTCAAAGGATATTGATCCTAAAGACACTCTTTAATAAACATCCTGCAAATAAACTCTGAATCACAGTTCACTTTCCAAAGACCCCAACCTGTTCTAAACACACACACATGCATACACATGCACACATGCCACTTACAGGTAAAATTGAGGTCCCCTTTGTATTCTTCCCTAATTACATTATATGTCCCAATTGGAGATAAGTTCATTCCCGGAGATTTGTATGTGTGTGTGTATATATACATAAAATATAATATGTAGTTTATATAAATTATATGTTACTAAATACCTTTGAATTTGTAAATAATGTAAATAAATATTAGTTTGCATGTTTTAATTTTTTAAGGACAGTATCAATATACATTGCCACTTCAGTTTTTCACTCATTCTGAGTGTCATCTATTTTTATTAAAATGGTTCTAGCTCATTTATTTTATCCGCTACATATTTCATCATATAAATATATCCATTCTCCTGTTGATGGACATTTCATCTGTTTTTTTTTTTTTGTTTTTTTTTTAAAGAGAGAGGGAGGAAAGGAAGGAAAGACAGAGAAGGAAGGAAGGATGGAAGGAAGGAAGGGAGGAAGAAAGGGAAACATTTTTAAACATTTTCTTGTTTTATTATATTTTGTTTGTTTGCTTGTTTTTTACATGGGCTGGGGCCGGGAATCGAACCGGGGTCCTCCGGCACGGCAGGCAAGCACTCTTGCCCGCTGAGCCACCGCGGCCCGCCTGTTTTGTTTTTAATTACTAAAATATATATTCGCTTATGCATACATGCATGCATTTCTCTGTAGTATATATAGCTAGGAGTGGAAATGCTGTACCATACTGGACGTGAACTGACATTGCTAGAGAATTCCAAATCTTTTCAAAAAGGACATTTTATAAATGGCCTAATTTTAAAACATTTTCTCCAAATGTTTCCCTGGACATCCATAAGATAGGGGGTTAGATTAAAAAAATCTTTCATGAAACTAGAAGCCACATTGCACAGGGGGTGGGTAGCCGATTGAAGATGGCAGCCCTTTGAACAGCCTTACCCTCCTCCCAGTTCTTCCATTTGCTAAGGAAAGACACCTGCCTGCTGCCTTTGCAAGACTTCAATTATATTTTTATCCATCTCCATATGCTCACTGCTTATTATTGAACCTTCTTTCCTCTATTAACCTAATAACCTTCATTCCATAATAAGTTTGAAGCTCTGGCCTATTTCTTATGAATATCATCAGCTTTTGTGTTAGAAAATGTCTTCAGTCCATTTTGGCTCTCTCTTAGGGTCTTGGAATTCAAGATATTTCTGTACTCAGTATCTTCGATTAAAACAAGGGAGCAAACAAATAACATTTCCAAATGCACTCTTAAGACATTTTGAGTGTGAAGATCTGTGAAAACTAGGTTTCACATCTACTCTCCACTTCTCAGGTGCTAAACTTTACATGGGCATCATATTTTACTAAGCACTCTTATCTGGAAGTCCATTGTTTCTGGGAAAAAGTGCCTCACTTGGTGATTCTGTAGATTCTTTACTATACTGTTACCCCATTCTCCCCTGTGTCACGAATAGCTCTTACTGAACTAAATCTGTAACAGCAGTAGCTCTTCCTCGTGCTATATATAACAATCCTGAAAAATCTAACCTATCTGTTTCATGGCTGCTCCAACCAAACTAGCTTTAAACTTCTCCTTAATGCAGATTCAAACCCTTTCTCTAAGCAAGCAGGAATATTTCTCTACACCTTGATGTCAGTAAGCTGACTCTGAGAAGCAATGTGAAAGACAGACAGTGGGTGATAGGTTACCAGAGAAAGGGGATGGGAGGTGGGGAAGAGGGAGGTATTGCTTAATGGGTGCAGAGTTTCTGTTTGACATGATAAAAAAAAAAAAAAATGGGGTAATGGATACCGGTGATGAAAGAACAATACTGTGAAAGTAGTTAATACTATTGAATTGTATACTTGAGAGTGGTTAATATAATAAAATATGTGTTGTATATATGATACTATAATAAAAGGTTAAAAAAAAGAAGAAAGGACGAGTTTGAATTGACTCCACAACTCATCAGTTGTATACATTCAGGTATATTAATCAGAATTTCCAATTTTTTTTTTGTTGCTTTACTGCAAAATGGTAATATTTTTAGCTTATCAGGCTATCTGTGAGGACTAAGTAGGCAAACAAATGAAAATTCCTACTGCCCTACCCATTCTATGTCTATTTCTATTCCATGTGGATTGTACCATTTCCACTGTGCTGTATTTCCAATAAACTTGTACTCTTACACTGTGGTGTGTCTCATATGGGGTCAAAGAGTTCTCTCGCAATTCCAGTGAGATTTTTGGTTTCCAATGTTTTGAAGATTCATCAAGTAACTTTATTCCGGCTTCCCTAATTTATCTTGAAAAATAACCTGTCATTTATTTTATTTATTTATACTTTTAAACTTTCTTTTACCATTGTTATTCAAATAAGATTACTACTCCCTGCTGGCCATTTCAGAGGGAAACAAAGGCATATAATTATGAATATACAGTAAAGCTTTTAGTAACAGTTTAATGATTAATTCCACTTTGTTTTCAGGTTACCCTCTCCCCCTATAGGAAGCAAAACAAAAGAAAACATTCAGAAACGCAACAATATATTTATCCATGTTAGAAATAAATGCCTTTCAGAATGCAATAGAGCAAATATGCAAACTTTCTACAGAAATGCATGAGAAAAACAAGCGAAAACACTTAAAAGAAATCCAGTTTGTCATCTAAATGTACTTCTAAAATGAGGAGGGGAGCTAAGAATACATCACATTTGTAGGTAAATGCTTCAAGAGAAAGAATGTTTCTGTAATGCTGAATCTGCTATGGACCGTATTACCACTGCAGAACATATGTTCCTTGGAAGTGAGAGAACATAAACCCACCATATAGATGAAAATGGCAAAATTTGGAACTGCATGACAGAAATGTTCAACTTCAAAACTTTCACGGATCCATAATGAACCTGCAAATTGAGAATTAACACCTGTTCTGGATCATTATCACCAGTGAAGTGCCAAGTGGAGATTTGTTTATCTGTGGGAAAGGCTGTTATTCTTCAAGGTCAGCTGCTAATATGTACCATTTGCATAAATGTTTCTATTAGAAGCCTCTTATCAAGTCGGAGGGGGAGAAAGGTGGGATGTGAATTCTTTGCCAATGTTTTTTCTACCCGGGTAAACTGAGAGAATTATTTACCCACATTCACTGACTACAAAATTTCCACAGGTCTAACTGGGATAATCTTAGCACAGAGCAGAGCGAGGAGAGAAGGGCGGATGATATCTATTCTACAGCAGTGCTCAGGAGTTTACTGAGTGTTAGTGTCGAAGCAGTTATTTTGGCACTTTTCGAGAGGGATCCTGGGAAAAGTTGTGCCTTTATTGGTCATTCTGCTCCTCTATGGATCAGAATACTATCAATTACAGCCTAGAATTGATCATTTTAGTTCTACAAATTAATGTGTGCCCCATACATGCCAATGGCAGATCTGAGGCATTTCAAGACTTGAAAGGAAAGGAACGGAATTGTGGGTTAAAAAGGAAGGAGGAGGGAAGAAAATTAGGTAGTTAACCCAGAGACATTGATTTGTTTCTCTTTTTTTGCATAGTTAAGTGCCCATTGGACCACTGTATAGACAGTACACAGTGATTATTAGGATGCCTGAATGGAGAGGCAGGTCCCAGTCAGATATAGTTTCATTCCATCACTTAAATAATCTACAACATTTTTAGAGGTCTTTCAGTGAAGGAGTCCTTTGTTACAATTAATTCTTTATTTTGTTCACTTTGAAGCAGTCATATTTGAGATCATAAAAGTTACCTAGCTCAACTGGGAACCACAACCTGAATAAGGATTCTTTATTAGAGAAAGTTTAATGATTTTTGATGTACAAACATTCTGTTTGCAGCTGGAGAAATATGGTACTTTACTGATGGTCCATTGGTCTTCATAGGCCTATGTAAAAGTGTAAAACCCTATGGATAAACTTCTGTAAAAAGACCTATGGATAAGCATTTATTGTTTCATGTTCATTATTTCAAACCCTTTTCGATATCTACCCTGTGCTAGGCAATATGACAGATACTTCAAAGTGATGGGGACATATGAAGCATGATTGCTGACCTCTAAGATGTAAAGTCTCACAAAAGAAATGATACATGCACCTGAGTAATGGCTGTTCACAGTGAAAAGATTTAAGGAACACAAGAAACAGAAAAGTCGATATGGAAATTCAGAAAATACAGAGATTTTATGGGAGGAATCAAGGAAAGGAATGGGTCAAAAATTCAGCGATTGGAAATGATGGGTTGCAT
Source organism: Tamandua tetradactyla (assembly GCF_023851605.1). Classification (NCBI taxonomy): domain Eukaryota; kingdom Metazoa; phylum Chordata; class Mammalia; order Pilosa; family Myrmecophagidae; genus Tamandua; species Tamandua tetradactyla. The sequence goes on from NC_135339.1 coordinate 32,035,936, forward strand.
AAGCTTTTGAAAGATTGTGTCCTTAGGACTACCAAGGAAACACTGCAGCAAAATGAATGAAATGGGGGTAAAGTGGGTAGGGGTTGGACTCGGGGCTTAGAGAAGAGGAAGCAACTGAAGACCAGAAGAAGGGACTGGTTATTATGATTGGTCTCACTGGCCCCCCCAGTTCTCCCTCTGGAGAGCTCCCTCAATTTCCTTTTCTGACCAGTAGCGGCTCTCTTTTTAAAGAGGCAACTGTCAACTCCTTTCTCTAAAGCAGTCTCTCAGACCTTAGGAATTTAGATGAAGAAATCTCTACCTGCCACCCCATATTGTCTACATACGGAAGAATATTTAAAGAGTTGCTCAAATCCTCTTTGTTACTTACCAACCCTTTTAATTATGTCCATAATCAGCAGTAAACTTCCAATAGAGCACATTATAGTTGAAACAATCTGCCATATATTTTGACTTCAGCACATTTTTCCAACTCAGAAGCAGCAGTGAAAAAAAGGAGATGGTAGTGATAGGATTGGGAGGACAGGTAGAGAGAGAAGAGGTACAGGGAGGGAGAGAGGAGAGTCATGCCTTCTACTGAGTTATAGGCTGAACCACTACTTTTGTTGCTATTACTCGGCACCGTTTGCCTCTTCAAAGTCATTACCTTTGTTACAATTTTTTACTTTCATGAGTTTATTTACTTGTTTTCTGTCCGGCTCCCTGATCAAATGGTAAATTCAATGAGGTTCAGAGCTATTTACTTACCATTTATCACTGGAACACAGCATCGTGCCAGAAACATAGAAGTTCAAGAATTGTTTGCTAAAGGAATGAATAAAATCGCAAAGCTTGTTAAGTCAGAGACACAGGCCCACAGTGACACTAAAAAGAGATCAGGGACTGTGAGACTAGGGAGACACAGGGAATTATTACTGAAGATCTTCTAAAGATCTCTGCATCTTTACCTTCATTTAATCTTCACAAAATCATGCTAAAGATTTCACTATCCATTTCTCCTTTGTTTGCAATGAGTACATTTAGCTCAGAGGCCCAGAAAAATGTGCTGTTAAATGACAAGACAAATGAAAAGAATTCAAGGATTTCAAGTTCACATCTGAGCGGCTAAAAATTCTAAATTAATTCTATTTTACTGATTTCTAGGTATTAGTAAGAGGATAAATCACAAGTCTGGATAAATGTTATTTTAGCACATCAGAAAAAGGCAGAGAAATGTGAGGTAATAATAGTCTAACATCTTTCTATCAGGCTGGGCCATCTGAAATTGCTGTACTTGGTTCCATCAAGGCTGGTTGATATCAGCACTTTCAAATACTTCAGTTTGATATCTTATTCCAGTCCTAAAATCCTTTTTTTATGAAAACAGTGCTTCCAACTGCTATGATCCAAGAGAAGAGAGTGTGATGATGAGACTCAAGCTGTGCATGTGCTAACTGTCAACTGAAGCGACTAGCAAGGGTCAGAGAAGTTGTGAATGTGAAGGAACTGCTGGATAACACATTGTGAGGCTCAATCGATGCCTCTAAGAGTGCTCAAGAGATGTACAGTGAGATGTCCTTAAATAAGGGTGGCAGTTAAGAAAGTATTCTCTAGTTCAAAAGTATGCATGTAAAACATACCTAATCTGTCTATTTTACACAGAATTGTACCATCCAAGCTTTCAAACATTTGTTGAGTTTGTTAACCTATGATATAAATATATGTACAATGAAAAATTAAATAAACATCACTATATTCTTTTCTAAGGCCAAGTCACACATGTAAAGATAGAAATCTGGAAACATTGCAAGGTTTCAAAACTTCATTTGTTGGCTTGACAGCATTTGAAGTATGTCTGAAAAGTTTACTGCAACATATTTAAATGACTTTTGTAAACTGTCATCTCCTATCTCCATCACGTTGCTAATCATAGGTAATTACAGGAAAATGACAGAAAAAAATCCTTCGACTTTAAAGGCACATTTCATTTCATGAGATCTATTACATATGTTCAGTTTTGGTATTACTAGTGTCTGTCACTTATAATCATAGATTCTTTTTCATTCACAGTTACAAAGTCTCAACAAAACATTCTCATTAAATTATAAAACAATCTGATTCATTTATCGGATGGATGTGAAGTATAGCAAAAAAAAAGTGATACATTAGAAACGAAGGGTTTTTGCTGTCATATTAGGCATCTCCCCCAAAGGAATTTTGTTTCTGTAAATCTTGGAATAATTTTATGTTTACTGAAAGGTCACAAAAATGGTGCAGAGACCGTGTAACCCCTGCTCACCCAGTTTTCCCCATTGTTCACACCTGATATTACCATGTGTGTTACTTAGGGTTCTCTAGAGAAACTGAATCAACAGGGAACACTCGCAAATATAAAATTTATAAAAGTGTCTCACGTGACTGTGGGAACTCAGAGTCCGAAATCCGTTGGGCAGGCTGTGAAGCCAACGATTCCGATGGAGGGTCTGGACAAACTCCACAGGAGAGGCTCGCCAGCTGAAGCAGGAATAGCCTGTCTCTTCTGAATCCTCCTTAAAAGGTTTCCAGTGATTAGATTAAGCATCAGTCATTGCAGATGACACTCCCCTTTGGTTGATTACAAATGGAATCAGCTGTGGATGCAGCTGACGTGATCATGATCTAATTCTATGAAATGGCATCATTGCAACAGACAGGCCAGGACTTGTCCAACCAGACTAACAGGTACCACAACTTGGCCAAGTTGACACATGAACCTGACCACGACACCATGGTACAAATTAAGTTTTGCCAACACCAAGAACCAAACGTTGGTTACCAATATTACCAAAACTTCAGGATTTACTTGGATTTCATCAGTCTTTCCATTCATATCCTCTTTCCATTCCAGGATCCAATGCAGGGCACCACATTGCATTTAATCATCATGCTTTCCCTGTCCCTCTCATTCATGACAGTTTCTCAATCTTTCCTTGTTTTTCATGACCTTGCCGATCTTGAAGAATACTGTCTAAGTATCTTGTAGAATGCCCTCCACTCTAGATTTGTCTATTTTTTCTTATGATTAGATTGGGGTTATGAGTTTTGGGAAGAGTACCCACATGCATTATTGGTGATACTGAATTTCATCACTTGAATAAGGTAAGTGATTGCCATGTTTCTCTACTATAATGTGATTATCTTTGAATTCACAAGTTGATTCTTTGCAAGAAAGTGCTATGTTTAACCCATGGGGAAGAGGATTAAGTTTCACCTTGGTACATGTATTAAGTGGAATTCCTCTGTAAGGAAGATATGTCTCTTCCTCCTTATTTAACTATTTTATCATGTATTAACATAAAGACAGACTCAAATATATATACTTTATACTTTGCTTTGTAATCTGATGCTATATTATTTTGTTGCTGAAGTTGTTCTAGTTTTGGCCGTTAAGATTTCATTCGGGGTCAGTTCCTATATCCTTTTGGCATCGCCCTGTTCTTAATTCTTCTCTTTTTCTTTTTAACACCTCCTTACTATCCAGCACTCCAAGGTGTCACAGCTTATATTTTCTCTCCTCCAACCGTAGAATCAGCATTTTCTCTGACTCTGTTTCTAAGTGATGTAATTTAACCACTATGGTTGTTTATTATCTTATCTTTAAAATGAAAACGTCATAACAAATTCAGTGCTCCTATGTTCTTTTGACATTGAGTCATTGTTTTGTGTGTATGTTTGAGCACTTCCTTACTTACTGCTTATTTCCTTATGAGGCACTCAGAATCATCTTACATTTTTTGAGTGGATATATTTTAATAAAGATAGATGAAAATGAAATTCTCAATGTTGGATCAATTTTTCTCTCTTTGAATTTCATCGAACAACAGAGATGAATATTTGGTGGAATATTTCTCTTTCTTTGCTTGTACAGTTGCAGTGTGCTTAAGTTTCCTCCCACAATTAGAGAGTTAAGCACCACTGATCCTCATTCCCTACCTTTAGATCAGGACTTCAGAACTCCCAAGATGTTGAGAAAACTTTTGATGAACAGAGAGAGAAGGCTCTATTCAGTTTTGGGAGTAGATAAAATAGCTTTGCCAAAAAATTATAATCTTTAACTAGAAATGCAATTTTCATTTAATAAGTACATATGAAGTATTTTCCATGTGTCGGAAAGCATCCTAACCACTGGAGATGAAATTATGCCTAGGATATCTTCTCTGATTTGAGGTACTGAAAGTATAGTAGAAGACACATGCTAGTAAATAAATAATTGCAGTATGGTACAATAAGAGTTTCAATAGCAGCATGACATTCTATGACTTTCAAATCTTAATATAAGAATCTAAGATAGTTTCTTATTCTCCTATTAGTTTATTAGGAGAATATAATAGTATATTAGGCTCACAATATTAGTTGAGTTGCACACTGTCTCTTAGATGGAGGAAGCAAAGTCTCAGTATCTTGCTTTGCCTTCCCAGATTGATTTCATTTTGAAATTAAGAATTAAAAGGAGGGTTTTAGTGACTTTTTCATAACATCACATATCTATTATGATCTTAATCTCACATGCTCTGGTAAAGTTTCTTAAAAACCATTTTAAAAATTCAAAAGTCAGTGCACATATACGTTTAGAAGTCTGCTTTCCAATCAGTGTGTTGTGAGAATCAGATATAACAAAATTCCCAATTGGGTCCCCAAACCCACCCTGTCCTTACTTTTATCATTACCCTTGGTTAATGTCAGGTGGTCAGAGTTGGAGTGACCATGATTATTACAGGATAAAATGATAGAAAGAATGGCAGGAAAGGGTTTTAATACAATAGAAACAATGGGAAATTTGGATAAACAAAAGTTACTTCTTCACTGCTAGAGAAGTTACACATATAGTCACTACCTCCAAGCCCTCCTCTACCCCCTCTCCTCTTCTATTTTGTACAGATGTTTCAATGTTTCCATTCCACAGTAGGGTAGATATTAGGTCTAATGTAAAGACCTGATCATACCCTAAACCTAAAAATGAGAACAAGCAGCCCAGCTGTTTATCAGGGTGGGAAATCACAGTGCCCCTGGGATGGATAAATACCACACCATCAGGCAGCATGGATTTGTCTCTACTCTCAGAGAAGTTAGCCTCTCTGGGGGACTGGCCATGATGGGATCTTTTCCCCTGTTCTTTTGCTGAAAGTTTCTGTTGTTACTGAGCCTGTGTGTACACACTGCACTGCATAGCAACTCATTCCACACTCCCCTAGCTGACAAGTGTCACCATTTCACACTTGTTTCTAGCAAGTTCATCATGCATCTGCTCTGCAATTTGATCTACTTTATTTTAGTATCCCATTTGTATGTGTGTGTATATGGGGGAGGGGGGGGAGTTGGGGGGGTATAGGGGGTGGATTTTAAAACTTGTTGCATGGGATAATTGACATATCCCACTTAGAGACATTTTTATTAATCTTCGTGACTACCACAGAGGAAAAAAACATAAATCCTGTGGAGTATTTGCTCACTCACAAAAAACTTGGGGTTTGTCACTGAATCCAAGAATATTCTAAATAAGTAAAAATGCAGAAGTTTACTTTAGAAATCTGAGGCCTCCTCAGGTTTCGGTTGTGCCATCAAGAGAAGCTATTACTTACTGTGAGAAACACTGAGACTCAAGGATCATGCCACAAGAAAATCTTCTCAGGAAACCCCTTCCCCAGTCTGAGCCCAGTGAGGCCATCTCCTCTGTATCTCCAACACCTGGTACATACTCTATCCGGGCACTCTTCGTGCTCTTTTGGAATCTCCGCGGTTTTCACTTTACTAAGTAGACTCCGAGCACCTAGAGGATAAGAACAGGTGTTTTTCATCTCTATATCCAGCACTTGACACCTAGAAAATATTTTAATATATTTATGTTCACACAATAAATGAACAGATTTCCTATACAATTTCCATCAGAGTAAATTTAAGACTCTACACCAAACTAGTATTTATGCTTATACTCAACGTCTTTATCTAAACTCATTAGATAATTGTGTCTTCTTAAAACACTGATGATAAACTTGTCACTGCAAAATATCTGATTTTAATAACACCTATATATATATATTTAACTCTGCACTAAGTACTGTCTATTCTCCTTCATGTCCCACAGACTCCCTGTTCACTTGAAGTCTAGATTGCTGCTCTCAGCCTCCACCTATATCAGTTATGCTCCATTATCTGAAAATTAATGTACCACAGCTACGCTGGGCACAGTGAATCTACCTTTAGTTTGCAGTGCTCCTCTGCAGGAGTCTCATTACCCCTCCAGCTCTGTGAAGTCAGTAACTGCAGGGAACCTTCTGCTGCAGATCAAAGTTCACTGAAGCCTGTTAGCCTGTCTGTGTTTTTTGCTGCCTTGAAGACACAATGCTCTTTCCTTTCCCTGTCCACCACCCCCCCCCCGCCCACCCCCATAGAGAATTCTGATGCTAAATACTAAATTTTCTCCATGGGGAGATTAATTTTTTTCTCAAATTGTCCTATGTTATGACTGCTGCTGACAATAAATATCTTTACTGTGAAATAAAATTCAAAGCTCAGCAGCTGCTACAGGGTAGCTCATTCAGATATAGAATGTGAAGGGGTTATGCAGTTCTTAAATGTCACATAGTCCATTTCACCAAATGGGTGATGTCCAGATAAGGTAGTTTCCTACCATGTAGGTTCTGAAAAATGGAAATTACGTCAGGATCTCAAAACATATATTTAAGTATGAGAGCACCATTTTTATTTAACCAAAGGAAAATTCAATAAATATTTAATGTGTACTAAAATTCAATAAATATTTAATGTGTACTAAAATAATGCAAAGGTGGTGATGATAGAAATTTGACTAAAATATGATGTTAGTCCTAGATTGAGAAGTTCATAATGTAAAACATGGTGATGAAACAAACAAAAAATGCCAATAATATAATATGACATGATCTGAACGTTCTAGGCTTCCTTAGGCCATTGACACAATAACATTAGTTGTAATTAGTTGGGGGTATATATTTTCAAAAAAATATGACCAACAAGATCTATTTTAAGCCAAAATGATTAATTCAACAAAAGATAGTAGGAGATTTCAAAGACAAGACTGCAGCTGAACTATAAAGGGTCTAGAACAAGGAACTAAAGAGCTGTCAAAAGTCCAGGAACTCAGGCAGCCCAAAGGCCATGTCATTCTCTGCCCTTCAAAAACTGGCATTCTCTGCTTTTCAGTCGACACAATGGAGAAAAGAGACATCCCACAGTTTTCTGCCTTATAACTGCTTTCAGTGACCTGCTTTCAGTGGATTGTATCAGATGTCCACACTATTCCATTCAACTGTGTCCAAGAGAAATTAACAGCATTATTGTAAGTTGGGCAGATGACTTACAAAGTGATCACTGCAATGCTGAAACTACTCTTGGTGCCTCCCACTAAATAGAACTTTGGCCCATTACAAAGTTCCTATTTCCGAGAAAATTTAGGAAACCCTCCAAGAATGCCTTATCCCAAATACCAACCCATGAAAACAGTTATGTTTTCCTGATCTGTGGCATCAGCCAAACCAGGACTCTGGTAGCTTCCATGGTTCCACAGACGTGTCAACCACAATGCAGGGCATTACTTCAGCAGTTCTAGGCAGCTAAGCCTCCAACACTGACACAATTTTAGTCCTGATCAAGCTGGAGTTACCCACTCATTATTGATATTAGGGCTAGTCAGGCAGACTTATCGGAGTACATGGCCCTGGGACCTTGACAGATGTAAAGCTCTGAATCAGAACAAGGCATTTCCACTAGCTTCACTTTCTTAGGCATCAATCTTTGCTTATTCATCCTGACTACCAATATTCTTATGATATGCAATAAAGAATTTCCCCTCTTCCTCCCACTTTGTTGGCCAACTTTGAAAAAATTTTCTTGGAAAAGTATATAGTAATCTTCAAATAGGGGAGGGTTTAGAGAGTAGGATCATCAACATTCCCAGGCACATAAGAGATATTTACATTTGGATCCTTCTTCTTTCTCCTAGATCTCTCCATCAGTTTACATACCACAAGTTAATTGCTGAACAGTAGGCCAGAAGAATTGTCTCCAAATCCATCTGTTTGTGTGGAGTGAGTTGCCATATGGTGTGTTGTGGGAACACAGGCTCAGGCACAAAAGAAATTTTCAGTAAATGATCATTTATTGCATACAAAGCACAAAGGGTCCAAAGAAAGCAAGGGAGGAGATTATATCATGGCTGGTCTCCTGAGGAGGCCAAGTTGCTCAGATAAGTGCTGGTGGAGAGCAGCTCTGCAAACCCCATTTCACATCAGAGGGGAGAGACCCTGTGCTGTCGGAGTGTGGTATATCCTACCACTGAGAGATTCTGCCCTGAAAAACAGCTGGGGCAGCTTGTTCCCAGTTTCTGAGTTCACGATATATTTGGGCTTTTTCATTAGGTTTAACATCTCCTGCAGGCTGTGGAATAGAGACATACTGAAACATCTGTGAACAATAGAAAAAGGAGGTGGGGGAGAGGCAGCAGGAGAGGGCTGGGAGATTGTCATGGAGCCTGTGTGTGTCTCTGAGTTCCCCAACACTCTGAAGCATGGGGAAGCTCCTCACTTAGTCATCCAAAACCTTCAGCATACAAAGTACAATACAAAAATCTGGAAAAAAAAGATGAAAAAGAGAAAAAAAAACATCTGATAGTATATAAATATGCTGAATTGCCTGGTAAACAATGAAATATTTATGATAAAATTAGCAAAATCAAAACATAAAAGCATTGAATGCTACTAAGGGTATGTGTGTGATGGAATGTAACCTTGTTCATTCTTTTAACAAAGCAATTTAGAAATACATACTAAAGGCCTTTAAAATCTTTTAAAACTAGTAACACCAGTTAAATAACTCTCTCCGACGGAAAAAAAAATCTAGAACTGAAGCAAAGATTTATGTTTGTGCATTACTTACATAGTAAAACATTGGGTAAACAAATTAATTATTCAACGATACAGGTATGGTTGAAACAATAACATTTTGATGATATCATCAACATGGTGATACAAGACATACCCTGGAAAAGCCTCCCCTCAGAATCAACTAATGAAAGGCCAAATTTCACTTGCTTGGATCTCTGAAGTATGAAAGAGACTAGAGAAGTACTCCATAAATGCTGAACTGAAGAAAGAGAAAAACAAGCAGCGAAATCAGGTGGCATATTTCTGTCTTGAACATACCAATCTGGACCTCTCCCCCTCACTCAGTCCTGTGCAGCTTGAGTCACAGAGAGGTGGCACAGGCCAGGTGCCTCCTGCTGTGGATGCAGAACAACCTCATGTATATCCAGGGACAGGGGTGCAAGTCAGCAGAGATCCAGGGTGGAACACAGTTGCTGAGGGGAAAAAACAGACCACACAGAATTGTTGGCATGAGGGACACATGCTATTTGCTGGACTACCTAAATCCAAAATGGACCTTTCTGGATTGACCCATCCTTCCAGGTCTTCAGGGTGGAACACTATAATGGGGAAGGAACCAGAGGCAGAGAAGCATAATAGAAAAAAGGTGGTGATAGGGAACTGAACTTATGTAAGATAATATAGGTTCCAGAGCTGAAAATTGTAGTGAAAAGGGGACAATGAGTGAGGAAGATGATTTAAACAAATCACAGGACTGGGGAGAAAACTGTGCACAAAAACATACAGAATACATCAGGATTTCTAGAGAAGGAGCAGAGAAAAGGAAGCTTTCTCCTGGAGGTAAAACAATCACATGCAAAAAAGGCAATCTTAAAAAATGTACCAAATATCCAAGGCAAGAATCATGTGCAGAAGAGCTGAGAAAATCTGAAAAGTTAAACACAGGCTACTTCCAGAATAAGTTGGACCAAGTGTCAAAAAAGAGACTTAACACAAAGCCAATCAACAATAAAGCCCTAGGCAAGAGGCAAAAACCAACCTTTAGAGTTAGCACATCAAGATAATTGGATGCCCAGACATCAGCAAAAAAATTACAAGCCATATTAAGAAACAGGAAGATATGACTCAGTCAAAGGAACAAATTAAAACCTCAGAGGAAATGCAGAATTTTGAACAACTAATCAAAGAAGTTCAAACAGATCTTCTAAATCAGTTCAATGAGATGAGGGAAAATTTGGACAGAAATAAACTACTGGTACATCTAGAGCTAAAAGATATTAAGAAGACAATATATGAGCAGAAAGCAGAATCTGAAGTTTAAAAAGAAGCCTAACAGAAATCATGGAGTTGAAAGACACAATAATGGAGATTAAGAATACACCAGAGGCATAGAACAGCAGATTGAATAGGCAGAACAAAGATTCAGTGAACTAGTAAACAGGATAATTGAAATCGTACAGTCAGAAGAACAGATAGAGATAAGAATAGAAAAAATAGAGCAGTGTCTCGGGGACTTGATGACAGAATGAAGCATACAAATATATTTATCATGAGTGTCCCAGAAGAAAAGAAGGGAAAAGGAGTAGAAAGACTATTTGAGAAAATGGCCAAAATTTTCCCAACTCTTAAAAAACCATAAATACATGTATTCAAGTGCAATATACTCCAAACAGCATAAACCGTAAAAGACCTACTCCAAGACACATACTAATCAAATATCAAATTCTAAAGATAAAACAAGAATTCTGAAAGCAGCAAGAGAATAGTAATTCACCACAAACAAGGGATCCGTAATAACACTAAGTGCCAATTCTTATCAGACACCACGTAGGTGAGAAGAAAGTGGTATGATATATTTAAGGTTCTGAAAGGGAAAAAATGTGGGCCCCAAGTAAATAAAAAATAAATAAATAAATAAATTTTATACAACAAAACCAGCCTTCAAAAAATGAAGGAGAATATAAAATATTTACAGATAAACAGAAATTGAGAGATTTCATCAACCAAAGATCTGACCCACAGGAATTACTACAGGGAATTCTTCAGGTTGAAAGTAAAATGCAAGAGGTAGTGGCTTGTGTTAGGTCGGGGGAACAGGGAAGGTCACCATGACTCAAGTTGTATAAAACGTGCCGCCTCTTCTAGACGTCACCTAACCCCCTTGCTTAAAAACCGCCTGCACCACCAGGACCCAGAGGCGAGCTCGCAACTCCCTACCTGGAGTTCTGTGAGCTCTGCCCAGGAGCACAGGAATAAACTCGCTCACTCTAAGGTTTTTTGGTCTGCCTCTTCTCTCTTTTGCCTCCTAAACCTTACAGCTTGGAGTAAATGAAAAAAATGAAAATTTTCAATAAAGGTAACCAAACAGTAAATGCAAAAGCCAATACTACTGTATCTTCAATATATAACTTAACTTTTTAATTCCTACAAGTCATAATAAAATTGAAGAAGAAAAAGGTATATTTCCTGATAATGGACATATAAAATATAAGGAGGCAATATGGTACAAAAATGATATAAAGAGGGGAAAAGGCAGGGTATGGGAGTAGAATGCATGTATGCTATTGAAGTTAACTTGGTATCTTTTCAATTTAGTAGGTTAAAGGCTTCATTTGTTTAATAAAACCCCAGGGTAATCACAAAAGAAAGTATTTTTAAAATACATAGAAAAAGAAATGAGAAAGGGATCCGTCAGATACAACACAAAAGATAAACTACATAGAAAAGAAGTTTGCAATAAAGGAAAAGAGAGATAAAAATATATGTGACATATATAAAACAAAGGACAAAATGTCAAAAGTACTGACTTTACAATAACACTGAATGTTAATAGTTTAAATTCCTCCCCCAAAACTTGGACTGGCAAAATAGACAAAAAGCATGATCCAACTATATGTTATTTATAAGAGACTCGGCTTAGAATCAAAGACACAAATATGTTGAGAGTGAAAGAATGGAAAAAGATAATCCATGAAAATAGTAAATAAAAAAGGGCTGAGATAGCTGTATTAATATCAGACAAATTTGACTCTAAGTTTAAAGCTGTTGTAAGAGACAAAGAGGCATACCAGATATTAATAAAAAGGTCAATCCACCAAGGATGAAATAACAATTATAAATATTTATGCACCTACCGCAGTGCCCAAAAATACTTGGGGCAAAAATTGTCAAAACTCAAGGGACAAATGAACACCTCTACAATATTTGTTTGAGACTTCAAAATACCATCTCATCAATAGATAGAACATCTCAACAGAAAATCAATAAGGAAACAAAGAACTTCAATAATGTGATAAATGATCTAGACCTAACAGTCATATATGGATCATTGCAACCAAAACAAGCAGGCTGTGCATTTTTTTCAAGAGCACATGAGTTATTCTCCAGGACAGACCACATGTAGGGTCACAAAACAAGTCTCAATAAATTCAGAAAGATTCAAATTATACAAGCATCTTTTCTGAACACAATGGAATGAAGATGGGAGTCAATAATAGGCAAAGAACTTGAAAAATCCAAAAAACCTATGGAAATTAAATAATTCATTCTTAAACAATCACTGAGTCAAAGAAAAAATTTCAAGGGAGGTCAGTAACTATCTTAAGACAAATGAAAATGAGATCCCAAGACATCAAAACGTATTGGATGCTGCAAACACAGTGCTGAGAGGGAAATTTATGGTCCTAAATGCTTACTTTGATAAAGAAAAGCTAAAATCAAAGACCTAATCACACATCTGGAAACAGGAAACTAAACACAAAGCAATCATTAAGAAAGAAATCACAATGATTATATCAGAAATAAATGAAATAGAAAATTTAAAAATTATAGAAAGCATTAATAACACCAAAAGTTGGTTCTTTGAAAAGATAAATAATTAACATTGACAAACTCTTAGCTAGACTGACAAAGAAATAAAAGAGAGAATATGAAAATAAAATTAGAAATGAGAGTAGGACATTACTGCTGACCATATAGAAACATAAGAAAGCTCATAAGAGAAAAACATGAACAACAGTATGCCAATAAATTAGACTACCTAGATGAAATGGACAAATCCTAAAAACACACAAACTACGGTAACTCTAGAAGAAATAAAATATCTCAATAGATCAATTACAAGAGATTGAATCTGCCATCAAAAATCTCCCATCAAAGAAAACCCAGTACCAGATGGCTTCACTGCTTAATTCTCCCAGTCATTCCTAGAAGAATTAATATCAATCCTTATCAAACTCTTACAAAAAACTGAAGAAGAGGAAAGACTACCTAACTCATTCTACGAGGAAATATCAACCTACTACCAAAGCCAGACACAAGTTATGATAAGAAAATAAAGCTACAGACCAGTGTCTCCAATGAATATAGATGCAAAAACACCTCAACACAATACTAGCAAATCAAATGCAATATCACATTAAGAAATTTACACACCATGATTGAGTGGGATTTTGCCATGGTATACAAGGGTGATTCATATAAGAAAATCAATTAATGTAATACAATGTGAGAAAACTAATTAATGCAGAAAATGCATTTGACAAAATTCAGCATCTTTTCTTGGTAAAAATACTTAGAAAAAATAGAAATAGGAGGTAATTTCCTCAACATGATAAAGGACATAGATGAAAAACCCACTGCTAACATCATATTCAATGCTACAAGACTGAAAGCTTTCCCTCAAAGATAAAGAACAAGGTCACTACTCTTATTCAATATTATACTGGAAGTTCTAGCCAGAGCAACTAGGCAAGAAAAAGAAATAAAAGGCACCTAAATTGGTAAGCAAGAAGTAAAATTTTCAGTTTGTAGATGACATGACCCTATACACAGAAAGTCCTGAAAAATCTACAACAAAGATATGAGAGTAGCAAACAAATTCACCAAAGTGGTGGGGTACAATATCAATGAACAAAAATAGTGTTTCTATACAATAGTAATGAGCAATTTGAGAAGGAACTCAAGAAAAAAATTCTATTTACAATATCAACCAAAATAATCAAATATCTGGTAACAAATTCAACCAACAATGGAAGACATATACATGGAAAATTATAAAACCATGATAAAAGAAATCAAAGATCAAAACAATTGGAAGGACATTCCATGCTCATGGATTGAAAGACTAAATATTGTTAAAATATCAATTCTATTCAAATTGATTTACAGATTCAACACAATTCAAATGAAAATTCCAACAGCCTACTTTGCATAAATGGAAAAGCCAATCATTAAATTTATTTGGAAGGGTAGGAGGCCCTGAATAGCCAAAAACATCCTGAAAAGAAGAATGAAGTGTGAAGACTCACAGTTCCTGACTTTAAAACTTATTATACAGTTACAGGGGTCAAAATAGCATGTTACTGGTGCAGAGTTGGCTCAGTGGTAGAATGCTTACCTTCCATGTGGAACTAGGTTCAATTCCCAGACCATACACCTTAAAAAGAAAAATAGCATGTTACTGGCAGAAGAATAGATATATCAACCTTTGGAATCAAATTGATAATTCAGAAATAGACCTTCGCATCTATGGCTAATTGGTATTTAACAAGAGTGTCAAGTCTACTTAATTAGGAAAGAACAGTCTCTCCAAAAAATAGTGATGGGAGAACTAGATATCCATATGCAAAAGAATGAAGGAAGATCCTTATTTCACACCATATTAAAAAATGGATTAGAGACCTAAGTATAAGACCCAGAGCTATCGAACTTCTAGTAGAAAACGTAGAAAAGCATCTTCAGAACCTTGTGTTTGGAAATAGTTTCTTAGACTTGATACACAAAACACAAGGAACAAAAGAAAAATAGAGAAACTGAACCTCATCAAAATTAAAACCTTTTATGCCTCAATGAATTTATCATGGAAATGAAAAAACAGCCGATTCAATGGGAGAAAATATTTGGAAACCACATATCCAATAAGGGCTTAATTACCAGAATTTATGAAGAAATCCTACACCTCAAAAATAAAAAGACAACCCAATTTTAAAAATGGGCAGAAAACGTGAATATACATTTCTCCCAAAGAGGATATACAGATGACTAAAATGTACATGAAAAGATGGCCAACATCATTAGCAATTAGGGAAATGCAAATCAAACCATGAAATACCATTTTGCACCTACTAGAATGGCCACTATTTAAAAAACACAGAAAATTACACGTTTTGGATAAGATGTGGAAAGCTAGGGACACATTCATTGATCATGGCAATGTAAAATTGTGTAGCTGCTATGGAGAACAATTTGGCAGTTCCTCAGAAAGCTAAGTTTAAAATTACCTTATGCCCCAGCAATCTCACTACACACAAAAGAATTGAAAGCAGGGACTAGAACAAATATTTGTACACTGATGTTCATAACAGCATTATCCACAATTGCCAAAGGATAGAAGCGACCTAAGTGTCCAAATGGGTGAATGGATAAAATGATGTAGTATATCCATACAATGGAATGTTAGTCAACATTAAAAAGAAAGAAGTTCGGATTCATATGATAACATGGATGAACCTTAAAGACATCATGTTGCGTGGAATAAGTGAGACACAAAAGAACGAATGTTGTATGTTTCCACTGATATGAAATAATTAGGGTAAGCAAACTCATAAAGTCAGAATCAAGAATATAGTTTACCAGGGGCTCACATGGGGCTAGGGAATGAAGGGTTGATGCTTAAATGGTACAGAATTCCTATGGAGGTTTACTGTAGAGTTTTAGCAATAGATGGTGTGGTGATGGTAGCACAACATTGTGAATCTAATTAACAGCACTGAATTATATATGTGAATGTGATTAAAAGGGGAAATTTTAGGTCCTAATATATGTTACCCGAATAAAAATTAAAAGCTAAAACATAGGACTGTACAACACAATGAACCCTATTGTAAATGATGGACTATAGTTAATTGTATAATTATAAAAATGTTCTCTCATCAATTATAACAAATCCCCCTCATAATTGCAAGGTATTAAAAATAAGGTAGTATATGGGAACTCTCTATTTTATATATTTTATGCATAATATTTCTGTAAACCTACAACTTCTACTTCTAGTTTGCTAGCTGCCAGAATGCAATATACCAGAAATGGAAAGGCTTTTTAAAAAGAAGAATTTAATGTTACAAGTTTACAGCTCTAAGGCCATGAAAAAATGTCCCAATTAAAGCAAGTCTATAGAAATGTCCAATCTAAGGCATCCAGGGAAAGATACCTTGATTTAAGAAGGCTGATGAAGTTCAGGGTTTCTCTCTCAAGTGGAAATCACATGGTGAATATGGTCATGGTTTCTCTCATTTGGAAAAGCACAGAGTGAACACAGCATTGTCTGCTAGCTTCCTCTCCAGACCTCTTGCTTCATGAAGCTCCCCCAGAGACATTCTCCTTTTTCTGCAAAGGTCACTGGCTGGTGGACTCTGCTTCAAGGCTCTCGTCATTATATTGTCCTTCTCTGCTCTCTCAGAACCAGCTTTCTCCAAAATGCTTCCTGTTTTATAGGAGTCCAGTAAACTAATCAGGAACCAACCAAATGGGTAGAGTCACATCTCCATCTAATTAACTTTAATACCCACAATTGATTGAGTCACATCTCTGTGGAGATAACCCAATCAAGTTTTCCAACCTATAGTACTGAATAGGGATTAGAAGAAACCACTGCTCTCACAAGATTGATTAGAATTAAAATATGGCTTTTCTAGGGTACATAAATCCTTCCAAACTGGCACATTTCTCTAACAAAAATATTAAATATATGTACATATATATAATCTCTATGAAGACCTAAAAGAAAACTTCCTTAAAAACCATGTTTTGCATGTTTTACTCACATAATAAAGTCTTACCCAAACATTAGAATCATGCTTACAAAGCATGTCAATCATATAGGAAAATTACCTGAACTATTTGGGAGAAAGAAGAAATGTATATAAATATTTCATCTATTAGGCAAAGGCTCATAGAAAAAAAATCTAAAATAAATACATCAGGGGTAGAGTTATAAATAATTTTGCTTTCAATTTCAAAAATGTCCTGTACTTTAAAAACTTTATAAAAAATGATTTTCTATATAGAGAAATTAAAATTGATAAAATTGATAACACCAATTTGATGTTGGAAGAAACCTTAGAATCTAAACCTTTCTATTTACAGATTAGGAAACATACATTTTAGCATTCACATGACTCCTTTGCCAAATATATTACAAAGCAGGGACTAAAATCCTATTTCCAAATGCACTTATTTTGCCTATTTCTTTACTCTAAGCAGGCTTCCTCACCTTACATTTGAAGCACCTGAGAGGCAGACATTGGTGTGGCCAAGTCAGTTACCAAATACTGCCTGAGGCCTCTGGATAATCCACTACAGATTGCTTTCACCATTATCATGATAAGTTTTAATGACTTTCCAGGGGAATTTAAGGGAAAGTAAACCTAGGGAACATAAAACTGAGTTTTATAGAAGATATTTTATATTTTTTTTATTTTTTTTTATTTTTTTATTAACGGAAAGAAAAAAAAAGAAATTAACACAACATTTAGAAATCATACCGTTCTACATATGCACTCAGTAATTCTTAACATCATCACATAGATGCATGATCATTGTTTCTTAGTACATTTGCATTGGTTTAGAGGAACTAGCAACACGACAGAAAAAGATATAAAATGTTAATATAAAGAAAAGAAATAAAAGTAGTAATAATAATAAAAAATAACAACAACAAACAAACAAGCAAACAAAAACAAAAAAAACCCTATAGCTCAGATGCAGCTTCATTCAGTGTTAAACACTGAATGAATAATACCTGAATGGACAGGTATTATTGTGCTGTCCATTTTTGAGTTTTTGTATCTAGTCCTATTGCACAGTCTGTATCCCTTCAGCTTCAATTACCCATTGTCTTACCCTGTTTCTAACTCCTGCTGAACTCTGTTACCAATGACATATTTCAAGTTTATTCTCGAATGTCCGTTCACATCAGTGGGACCATACAGTATTTGTCCTTTAGTTTTTGGCTGGATTCACTCAGCATAATATTCTCTAGGTCCATCCATGTTATTACATGGTTCATAAGTTTATCTTGTCTTAAAGCTGCATAATATTCCATCGTATGTATATACCACAGTTTGTTTAGCCACTCTTCTGTTGATGGAGATTTTGGCTGTTTCCATCTCTTTGCAATTGTAAATAACGCTGCTATAAACATTGGTGTGCAAATGTCCGTTTGTGTCTTTGCCCTTAAGTCCTTTGAGTAGATACCTAGCAATGGTATTGCTAGGTCATATGGCAATTCTGTATTCAGCTTTTTGAGGAACCACCAAACTGCCTTCTACAGTGGTTGCACCATTTGACATTCCCACCAACAGTGGATAAGTGTGCCTCTTTCTCCGCATCCTCTCCAGCACTTGACATTTTCTGTTTTGTTGATAATGGCCATTCTGGTGGGTGTGAGATGATATCTCATTGTGGTTTTGATTTGCATTTCTCTAATGGCCAGGGACATTGAGCATCTCTTCATGTGCCTCTTGGCCATCCGTATTTCTTCTTCTGGTAGGTGTCTGTTCAAGTCTTTTTCCCATTTTGTAATTGGGTTGGCTGTCTTTTTGTTGTTGAGTTGAACAATCTCTTTATAAATTCTGGATACTAGACCTTTATCTGATATGTCGTTTCCAAATATTGTCTCCCATTGTGTAGGCTGTCTTTCTACTTTCTTGATGAAGTTCTTTGATGCACAAAAGTGTTTAATTTTGAGGAGCTCCCATTTATTTATTTCTTTCTTCAGTGCTCTTGCTTTAGGTTTAAGGTCCATAAAACCGCCTCCAGTTGTAAGATCCATAAGATATCTCCCAACATTTTCCTCTAACTGTTTTATAGTCTTAGACCTAATGTATAGATCTTTGATCCATTTTGAGTTAATTTTTGTATAAGGTGTGAGATACGGGTCTTCTTTCATTCTTTTACTTATGGATATCCAGTTCTCTAGGCACCATTTATTGAAGAGACTGTTCTGTCCCAGGTGAGTTGGCTTGACTGCCTTATCAAAGATCAAATTTCCATAGATGAGAGGGTCTATATCTGAGCACTCTATTCGATTCCATTGGTCGATATATCTATCTTTATGCCAATACCATGCTGTTTTGACCACTGTGGCTTCATAATATGCCTTAAAGTCTGGCATCGCTAGACCTCCAGCTTCGTTTTTTTTCCTCAAGATGTTTTTAGCAATTCGGGGCACCCTGCCCTTCCAGATAAATTTGCTTATTGGTTTTTCTAATTCTGAAAAATAAGTTGTTGGGATTTTGATTGGTATTGCATTGAATCTGTAGATGAGTTTAGGTAGGATTGACATCTTAATTATATTTAGTCTTCCAATCCATGAACACGGTATGCCTTTCCATCTATTTAGGTCTTCTGTGATTTATTTTAACAGTTTTTTGTAGTTTTCTTTATATAGGTTTTTTGTCTCTTTGGTTAAATTTATTCCTAGGTATTTTATTCTTTTAGTTGCGATTGTAAATGGGATTCGTTTCTTGATTTCCGCCTCAGCTTGTTCATTACTAGTGTATAGAAAAGCTACAGATTTTTGAATGTTGATCTTGTAGCCTGCTACTTTGCTGTACTCATTTATTAGCTCTAGTAATTTTATTGTGGATTTTTCTGGGTTTTCTACGTATAGTATCATATCGTCTGCAAACAGTGATAGTTTTACTTCTTCCTTTCCAATTTTGATGCCTTGTATTTCTTTTTCTTGCCTAATTGCTCTGGCTAGAACTTCCAACACAATGTTGAATAATAGTGGTGATAGTGGACATCCTTGTCTTGTTCCTGATCTTAGGGCGAAAGTTTTCAATTTTTCCCCATTGAGGATGATATTAGCTGTGGGTTTTTCATATATTCCCTCTATCGTTTTAAGGAAGTTCCCTTGTATTCCTATCTTTTGAAGTGTTTTCAGCAGGAAAGGATGTTGAATCTTGTCAAATGCCTTCTCTGCATCAATTGAGATGATCATGTGATTTTTCTGCTTTGATTTGTTGATATGGTGTATTACATTAATTGATTTTCTTATGTTGAACCATCCTTGCATACCTGGGATGAATCCTACTTGGTCATGATGTATAATTCTTTTAATGTGTTGTTGGATACGATTCACTAGAATTTTATTGAGGATTTTTGCATCTGTATTCATTAGAGAGATTGGTCTATAGTTTTCTTTTTTTGTAATATCTTTGCCTGGTTTTGGTATGAGGGTGATGTTGGCTTCATAGAATGAATTAGGTAGTTTTCCCTCCACTTCAATTATGTTGAAGAGTTTGAGGAGAGTAGGTACTAATTCTTTCTGGAATGTTTGATAGAATTCACATGTGAAGCCGTCTGGTCCTGGACTTTTCTTTTTAGGGAGCTTTTGAATAACTAATTCAATCTCTTTACTTGTGATTGGTTTGTTGAGGTCGTCTATTTCTTCTTGAGTCAAAGTTGGTTGTTCATGTCTTTCCAGGAACCTGTCCATTTCATCTAAATTGTTGTATTTATTAGCGTAAAGTTGTTCATAGTATCCTGTTATTACCTCCTTTATTTCTGTGAGGTCAGTAGTTATGTCTCCTCTTCCATTTCTGATCTTATTTATTTGCATCCTCTCTCTTCTTCTTTTTGTCAGTCTTGCTAAGGGCCCATCAATCTTGTTGATTTTCTCATAGAACCAACTTCTGGTCTTATTGATTTTCTCTATTGTTTTCATGTTTTCAATTTCATTTATTTCTGCTCTAACCTTTGTTATTTCTTTCCTTTTGCTTGCTTTGGGATTAGTTTGCTGTTCTTTCTCCAGTTCTTCCAAGTGGACAGTTAATTCCTGCATTTTTGCCTTTTCTTCTTTTCTGATAAAGGCATTTAGGGCAATAAATTTCCCTCTTAGCACTGCCTTTGCTGTGTCCCATAAGTTTTGATATGTTGTGTCTTCATTTTCATTTGCCTCTAGGTATTTACTAATTTCTCTTGCAATTTCTTCTTTGACCCACTTGTTGTTTAAGAGTGTGTTGTTGAGCCTCCATGTATTTATGAATTTTCTGGCACTCTGCCTATTATTGATTTCCAACTTCATTCCTTTATGATCCGAGAAAGTGTTGTGTATGATTTCAATCTTTTTAAATTTGTTAAGACTTGCTTTGTGACCCAGCATATGGTCTATCTTTGAGAATGATTCATGAGCACTTCAGAAAAAGGTGTATCCTGCTGTTGTGGGATGTAATGTCCTATAAATGTCTGTTAAGTCTAGCTCATTTATAGTAATATTCAGATTCTCTATTTCTTTATTGATCCTCTGTCTAGATGTTCTGTCCATTGATGAGAGTGGTGAATTGAAGTCTCCAACTATTATGGTATATGTGTCTATTTCCCTTTTCAGTGTTTGCAGTGTATTCCTCACGTATTTTGGGGCATTCTGGTTCGGTGCATAAATATTTATGATTGTTATGTCTTCTTGCTTAATTGTTCCTTTTAATAGTATATAGTGTCCTTCTTTGTCTCTTTTAACTGTTTTACATTTGAAGTCTAATTTGTTGGATATTAGTATAGCCACTCCTGCTCTTTTCTGGTTGTTATTTGCATGAAATATCTTTTCCCAACCTTTCACTTTCAACCTATATTTATCTTTGGGTCTAAGATGTGTTTCCTGTAGACAGCATATAGAAGGATCCTGTTTTTTAATCCATTCTGCCAATCTATGTCTTTTGATTGGGGAATTCAGTCCATTAACATTTAGAGTTACTACTGTTTGGATAATATTTTCCTCTACCATTTTGCCTTTTGTATTATATATGTCATATCTGACTTTCCTTCTTTCTACACTCTTCTCCATACCTCTCTCTTCTGTCTTTTTGTATCTGACTCTAGTGCTTCCTTTAGTATTTCTTGCAGAGCTGGTCTCTTTGCCACAAATTCTCTCAGTGACTTTTTGTCTGAGAATGTTTTAATTTCTCCCTCATTTTTGAAGGACAATTTTGCTGGATATAGGAGTCTTGGCTGGCAGTTTTTCTCTTTTAGTAACTTAAATATATCATCCCACTGTCTTCTAGCTTCCATGGTTTCTGCTGAGAAATCTACACATAGTCTTATTGGGCTTCCCTTGTATGTGACAGATTGTTTTTCTCTCGCTGCTTTCAAAATCCTCTCTTTCTCTTTGACCTCTGACATTTTAACTAGTAAGTGTCTTGGGGAATGCCTATTTGTGTCTAATCTCTTTGGGGTGCGCTGCACTTCTTGGATCTGTAATTTTAGGTCTTTCATAAGAGTTGGGAAATTTTCAGTGATAATTTCTTCCATTAGTTTTTCTCCTCCTTTTCCCTTCTCTTCTCCTTCTGGGACACCCACTACACGTATATTTGTACGGTTCACATTGTCCTTGAGTTCCCTGATAGCTTGTTCAAATTTTTCCATTCTTTTCCGGATAGTTTCTGTTTCTTTTTGGAATTCAGATGTTTCATCCTCCAAATCACTAATTCTATCTTCTGTCTCTTTAAATCTGTCATTGTAGGTATCCATTGTTTTTCCATCTTTTCTACTTTATCTTTCACTTCCATAAGTTCTTGATTTTTTTTTCAGTTTTTCTATTTCTTCTTTATGTTCAGCCCATGTCTTCTTCATGTCCTCCCTCAATTTATCGATTTCGTTTTTGAAGAGGTTTTCCATTTCTGTTTGTATATTCAGCATTAGTTGTTTCAGCTCCTGTATCTCATTTGAACTATTTGTTTCTTCGTTTGACTGGGCCATATGTTCAATTTTCTGAGCGTGATCCGTTATCTTCTGCTGGCGGCTGGGCATTTAGTCAGATTTCCCTGGGTGTTCGACCCCACAGGTTGAAAGATTTTTCTGTGCAATCTCTGGGTTCTGTTTTTATCCTGCCCAGTAGGTGGCGCTCGTGGCACACGTTTGTCTACGGATTCCACCAGTGAAAGTTGCTGTGGGTCCTTTAACTCTGGAAAATTCTCGCCGTAGGGGAGGTTTGGCAGCCAAAGCGTCTTGGAAGAATGCCAGCCGGCCTGGGGTTCCGAATGTGGGGAGGGTCGCCGGCCGCCGCAGCACAGGAGAGCGTCCGGCCGAATTAGCTAGTCGGCCCGGGGCGCCAAGCGTGGCGGGAGGGCACCAGCTGTCACAGCCCGGGAAAGTGCACTGTTCCCAGCTGGACGGGGGAGTCACGTGTTTGGAAGGGATCCCCCAGTCACTGTTCTCCGCAGTCTGGGGATTTCCGACCCAACTATCTCAGTTGGTCCGGGGGGCCTCGCATGGTGGGGGCACCAGCTGCCGCGGCCTAGGGGGACCGCCTGTCCAATTCTACCAGCTGGCCTGGGAAGGTGGAAGGGAAGGACTCCGGTCACTTGCCGTCCCACCCAGGAAAGCCCGTGCCCCTTGGTGATCTCACCGGAGCTGGTTCTCCCAGATAGTCAGCCGTTCTAGGATGGGGTACGCTGTCCCTTTGATCTCCCTCGTGGCTCCGGGAGCTGCTCTGTATTATCTCCACTCCCCCAGTAGCTGTTCTGGAGGAGGAAAGGTGAGGGCAGCAAGGCTGTCGAGGCTGGTAGCGGAGGAGCCGGTGAAGGCGGGGAAGAGGGCCCCGTGGTGGTTGGAGAGCTGCCGGAGCAGGAGGGGGAAGAGAGGGGAGAAGGAGGGCGGGCGGTTCGGCTGCTGCGGGGCGTGGGCGCCGCGCGGCGGGCCGGCGGAGAAAGAGAGGGGAGAAGGAGGGCGGGCGGTTCGGCTGCTGCGGGGCGTGGGCGCCGCGCGGCGGGCCGGCGGAGAAAGAGAGGGGAGAAGGAGGGCGGGCGGTTCGGCTGCTGCGGGGCGTGGGCGCCGCGTGGCGGGCCGGCGGAGAAAGAGAGGGGAGAAGGAGGGCGGGCGGTTCTATAGAAGATATTTTTATAGAATCTATGTTAATGTAAGAATGACTTGTCTATATTTCAAACATGTATTAAGCACCATGACAGATGCAATGTTGAATATATTACATGTGTTGTCTCATTCATCCTCAGAATAAGGTATGATATAAGCATTGTCAACATTATATTATAGATGGAAAACTTGATTTCAGAAACTTTTTCCTAGTAAAAAAAGATCTAAAAAATGGCAAACCAATGCAGCATTCATTCTGAGGCTGTTCTAATGTTATGTTCTCCTCCTCTAGCCATGCACATTTTGTTGGGATTATGGGCTTGTGTATAAATCCATAGTTTAGGCCCATTATTATCCCTTTATGACATAGGGTAGGATTCCTGTTCCAGGAATCCATTATAAGTCCTAAAAGCAACATCCCTGTCTTCAAAAGATGTGAGAAAAGATAAGGAGTACTGGGCAGGCAGGCATGTGATATAGTAGCTATCATTAATATTTTCTTGCATATAGTTTGTGACCATATTCACTACCCCAAGGCTTTGAGACATTATAATAGCTTTATTATTTTAGAAAATACCCAGGGCTTCCTTGTGAAGGGCAAAAGAGTCAATTTCTTGCAAACACACCTATAACAAATAAGATAATGGCCCAAACCAAATATCTATGAAATAAATCAAGGGAATCTTAATTTTTGGATATGATGTCAATACGATTAGGTAGTAAACAGGCCAAGTGATAAAAATTCTCCATCTACAACATGGAAAGAAATACCTTTTAGGAATTGCTGAATTTATTATTTCCCTTCATAAATTGGAATACTTATACCAGACATTCGACTTTCTGTGCTGAACTATTCAGCATAACATTTAGCAATAAGTTAGCTTCTGCTGGAAATCCCTAGAGTACTTTACTTGTTTGAGATTTTAATTAAATTGCTGAAAGCAAACAATAACCCCTATCATATTATATAAGATTGTTCATTCCATAAAACAATGATTTTAGCTCTTGTTTTTAACTGAAAATCATCTCTCTCAAAAATACAAAGTTATTGGCTCTCTGTTCTCACACACACAAAAATAATACTAAAGAGAACGTTTTTTGATAGAATTCCATTATAAAAATGAGGTTATAAAGGAAGAATATTTCCTTTGAAAATATTATAAAGTTTTATTTCCACTGAAACCAAGTCCCCAGGTCCAAGTTTTATATGACCAAATGATTAAATTCTATTTTTCACTATTTTTGCTTTCCATTTGAATATTTAGCAAAATTTAATAATATAAGAAATAGTTTCACAAAAAAATTTAGATTTGAGATCTGAATACCCATGTAAAATATAATTCACTGGGTAGAGATGACTTTTTTTTTTAATGAGGTGACTAAAATATTACAAAGAAAATCAAGCATGATCAAAGCATTAGTACTTTAACTTTACAAGTGTAATTCTTTCAAGATGGAAATCATGTATGGCATCCAAACTTATTAACCCCTTATTCGGTTGCACATCCTCTCAAATATTCACGTTATGTTTGCCCTAGGCTAATCAGAGGATTATAATTCTTGTGATTAGTTGTCGTGCTTGTGGAATGAGTGTAGGTGGACCTATTAACGATAATAAGGCTCACTGAACAGTCGACCTTTATACCCAGGCTAATTCCCAAGGAGATGACCAGAATTGTTGTTAATTCTTCCTGATTAAGCCATTCCTATTTGATAATATTTCAAAGGATTTGGGGAAGTTCATTAAAAAGAAAAGAAAACTGAAGTATGATCAATTTTGAGTAAATAAATCTACAGAATCAAATAGTTAAGCTGTGTCTAGTTACTCATTTGTTCAACAACATTTTATTTATTGCCTTCACTGGCAGTGTACTAAGTACTATTCAAGAATACCATCTATAATAAAGTGGTAGTAGTATTAAAAACAAAGGTATGAAAAAATGCAAAATATTCAGAAATCCGGGTGTTGGGGATTGAGTCAT
Organism: Tamandua tetradactyla; assembly: GCF_023851605.1. Classification (NCBI taxonomy): domain Eukaryota; kingdom Metazoa; phylum Chordata; class Mammalia; order Pilosa; family Myrmecophagidae; genus Tamandua; species Tamandua tetradactyla. Next base: position 32,061,665 of record NC_135339.1, read on the forward strand.
GTCCCTACAAAAGTCATGTTCAGGTCCCAGCCCTGGGTCCTATTTACCCACTTGTAAATAGAACCTTTGGAGATGTTATTAGTTAAGGTGTATCCAAACTGAATGAGGGTGGGACTTAATCCACTATGGCTGAAGTCCTTATAAGCATAGGAGAGCAGCCAGAAGCTGGAAGTCAATGGAACCCAGATGAGAAGGGAGAAGATACTGCCATGCATATTATCATGTGACCAAAAAGCCATGGAACCCCAAAGATTGCTGGCCAGCCAGGAGACAACATCCCCGAGAGGAAGCAACCCCAAGAGAAAGTTAGGAACTAATCAAGACCTACCCAAATGGGTGGAGACACGCCTCTACCTAATCCAGTTTAACAACCACTCTTGACTAAATCACATCTCCAGGGAGATGATCTGATTACAGCTTCAAACATACAATACTGAGTAGGGATTACAAGAAACGGCTGTCTTTACAAAATGGGATTAGGATTAAAACATGGTTTTCTAAAATATATACATAATTTCAAACCAGCACAGCTTCTAATCTCTGAAACTATGCAACAATTTATGTCTGTTGTTAAATCAATCCATCATATGGTATTTGTTTTAGCAGCCAGGAAAATAATACGCCAAGTAAAACACATACCAATAAATTCAAGACACAAGCATTTAATGTTACAAAGTCGTTCTAATGATACAGATACTATTCAAAATTATTATCTAATTGCCATTAATTCTTTTTTTTTAAAGTAAAGAGTATTTTAGTTTAAAACATTCTGACAGGTTTACTTTAATTTTCTGAAGCTTTTTTATTTTGTTCTTAATTGCAACTTTTCCTTCCTGCGAAATTTAACTTAAATATCTTTATGATTTTCTTTTCTTTCTTAATGCAATTTTATTTAGATATATTTACACACCATATAATCCATCCAAAGTATATAATGAATGGCTCACAGCATCATCATATAGTAGTGCATTCAACACTACAATAATACCTACCTAATTAGAGAACAGGAGTATGGCCCAGCAATCTGTTTTTCAACAAGCCTTCCAGGTAGTTCTGATGCATTCTTACATTTGAAAACCACTGTTTCAGCAGTGGTAGGGGTTCAGTAAATATCTTCTCCTAAAAGGCAAATTCATAAGACAGGACTATTGGGGGAGATATTTCCAAGTGTTGAAGTTACCTATTTCAACTCTATAATCAGTAACTAGAAGAATAATCTCAGGATGGATTTCACATCTGTTTTAGTTTCTCAGCTGCTATGGCAAATACCACAAAATAGGTTAGTCTAATAACAGAAATTCATTTGTTCATGGTTTCAGAGACTAGTAGGCTTAACTCCCACAAGGGTTAATAGCATTCTGGATGACCAGCAATTCTTAGGTTCCATGGCCTTCCCATTACATGGCAATGCCCTCTCCTTTCTCTCCTGTTTCCACTGACTTTCAGCTTTTGGCTCCTCTCTGTGACCTCCTCTTCATAAGGCATCCAGTAATAGGATTAAGACCCATCTGATTCAGTTGGCCACCCCTTAACTAAAATAACATTTTCAACAGATCCTGTTCACAATCATTTCTCACCAACAATGTGTTAAGAATGTGTTTTGTCTGGGATATATGACTTAATTGTCCATAACATCTTATGGGATCTCCGAACAGATGAATGTGGGTTAAAATATCACTGATTACCTGGCTTTCCTAAGCCCCTATATTAACAGGAACTCTGACTACTTTTGGAATTAGTGTTAGTTCAGATCCAAATCCAGTGATTATTTTTAAAAAGTAAACTTCTTTTCCCTTTTTCACGGTATTCATATGCACCAAAATGGCTCTAGGTATTTGAGAGAAAGATTAGAGTACTGGCAGCTGCACACCTGTATTGTTATAGAATACCCCTCCTCAGGAACCCTCAAGCTCCCCTTTAGTTAATGTTGTCTGAGTTTGCAGAATGAATCTAAAGATGGGAATTGGATAAAGAACTATAACTTTATTGTGGTGTTCTAGTTTGCTAGCTGCCAGAATGCAATATACCAGAAATGGAATGGCTTTTAAAAAGGGGAATTTAATAAGTTGCTAGTTTAAAGTTCTAAGGCCGAGAAAATGTCCCAATTAAAACAAGTCTATAGAAATGTCCAATCAAAGGCATCCATCCAGGGAAAAATACCTTGGTTCAAGAAAGCTGATGAAGTTCAGGGTTTCTCTCTCAAGTGAGAAGGCACATGGTGAACACACTCAGGGTTTTTCTCTCAGCTGGAAGGACACTTGGTGAACACGGCGTCATCTGCTAGCTTTCTCTCCTGGCTTCCAGTTTCATGAAGCTCACCGGGAGGCGTTTTCCTTCTTCATCTCCAAAGGTCTCTGGCTCGTGGATTCTCTGCTTCGTAGTACTGCAGCATTCTCTGCTCTCTCCGAATCTTCTCTTTTACAGGACTCCAGAAACTTATCAAGACCCACCCAAATGGATGGAGACATGTCGTCACCTAATCCAGTTTAACAACCACTCTTGATTGAATCACATCTTCAGGGAGATGATCTAATTAGTTTCAAAGATACAATACTGAATAAGGATTAGAAGAAATGGCTGCCTTTACAAAATGGGATTAGGATTAAAACATGGATTTTCTAGGGTCCATACATCATTTCAAACCAGCACATGTGGCAACTCAATTCCTCTGTTACAAAGCTGGCTTTTATTTACTTTTATTTAATTTTTACCACTACAGGTCATTAACTTGATTTTTATAAGGCACCAATAGTTTTGTTCCTGGAGTCTCTTGATTATTAGCCATAGCTAGAACTTTCTAATTCCTATAGATCTTTAATTCTCAAGCAATAGAAGTTGGATTCTTGACTCTGGCTAATTTAAGTGAGTTTTCAGCTGGAATGATATTTGTTTAATCACAGAATCTGTTGGAAAACCAGGACAATAGATTCAGAAAGTGATTGGAATATATGAACTATCACTAAAAAAAAAAATCATATTTGCATTAACTCTGAATGAGATTCTAAATACCTGGGGCGAGAGAGAGCACCCAACCAGCTTAACTTAGTTCTCTTTTTTTGTTCATTTATTTTTAAGAAGAGGAACGCAGAACACATTGAATTGTAGCACCACCAGGAATGCAAGAGTAGAAAATAGATTATTACCCAAAAGAAATTCCTACTAGAGGAATGGGCCATGGTGGCCCAGCAGGCAGAGTTCTTGCCTGCCATGCTGGAGGTCTGGCTTCAATTCTCAATGCCTGTCCATGCAAGAAAAGAAAAAAAAAAGAAAAGAAATTCCCACTGTAGTTAGGAAATTTAGAGAAAATTGACATTTGGTAGCTAAAAGGAGCAAATGTCTACTAACCTCATTTTTAAGTGTAGAGCACAGGGCACTAAACTGAGTATCTGAGCACATTGATACCTCTGAAGAGCAAAGTCTAGAAACATCTTCCACCCCACCAATCTGTTTTAGCTCTGGCTTTAAAGGTTGTAGTTCCTTCCATGGTACTTCTGGATAGAAAGTTTTCATATCATTTTAAAAGAAAAGGAAAGCAATACATTCCACACATACAGAGCTTAGTTCTTTTTCCTTTCAAAGCTCTTCAAAAACATTCATTCATTAATCTTCATGAACACTATGTTATGAAAAAAGAAAGTATTTCCCTAATTTTTCAAATAAGAAAACACAGAAAGAGATCAAGTAACTTTCCAAAGGCTAAAGAAGAAGCATCAGGGTCAGGTTAGAATTTGTGATTTTGAGCAACATTTTCCTGCATCACTTTCCCTTAGGAACAAGAAGCTGAAGGTAGGAGGGTAGGGGGATGGGTGGGGAGGAGTGTCCAATTACAAAATGCACTGAATATAGATCTTTTTTTTGTGCCAGTCATTATGAGCTTGCCATCAAAATTCTCATTTTGCTCCTTGAGCACAGTGACATAGAGATGGCAAAAAGAGTTCCTGCCAAATACACTTAAGAATTGTAGCACTATCCTTTGTCCCAATTTCCATTGTCAACTTTATTGAAAAACCTTACAAAAATTGATTGTGGTGATGAATGCACAGCTTTATGATGGTACTGTGAACCACTGATTGTACACTTTGGATAACTATATCTCAATTAAAAAAAAGAATTGAAGAAGAAAAAACAAAAGGTCCTGAGGTCATTTCTGTTTTGTCAAAGTGCTCCAGTGTCCCCTTCAGTATAGGCTTCTTAGGAATGGATTCCCTCTGTGAAGATTTCACTTTCTCCTCCTGAATATAAAAGTTCTTTTTAAATATACTCCAGTTGTTCTTGACTCTATGAGATAAATCATCAGACTGATCTTCATTTTAGAGCTCTGAGACTGTTGGCAACTATTTTCCTTTTCCTAGTAAGTAACGTCCAGTTGATCTTTAACATTATTAGCAATAGTCTAATTCATGGGAGATGTGGTACCTTGAATTATTTATCTCAAATTAGACATGTTCTTAATCTCAATCCACATTCCTATGGATATGAAATCACTGTAAATAATATCTCTTAAAGATGTTATATTTAGCCCAGCTGAATGGGATTACTAGAAGCCTAATAAAGGAAAAGAAACTGGAAACCAGAGTCATAGAAAATCACAGGGAGGAGCTGGAGACCATGGGGAGGAGCTGGAACCAGCAGGTCAAGGGAAGGGAAAGGAGAGATGATCGGCATGTGAAGGGAAGCAGAGATAAAGCCAAGGAACCCGAAGGACAGCTGGCAGCCAGCAGCCAGCACCAGAATGTTATAGAGTTTTGACAGAAAGCATCACATGGCTGATGTCTGGAATTTGGATCTTTTCTAACTTCAAAATGTGAGCCGATCCACTGCATGCCATTTGTTATAGCAGCCTAGTAAATAAAGACAGGAGCTAATTGTAAACATTAATGATTGATTTGGTAACATCATCTGCTCATCCGGAGTTATATTACATAGGAAGGCACCATCTAAAAATTCTCAATTACAATGAAAAACAGCACTTCCTTTGAGGATTTCAAATTCAGTTGTAATTTCCCCACTATTCCCTCTCCTCTTCTTGGTGGTTTCTAAACTTTTTAATCTGAGTAAAAAAATAAAAATTCTGTCAATCACATTCTTAGATAAACTTATTCAAATTTGGCATGCTAGTATATTGTTATTGTTGGGTACCATTTCTTTAGCAACTTAGTTATAAATTGTGTTATAATCTTCCAAATGCAATGAAAGGGATTTCACAATGATAATGTCATTGACGATAATAAGTACAATAGCATCCAGATTCATTTCTCATTTCATCTTTGCCTTTTAAAGGGACACAAATCATTAAAACATATTTTAGCTATAATGAATAAGAAGCTGTTTCTAGTATTAGTTAATCTTCAGCATTCCTTCAGACTGCTTTGAACAACCTTTCTGAGTCCCTTCTCTATATTTTAGAGGCTTTACTTTTGTTATGGAATATACTAAGTGCTTTATCTGAAGAGCAAAAACTTTGATATAATTTTCTCTGTTCATTTCTCACTTTCATATCTTATTAACCATGTGGAATTAGGCAAACCACTTAACCTCTTTAAGTTGCAGTTTTCTGCTCTGTTAAATAGGGATGATACTTTTGACTATCTCATAGGATCTGTGTGGAGATTAATTAGGATAATGCATTAAAGCACTTGCCAAATTCTTGGCACATAGTAGGTCAACATGACATGTTAAATAATGCTATCAAACTGTATGATAATCCTCCAAGTAATATTGGATTTGTCATTTCAAAGATGAAGAGTTTTAGACAGCTTAAGTGATTTTCTTAATGCTGTACATTTTGTCACTCTGTGCCCAGACCATAAGCTTATCTGGTGACACTATTTTACTTTCCTTTTATTTGTGGCCCTTTTGATCTCATTTGCTTGCAGCTACATCTAGTCTGCAGTTTCCCTACTCTTATTTTGATTACCTTGATAGTAGATTGCATTTAAGCTTGCTTTTTCAGTTCTGACCTGAAAATCCCTCTATAATCTAGCTCCCGTTTTCATTGTCAGAATTCACCCATGATGATCTTGACTGTCTTGGTACCTGCCCCTGCTCTGAGCTCTTGCTTCTCTGCAGTTACCACTTATCTCTACTGGGGAGAGAAAAGTACATTCACTTGATCATTCTATCTGTGTCTGTATTCTCAAATTTTAGACAGCAGCAAAATCACTTGGAGGGCTTGATGAAACATAAATTTCTGCGCCCGAACTCCAGAAGTTTTGATTCAGTACTTCTAGGTTAGAGCCCAATACTTCAGCATTTCTAAAGTCTTCAGGTGATCATGATGCGCTAGTCCAGGAATCACATTTTGAGAACCACTAGCATAGTGTGAGTTTCTATTAAAAACCTCTATAGTATACTCTTGTCAGAAATATTGATATTCTTTCCAAATTAAGAAGTAACCAAATTCTTCATTAGACTTTCTGCAAATTAGTCTTCAGTGAGTGACAATTAGGGTCAGCATTGGAAGTATCGAGTACTTATTAATATTTTAGTCATAACAAATTCTAAAGTTGAATGTTTCTAACAGTATCATAATGTGGTTATTTAAACATGAAAATGAAAATTTCCCTGTATTAATAAGTATCTATCTGCTGACATTCAGGACATCCAACACATAGAATTTATTTCCTCTGGTGTGAAGACAAGAAATTAATTTTGCTTATAATATTTGCATAAGCAAAGGTGAAGGTTTTATTATATCATCAGTTTACACACTATTGAAGCATAACTTGGAACTGTTATATTTTGAAAATTTATTTCAGAGAACATCACTAGAGATCTTTAAGTATTTGTATTAGTCTGACTATTCCCTCTTTTAATAGAGTGTCTATTTGGAATAGTAGGTCTTTGAAAGTGCTGTGTGGGTATAAGGATAACTTAGCTTTCAAGAATATTTGGCAAATAACATGTCTGGCATTCAAGTTTTCACATTATGTTTTTCATATATAAGTAACCTGAATATCACCTATTTTCAAAGCAGCACAATATCATAAAGTGCTTTATCATAAAGTAATACATGAATATAATTTAAAATATGATTATAGACTAAAATTATTTTGGTGCTTCAAATTCTATGCTTTCTTATTTCAAATAGCCATGACAATTATACTATTAAAAAAATACATATCCCAAAATATTAAAATTCAAGATTAAATAGCATTTATTATCAATTATTTTAATATTTTTCAACTTATATCTGCCATGTTTTTGTTTACCTAAATAAAGACTTATGGGATGTTAGAGGCCAGAAGATTTGCTAACAACCTATAATTATCAACATATAATTATACATAATCCCAGATACCAAGTAATGGTTTATATGTGGCCTCAAGTTTCCTACTGTAATTTTTTGTCTGCATAATTCAGAGAAAGTTATACTACCTTTCATCACTAAATAATATACTTTGAACTTCCTTCTCCTACCCATTTGTAGTTAATCTTTAACCAAAAACTGTGTCTTCAATAATTTGTATACAATATTGCATTGTTAAGTTAGGGAAATGATATGGGATTTAAATTTTAATTAAAGCGAACATCTGAACCAAATGTTATGTAGTTTCTTAAAGTAAAATTTATGAACTGATTGTCAGATATAGCAGTTCATTACTGAGGATCACAATATAAAAAATATCAAAGTCTAGGCTCTCTATAAATCATCATAATGAACCTTATTTACTTACTCACTCATTCACTCTCTTGCTAACTCAATAAAACTCTGTCCTTTGTGAGACCAACAAACAATGGAATATGTTCTCTTAAAAACAAAAGGAGTTATTACAACCTAGGGAGTACCTCATACTTATCATAAGCCTATTTAACTCTTTATGTCACATTTCTATTTCAAAAAGTCTGCCTTTTGCCAAATTCTGTCTGCCTATTCATTTATTTGTTTTTTATTCACCCAATGCAGCAAGTTTCTGCTGAATACCAACTGAAAGCAAGGCACTGTTTTGTGTGAGATAGAATAGTATTTAATCTATTTTTCAAGGGACAATATGAACATAGTTGCCCTAAAACACAATAGACTGTGAAGTTTCACAAGAGAATTAGCCTAAAAGCATGAATTTAAAGAAGACTTCCTTCTGCAGGAATATTTGGCATTTAGGTGTCACCTAAATCCTGCCAATTTATGACTGAAACTCCATGGTACTTTGGTCTTTAAATCCATAGTTCATTTAAAAGTGCTCAATTGATCAAAGATAGTGCTTTAACAAAATTATATATTCTTTCCAGCACTCTCAGCACTGAAGCTTGTTCTCCTCCTTAAAGGCAAGGAAACGAGGTCACAGAGATAAAAACTTACAGGCTTCCAATTCTCGGTCTGCAGATATTTGCGTGAGCACTTGTCGTCCTTCCTATAGGAACCCTTTCTGCACAGGAGACTTCTATGAGTTACTCAGGGAAATTAAGATGAAGTCAAGGCCATCTTGCTGTGTGTTACCCTAAGTCCCTGAGAACTGCCTTTAAAACCTCTATAGTCATGGAGGATGCAGCTTATAGCAACCAGAATGCTACATTTATTAGCTTTGATTAGAATTTGGTCACTGATATTTGAGATTCCAAGCGTTCCTAAGGGGAATTTATGATAATTGATTCTGTTCAGCTATGTAGTTTTCATTTCATTTCAAAGGCAGATTTGTTTAAAAGTTGCATCATTTATTCATTTCTTAGCACTATTCAATATTTTCTATAAAACTAAATGATAGGGAGCTCAGTAAATTTACCTTTGAATGAATAGCTTAAGTTTAAATTTTGTGGGTTTTTTTTTTTGCGGTAATAAGATATATTACCTCATGGAGCTTTAACTAATTTGTGTTCTCTTCATGTCATCCCCCCACTTGAGATTACGCCTGAGCTACTCTATATTAATATTAAACATGAATGATTTACCAGCAGAACAGAAACAACCACGTCGCTGTGTAGAGACAAATATTTGTCATGTCTTTTAGCCTAAATCCCACATAGTAGCAGAAATATTTTTAAAACGATGCATGTACATTTTATATGCAATACAAGCAATGAAGATACCTTCGTTCATTCCTTAAGAAACAAAAGTTTTTTAAGATATTTATGCTTCTAATATATTTTGATCAACCAAAGGAGGTCTGACTCATTCTTACCTTAAATATTCTTCGGTGAACACTTAACTTCTTGGTGGGACCCCAAATCTGTGATCTTATAACATTAACTGAGATAATTTCTCTACTTCTCTAATGTTTTTATGCATCACTTTGCCCATAAGCTATATATGCCAATTTTTCTACATTATTTTAATATGAACCAAATGTCAATTTCTCGAGCCCTTACTGAATATTGACTCACTATAGCTTGGATTCATTTTACTTATAAAAATTTTCTTTTACAAATGTTCTAAAAAATTTGTATTAAATTTTTATCTTAGATTGATTAAACATTATTCTCCCTCAGCTTTTACAAATAAATATGAAAGCCCAATTAAACTAGTGCATAATACCAAACAAACAAACTACCTTGGATCTTAAGTATATTTGAGTGTGTTGAAAGTATTTTAAAAATAGGTAGAATATTAAGAAACTATTTTAATACAGTCTTATGCAAAATAGGATAGAATAAATAATACTGTTTGTAAAATAAACTTATCTTCAAAAATGAAGTGAAAATCATATTAGGGAAAATGCTAAGAATCTAGGAGGCAAAAATAAGTAGTCAAAGAAAATACACACATTTTACCGGATATACAACTGTACTATAATTACTTTTGCACTTCCTTTTTTAAAAAGCAATTTTATTTTTATATATAAATAAAATAAAAAATTTATGTATAAATAATATTAAATTCCAATTTAATACTTACAAGTATTCTTCACAAATTGAGTCTTCTACTGATGGTCATTTAGGTTAATATAGGTTTCGCAATCATAAACTATTCTTCATTAAAGAAACTCACGTTTATGACTACTGTAATCTATTGTGTTGTGATCTAGGGTAGATAAAGCTGTTCACACTTTATATTTTCATATAGACTAACAAATAGTCCATCAAATTGGCTGTACTAAATTCTCCATGTTATCCCCAGCACATATTATTATCAGCACGTAAGTTTTTGCTAATCTAATGGGTGAAATATGGTGCCTCAGGACTTCTGCTTCCAAGAATGGTGAACCAGATAATTTGAACCAACTCTCCTACTGAAAACAACTTAAATAGCTGAGTGATTTATACATATATATGCATATATATTTGGTAAATAAATGTTAATTAATTAATTAGATTCACATTCATATTTACATATTCTTGAAAGCCTGAAAGAGCTAACAATATCATGTGGGTTGGAATTCACAGCAGTGTATTCAACATACAGGATTACTTTTGTTCTGCTAAGTGCTTGCCATTTGGAAACAGGCAGCTGAGAAACTAATCTGTGCTTCTGAGAGTTTCATGAAAGTTTGTGAACAGATTAGCATAAAGATATACATTTATATGTGTTTCTTGTAAACTTATCAAACTGTCTTACTAGTTCTATTATCCTTTTAATATATTAATTGGCATATTATACCTACACAATAATTCTATCTTTCATTCTTATCTCTATTTCTATATCCACCTATCATCTATTCTAATCTCCTTAATTCACTGTCTAGAATGTTCAGTACAAAGTTGAACAAAAATGGTAAGTGGTAGAGCTTGTTCCCAGTCTTAGAAGAAAATATTCAGTTTTTCAATGTAAGTATGGCTGTAGCTCTAGGGTTTTCTCAAATGCATGTTATCAGATTGAGGAAATCCATATCTCTTCCTGTTTAGCCGAACATTTTTTCTCCCGTTTTGTCAAGCTATTTGTCTGCATCAATAAAAATGATGATGCTTTTTTTATACTGTTCATACAGTAAATATCTTTGGTATACTGGATCATCTTTTTAAATATATTGTTACATTTAATTTCCTAACAAGGATTTTTGCTACTAAGTTATTTGTGAAGGCTATTGGTCATGAACTTACATTCTTTTTGAAGTCTTTGTCTGGTTTTGATATCAAGGTAATTCTGGCCTCAGAAATGTTTTGGGAAATATTCCCACTTCTTCTATTTGCTGGAAGAGTTGTATAAAATTGACATTATTTCTTCTTTAAATTTCGGTAGAATTTGCTAGTAAGCTCTCTGAGTGGAATTTTCTGGATGGAAAAGTTTTTAAGCATGAATTCAAATTTTCTTTAATAGATATCGGGCTTTTCAGGACACATAATTTTTCCTGAGTTAACGTCCTTTGGATATTTTTCCATTCTTTTCCAAAACATAAAACTCAATGACATAAAATTGTTAATATTAAAACCTGTTTATTGTTTTAATATTCTTAGTGTTTGTGGGGTGTTCTTTGAAACTTATTTTTTAAATTTTGGATTTCTCTGTTTTAGTTTTCTTGATCAATCTGGTGAGATGTCTATTATTTTTATTGGTATTTCAAAGAACCAGCTTTTGGTTTAATTAATTTTTCTCTACCAATTTTCCTGTTCTCCATTGATTGAATTCAGCTCTTACAGTTCTTCACTACCTCCTTCTCTCTCCTCTTTTTATTTTCCTAAGGTGGAATGTTAAATAATTGATTTTAGACCTTTCATCTCTTCTACAATAAGCATTTAATGCTACAACATCCCCTCTAAACACTGTTTAGCGGCATCTCACATTTTTTTATATTTTACATTTTTATTTCCATTCAATTCAAAACATTTTTTAATACCACTTGAAAGTCCTTCTTTAACCTGTGAATTGTTTAGACATGTGCCACTACAATTCCAAGAATTTGGTGATTTTCCAGCTGTCTGTTATCTGAAGTTTACTTTAAATACTTTGCAGTCAGAGAAAAATGCATGTTGTGTTTTCAATCTTATTAAAATTGTTGAGTTATTTTATGGTCTGCGTCTTCATATGAGAGCATGATCTAGGGGAGTATGCAAAGTTTTATGACTGTGCTCTACAGAATGGAATTCTCTCAGATCTTTGGTTCTATCTCCAATTTGTCTTGTGACTGTGAGGAAGGACTAGTGGAAAGCATTCATGAGTGAGTGTGGAGTCTCCTTGGGTCTGGAGCTTTCAAAGATTCTAAACCTTCATACTAGCTCACTTTAATTTTTCAAAGTTCATTTCTTTTTTATGTGCTTCTGTGGTGTTTTCTCCTAGTAGCCTTGAGACACCATGCCTCTTATGAGCTTACTAAAGTTATTATTTTGTGGATAATTCTACTTTTTCTCAGTAGTAGAAAGTAGTAGCATATGCCATATAGTCCTACTTTAAGAAGATATTTAAAAATGAATGCCTGTTAAATTTTAGTGCATCATTTTGACATGTATTGTAACTATATATTTTTCCTTTTAATATTTTAATTTACTGGATTTTATCAGAAAATGTCCAAATGTTGACTTATCTTTACAACACTGAAACAAACATTACTTTGTTATGGTGTATTAATCTTTTAGTACATCAATTTTTTTAAATTTTTGCTTCTTTGTTTATGAGTAAGAGTATTTAGTCATTTCCTTTTATGCAGTTTTGGTATCAAAATTATGCTAGCTGGATATAATGGGTTAGATAATTTCATATATTTTTTCAGTGTCTTGAAGAGCTTTCTAATATAGATTATTATATCATTATATTCTTGTACTATTGTCTTATTTGGTTTTTGGAGACAAAATATAAAGATATAACAAATGCTATGTTATAAAACATCAAGTTCAGTTTATGTAGATGCAGTATTGTGATATGAAAGAAATAAAATGTATCTCCAGTGAGGTAATGCATTTTTTAAAGTACTATAAATCATATATATATGATATATATATATCATATATATACACCAAAATGGATTTATTTGTTTATTTATTTTGCATGGGCAGGCACCAGGGATTGTACCTGTTTTCTGGCATGGCAGGCAAGAACTCTGCCACTGAGTCACTGCCGCACTATCCCAAAAGGGATTTTTTCAAAAGGAAATGGTTTAAATTAGTTTTAGCTATTTGTTGCACAAAATCTGTATCAGTTTTCTATTGCTGACACAACAAATTACTACAAACTTGGTGACTTAAACTAACACCCATTTATTATCTCACAGTACCAGAGTTTAGAAGTCCACTGGGCTCATCTGGGTTTTCTGCATATAACCAGACTGAAATTAAGGATTTGGTTGGTCTGGACTCTTAACAGAAGCCCATGGAGGAGGCTCCACTTCCGGGCTCAGTCATTTGTTGACCGCTTCTAGGAAACTAAGAACTCAGTGGAGAGTCTAGAGGTTGCACCATGATGAGAGACATAGGATTTCCAAACAGCCAAAAGGGAGAGACCCAGGGTGGGCAGTGGTAGTGCAGTGGTGGAGTTCTCATTTGCCATGCCAGAGACCCAGGTTCGATTCCCGATGCCTGCCCATGCAAAAAAAAAGAAAAAGAAAAAAAAGGGAGCGACCTCCCTGAATAGTCTGGAAACTCAGATGATGCCTCTTAAATTTTGTATCATAGAAACAGGGGCATTTTAATACTAAAATAAGTAATAATCTAGGCATGCTTTAGAAAGCATCAGTACAAGGCTGGAAAGTATCTAATGAGTTACCATTTGCCAGAACAAAATTCAGCACTCTAAAATGATAATCCAATTCAGGCTCTTCAACAGCAATGTCCAGCATATAACTAAACTATACAGGAGATAGGAAGCAGCAGGAAAATGGGACTAATAATCAGAGGGGAAAATGCAGTCAACAGAGACCAAACTATGTTGACTCATGTATTGAGATGAGCAGGCAAGGACTTTAACATATTATAAGTATGTTCAAGGAATTAAAAGAAATCATGGTTATAATTAATTATGAGGTAGAAAGCATAACCAGAGAATAGGAAGTATATAACAGAATTAAATATGACAGCTAAAACTAAAAAGTACAATGTCTCAAGTTAATAATAATAATTCAAAAAACAAAACAAATAAACTTCACTGGCATGGTTTAACATTACACTGGAGATAAGGATTCAGTAAACTTAAGGTAAGCTAATTATCTCTTTTCTGAAATTTCATAAATTTGTAAAACAAAGAGAAGATAGATGAATAAAATAAGCAGAGACACAAGGATCTACAGAGAAAATAGCCAGTGATCTATCAAAATATATAATTGACTCATAAAAGGAGAGAGAAAAGAAGAAAAAGTATTTGAAAACATAATGATTAAATAGTCTGAAATTCTATAAAAAAAGTATATATGTATATATATATAATAAAAGTATTCAACCAAGAAGCTCGGAAAGCCCCAAACAAGATAAATATGAAGAAAAGCACAAATAAGGCACATCATAGCCAAACTGCTGAAATTAAAGAAAAAGAGAAAATCTTCAAAGTGTACAGAAAAATAGGACGTCTTAAATAGAGGAAACACAGTCTTAATGATAGCCGCTTCCCATCAGAAACAATTATGTGGGAGAGAAGAAAATGGAAATACATTTAAAAAGCTGAAAGGAAACAAAAACTGTCAATAAAGTACATAAATGAATTTAAAATGTCAAATGCAAATTAAGAGATACATATTTAGTGTAGCAAATTAACAAATGATCATTAAAAACTGACAATATTCCAAAAAGGTAATTGTGCCATAATAGACACATCTTGGAGTTGGGAAGATTTTAATTCATAAGGCATCCTGGAATGCAATTTGGGAACATGAATCAAGAATCTTATAATCATATTCTTTGATTCTTCAATTTCTCTATTAAGAATTTATCCTAAAACAAAACAAAACAGAAAAGCACATAAAACTCATTCCTAACAATTTCATTGAAGATTAATGTTTAATAATTATAAAAACTGAAAACATCCAAAATATAAAATAAAATAAAGTTTCATCTATATAGATTATAATTTATCTATGTTTTCAAATAATATTTTTTAAATGAGGGTACATTCATAATGCACTAATTAGAAAGCAAGATGAAATGTTTCATAATTATAATATTTGTATTTATTTATGTTTTGGTATTTTAAAAATTGCTTATAACTGAGGTTTTCTTTAATAATAAATAATTAATTTCCTTGGAAATGATTTCAATCTTTTCTATCCTTCATTATTTGCTTAAAAAGGATTAAAGAAATGATTTGAGTAGCATTTAAATATTTTATTTCTTAAAAAATACAATTGAACCTCTACCGAGGACTTTTGTTTATTTAGATTTTATGTGTTTTAGGTAAGACATTTTAAATATGAAAGAGGAAGGAAGGAAGGAAAGAAGGTAAAGAAAGGAGGGAGAGGGGAAGGGCAAAAAGAGAGCGCCTCGAATGACTGCCAGCTTAACAAAGCATCCTATCTAGAGCACAAATCCACGTAGGACTGTTTGCTTCTGTTTAGTAAGCAAGGTGCACTGGGACCCTTTCCACAGCTTATTTTATTTGTTAATTTAAGATTCAAAGTTTCATAATTCATTTTTCCATTTGTTCAGGGGGAGAATTTTTTTCCTGTTGAATAGAAGTACAAAAAAGAGAGGGAAATGTTCTATGATAAGAAGCAAAAAGAATCGTTGACATATTTCTCAATTCCTTCCCAAACTAGATATAATTTTAGAAACGGGTAATGGGAAGGTGGAATGGATGAGCCTTTTAGTTTTGAAAAAGAGTATGTAGGCAAAAATTCTAGAGGGTGAGATTAAGTCCTAGATACTGGCCAGTGGCCTGCTTCAAGAGGAACACAAATTAGCAAGGAAATCCAGGAAAAGTTAAGAATGTTAAGCGCAGGGATAAATTAGGTTCAAATTTAGGATGTCTCTGTTTTGGCACTATTTCTCAAATTTTCTAAAATTTGAAAATTTTAAATCACATTGTAAAAACAGTTTAAGAAAATAACAAATATACATTCACAAACAATTCCAAGTGATTATTGTGGACTTCTTGAATTCTAAAAGTCTGTTTTCTGTATCTGTGTCTTCTGTTTCTCATGTGTACATGAACATCTAATCATTTATATTATTGTTAGTAATACTGTGCTACATTGACATTCTTCCTAGCCAACTGGGAATAAATCATCCTCAGAGATTTGAGCACAGATTCACCTTTTACAGATGACAGGCTGCAACCTGAAGGTGTGAAACAGCCTTTAAAAAGCAAAGTGGCACTCAGAAGGTGTATTTTACAGCCAACAACAACACAACAAGGGACAATCACAAAGATGATCGTCTGCACTGGAATTCTGAACATTTTACATATGAGCGCAAGTTCCCGCCAAATTTATAATGCAGGCATTTGGTCTTATTTTGGAATGGATATCTAATGGCATTAACATTTGAACCAAATAACTAAACTCTCTTGTTCTAATCCCACGCCCATCCAACAACCTTCTGAATAAAACTTGGTTTCTTATGTTAGTGTGCCCCCAGTGAGAGAATGCATGAGCCCCGTGATGGAGAGATTCTAATTGTCAACTAATAAATAGGCATTCTGATGCTATTCATCAGCTTCTCAAGCTCAGTTAATCAGAATCCATTTTTAATGAATGCAAATATTTTCTGGGCGCTGACAAATCAAGTTTCTGAGGGCAGGAAGCTGAGGGTAAGAGTCAGACAAATACGCCAAGAGGGATGCCTGCCTGTGCGTGTAATTGGTACACATTCTATGAAGGAGACCAGTGGGCCCATTCGGGCAATATGCCCATGTATTCTTGCTAATGTAAGCTCTTCCTTCATCCAACTGCAATATCTACTTTGTGGCGTCTATTATCACTCCATGTTTGATGAATGTTTAATTTGAATAATCAACATATATGACTTTAAGCTAGAAAAACAGCCATCCAACTTATCCCTCCATTACTACTGAACACTTGCTTATAATAATTACAAATGTATTCATTTCTCTTTTTTAAAAATGAGAGCATCACTATTTAAATTATTTAATATAATTTTAAATGTTGACTACACGGTCTTTTTAGAAATAAAATTCACAGTAGTTCACGGGAGAAATATCCTTTGGATAATATGGTTTATGAAAATTAATTTTACTTATAGATGTTCACTTATTAAATACTCAGTCTTTTTAAAAATTAAATTCATAGTAGTCTATGAAAGAAATACCCCTTGGAAATATGGTTTATGATCATTAAGATATCAATTATTTAAATGAGGAGCAGAATTTCTTGCTGCATATTCAGGATTTTCTGAAAATAGATTTGTCCCTTTGAAATAAGAAGTATAGCTTAGAAAATGGATTTTTAAAGGTACATTTTTAGAGCAATAAATGTATCTTCCAGGGCCCACTAAAATAAAGATATATAACAGAAAAATAAAAATTCTATATATTCCATACATTTAATGGAAATAAATAAACTTCACCATGCTTCAGAAATTATATCTGTTTCTTCACATGAGAATGAACAGGTTATGTTGTATTTTTCAAGTCTTATGCTCTCTTTTAGGAAATATATTCAACATCTAGTGAGATGTCATTGCTCTGTATGAAATAGGAACACATTCTAATTGTCATTCTAAATGAGAAAATTAATATACATTCTTTGGAAGGGGAATAGATGAGGGGAACTGCTGCCCTTTACAATTGTTTATTCCCATTTCTTTTTATGTTTTGAATGTTCAGGTGGTCTCTTGCCACATGTCCTTATAATGTCTTCTAAGAAACCAGAGTATCATGGTTAGGCTTATGATTTGAACTCACATGGACAATTTCCAAGTGATGCATGCAGCCGAGATGGCTCCCAAACTTGAACAAGTCACAGGAATACAGTGGGTTGCACTGCTTGACATTGGGATATTTTTGGAAATTTTGCTATGTCTCAAAAATCAGGAAATATCCCAAGGGGGATAGCAATCTCATCATTGAAAGCATCTTCCCTTTGGTAGATGTATAGTATTTAGGAAATGCTAATCAACTAATGTAAGAAAGAAAAAGAACACTACCGCTCTCCCATTGCCAATGCTCCTCTTTGTGGAACAGTTTTGTGTATGGACTTATTTTTATGTTTACTAAAATAAAAATCCTACCTTGAGATTATTCCTTCCCTTCTTCCGTCCTTCCCTCCCTCTCCTCCTTTTCTACCCTTTTCTCCCCCTCCTCCCTCTTCATTTCTTCTAGCATAATTGTGATAGTATTTGGATGGGAAACTGGACCCAACTTTATCCCTCTACTTCCAATCTAAGGTGTGAGAGTTAAAGTTCTTGGACCAAAAAAACATTGCTATATAGGGAAATTGGCAGCACAAAGGAGCAGAACCTGATACAAAGTTACTCTGAAACTGAAATGGATGCTGCACTGGTGCATCCAAGGAATAAATAAATCTTCTGAAATTACTATTGGTCAGGTAGAGTAGAAGTCAAAGGCCAAAAAACATTTATCTTCTCCTAATCTAGCAAAAAGTATATCATATGCTAATATTTATGCAAAAGCCATTCTTCAGAGTAGCAAAGTTTCCATAAAAGAGTAGCCTTCTTATTTCACAGAAAAGAAAAGAGCAGCTGGGCACGGATGCACATATAATGGAACTCTTGGGAGGCAGAGACATGGGCTGGAACAAACTGTTACCTGGATATAATCACTTGAGAAAATCTAAAATATGTTTTGTGTCATGATTCCTAAAACCTCTAATATAAAAGAGCTTTATCTGGCTATTTGGCCATCTTATTTTAAAATCTAAAGTGTTGGCATCAAAATGACATAGTCATAAACTTATCAAAGGTCTGAGTACATCACAAAAGAAAAACTATCTAATAAAAATACAAAGCCCAGTTTTTCTTTCAGAAAGTTTCCTATCTGTCCCTTTCAGTTCCCACTGCCAACACTAATTCAGTTGCCTATCAACAATTGATTGAATGAATAATACCAATCTCCATACATCAAGTTTATATTCTATTTAATTCGTTCCTCACATTGCCTGCAGAATATTCTTTGAAAAGTAATGCCTTAATCCAGTTTTCTTCAAAAATCATACATAACCTTATTAATACCTAAGGATAAACTTGGATTCAAAAATATCTACAGCCAAAAAATTTATCTACCTGTTCAATCTTAATTTCTTCTCCTCACATGCACATGATCTCTAATCTAGTTCAATTGGGGTCCCAGAGAAAATTTTAATGCCTTACCTCTACAGCATTGCTTATACTCTTTCCAATTATGCAGTATGTTCCATTTTCTCTACATATTTTTGGTCCAACATTACTCCAACTAATCTGTGTGAAATATCCAAGGCCAAGGATATCGCTTTCTTCACTGTTCTCCTAGAACATAACTTCAAATTGTTTAGACCTCACTTATGCTTGTCATTAATGTGTCTTTTAGGTGAATTTATGACGTCAATTAAACTTTCCATGTATATGTTTACCTCCCTCACACTAGTAATGTGTTCCTAGAGTATAGTTATCAAATTCTCAGAAGTTGATTTACTGATTTATGTTTTAATTACATAATTATGTATTATATATTAATTATACAATTAACCATGGATACCATCAAGAACCATGAATTATTGATACTATCTTACATTGCACTATATCAAACTATTCAGTACAATAATGGAAAGAAAGTCCTGGATTTGGTGGGATGTATTATGTTAGAAATGCATTGATTTTCTGAAATTAATTGCATTGATTCTCTGAAATTAATACATTAATATAATGTCATTCTAATTTAGGAACCCTGGAAGCTGTTTTTCAGTAATCATATGGTATAGGATTGCCATAGGAAGAGACAAATTTGCAATTGAAACAATATGGGGCATAATAAAATATGGATATCAGTTTATACAAGATATTTCAATATAAATTGAAGGTGATATTTTAATCAATATGTAAAATTATGGATTATTGAATAATGATGCTGGCAGTACTGGGCACTATTTGATAGAAACTGAATTTCCACTCATCTTAAAATTGATGCAAAAATAAATTAAATATGGCTTAAAAAATAACTAGAAAAAATAAAATTGTAAGAAATCTTGGAACATGTACTATTTAGGAGAGACAGCAACATTAACTCCTGTCTGGGATTCCAGCCACTGACCTGCCCTATAGGTTTCATACTTGTCACTCCTAAAGTTATGTAAGCCCTTGATTATATATGTATATATGTATTTGTGTATATTTGCTTTATATACGTACACATATATATGTCAATGTGTATATATAGATGATAACTCCCTAGCATAATTTTGGGCATGCACTTCATAAATAGCTATTTAATGCATATGTCATTAAAATCAAGGGTCTAGCATTTTATTTTATGGGGAAACGCTGGAAGAATCTTTAATACATTAAGAAATTAAATTAAAAAAGCCCATTCTCATTCATATTTATGAAAATTTTAGCCAAAGAAATTAGACTAAAGTAAGAAATACGTTTAAAACATTGGAAATGGGGAGACAATGCTATCAATATTTAGAGATGCTTCTATAATTAAAAATACCAGGCAAATAATAAGAAGGATTTTTCAATTCTTTAGGAAAATTCATTAATTTGGCGATTGAAAGTTAAGATAGAAAGTAAAATAGTTGTGGCAGCTTGGAGCTATGTACCACAGGAAAACATGCCCTTAATCTTAATCCATGCCTGCAGGTACGAGCCCATTATAAATAGGACCTTTTGATGAGGTTACTTCAGTTGTGATATGGCCCAACTGAATGAAGATTGGCCTCCATTCTATTACTAGAGTCCTCAGTAAGCAGAAAGATTCAAACAGAGAGAGAGAAAGCCATAGAGGGAGCAGCCAGAAACTGGAAGCCAACAGAATGAAGAAGCCAGGAGAGGCTGCCATGTGCACTGCCATGTGACAGCAAAGTGAAGGACCGGGTGTCACCAGCAGCCAGCCCAGAATGCCACTGTCTTCTGGGAGAAAGCCTGACCTTGATAATGCCTTGATTGTGGACTTCTCCTAGGCTCAAAATCATGAGTCAATAAAATCTCATTGTTCAAGCCAACCTATTGCAGAGTATTTGTTTCGGCAGCTAGGAAACTAAAAGAGTTTTGCAATACAAAAGTAAATTACAAATAAAAAAATATGAATGGACATCAGTTCCAGTTGTATCCCAACATTTAAGATTTAACAAAATGGTAAATAATAGAAATAATAATAGAAACTAGCATTAATTTATTGATCATTTCAATATGCCAAATCCTGCTTGCATGCATTAGAAGGCTTTTTTCATCCCTGTTTATCATGTGAGGAAAGAAAGCCATATAAATTTTATCACACATCTAATGAGGTAAAACTAGTGTTCTAGTTTGCTAGCTGCCGGAATGCAACACACCAGAGACGGATTGGCTTTTAATAAAAGGGGATTTATTTTGTTGGTTCTTCAGAGGAAAGACAGCTAACTTTCCACCGAGGTTCTTTCTTAGATGGAAGGCACAAGATGGTCTCTGCTGGTCTTCTCTCCAGGCCCCTGGGTTCCAACAACTTTACCCAGGATGACTTCTTTCTGCATTTCCAAAGGCCTGGGCTGAGCTGCTTGGCTGTGTTACATTGTGTTCTCTCATTTAAGCACCAGCCAATTAAGTCAAACGTCACTCATTGCAGCAGACATGCCTCCTAGCCCACTGCAGATGTAATTAGCAACAGATGAGATTCACCTACCATTGGCTCATGTCCACAGCAACAGAACTAGGTGCTTTCACCTGGCCAAGTTGACAACTAATCTAACTACCACACCTAGTCCCTAATTATATACCATAAACAGATTAATAGGAAGGATTAATGACTGAACAGTGACTCAGTGTTTTAGAATACTGATACAAGTGATACAGTGATTTAGAATATGTGAAAGAGAGCTATCCATTGTAAGGAAAGACAGTAAAGCATGAAATACTAGGAGATGACCAATTCTAGGCAAAATGAAAAAATAAAAATCTCTATAGCCCTTATATAAAACACAAATATTTTGGGTCACCAGCCGTGTGTTAAAATTAAAGCCTTAAAATAACCAAAAGAAGCCATGAGCAATTGTTTTGCATCCTGGAAAAGACAGTCTTTTCAAACAGGGCAAAACATCTAAAAGTCATGAAGGAAAAGATTATTGTTTGACCACATTGAAAATGTAAGAAAATGAGATAGAAGTACTTTTTTAAGGATTCTGTTTACCAGAACATTGTCTTGACTATAGTAGTCACTCAATAAATATTGCTAGACGAATGGCATTGTTTCCATATAAAAAAGTCTTACTAACCAATAATAAAATAACATGACAAATATCAACTTTTCTCCTAATGCTAGAAATGCATATTTGATCCCGAATAATACGTACATTTTTCTTGTTAGAATAGCGAAAGTGTTAAGACTGATATTATCCACTATTGTTGAGGATGTGGGGAATAAGGCAGCAAGATACCCAGTATATAAATCGGGGTGAAATTTTGGAGTCCATTTTTAGCAAATTGTTTGTACAGATTTATCCCAGTAGCATACTAATACATAAAACAGACATGTGCACATATGTACAAGGTATTATTTTAATAGAAAATATTTGGAATAAAACTTGTTCATTAATAGGAGAATTTAAAACATATATTGTGGGGGTGCAAGGGTAGTTCAGTGGTAGAATACTCGCCTGCCATACCAGAGACCAGGGTTCGATTCCTGGCCCATGCACTTCCCAAAAACAAATGAAAAACCAACCAAACAAAAATTCAACAAACAATGCTGCAATAATGGAATACTCACATGGAAAAAGAATGAAATGTGATCCCTGCCATACTCCATCCAAAATATATGCATATTGTGCATACATATATAAATGAGGTAGACCTGCATATATTGATATTTTTTATAAAGGTACTTTAATGAAAAAGCAGAATGACAATTTTGTTTTTTGTGGAGGATAGGCAAAAAAATTCTGGAAGGATGCATAAGAACTGGTAAATTTTTAAATAACCTCTTGATATGTTTACAACTTTTGCTGTGAAAATTAATATTTAAAGTTAGAAGAGAAAAGCAATAAAGAAACCAAAAATTGATAGTTTGAAATTACTGAATAAATTGACATACCTTTACCTAGATTGATAATGAAAAAAATAAGAAAGAAGTCTCAAATTATTAAAAGAAAGAGTAAACAAGGGAACATTATTATCTACTGGCAGAAATAAAAAGGATTATAAAGGCACGCTATGAACAATATATGTGACCAAATTAGGTAACATAGAAGAAATAGACAAATTCCCAGAAAGAGATATACTGTTGAAGTGACTAAGAAAGGAACTAAAAATCTATAACACGTAAATCTGTTAAATTATTATTTTTTAAACCTTTTTTGTAGTAGCATATATACAACACAAAATTATCCATTTTAACCACTTTCAAGTGTACAATTCCATTACATTCACAATATTGCATTGCCATTATAATATCCATTATAGCAAACTTTTCTATTATGTCAAACAAGAGCACTTTATCCATTCAGCAATAATTCCCTCTTTCTATCCCCTTGGCCCCTGGCAACCCATGATTTACAATCTTTCTCTCTGAAATCTGATTCTTCTAGATATTTTATATAAGCCAGATAATATTTTTGTGTCTGGTTTTATTCTTTCAACACGGTGTCTTCAAAGCTCATCCATGTTGTTGCATGCATCAGCTCTTCCTTTTTTACACCCAAATAATATTGAATTGTGTGCATATGCCACATTGTGTTTATCCATTCATCTGTTGAATGGACATTTGAATTGCTTCCACCTTTTGGCTACTGAGATGAATATTGCTATAAACACTGGTATACAAATAACTGTTCAAGTCCCTGCTTTCAATTCCTTTTGGTTAATACCTAGAAATGGGATTGCTGGGTCATATGATAATTTTATGTTCAACTTTCTGAAGAATTGCCAAACTGATTTCTACACTGGCTGCACCATTTCACAGTGCCACCCACAATGTATAAGGTCACTTGTTTCTCTGTATCCTGGCCAGTACTTATTATTTTCTACTGTTTATTTCTTAAATATAACCATCCTAATAGGTTTTGAAGTGATATCTCAATGTGGTATTGATTTGCATTTCTCCAATGACCAATGATGTTGAGTACTTTTTCATATTCTTGTTGGCCATGTGTTTATAGCCTTTGGGAAAATTTTATTCAAATCCTTTGCTTATTTTTAAATTGGGTTATTTGTCTTTTTCTTGTTGAGTTATAGCAATTTTTTATATTCTGAATATTAAACCATTTTCAGTTAGTAATAATATTCTCTCATTTACAGGCTGTCTTTTCACTTTCTTTTAGTGCCCTTTTTACAATTTTTTTTCTTTTGATGAGGTGAATTTTATCTATTTTTCCTTTTGTTGCTTATACATTTGGTGTCATATTTAAAAATCATTATCAAATCTAAGGTTATGAAAGTCCACCCTGTTTTCTTCTAGGTATTTCATGGCTTTAGCTTTTATGTTTAGGTCCTTGATCCATGAAGTATTAATTTTTGCATATGGTGTGAGGTAGGGATCCAACTTCATTTTCCAAGTAGATATCCAGTTTTTCGAGAACTATCTGCTGAAGAGCCCTTTCCCCAATTAATATGCCTAGCACTGTTGTCAAGAATTAGTTGGCCAGGGTGGTGTGATGGTGGCTCAGTGACAGAATTCTCACCTGCCATGCCAGAGACCTGGGTTCAATTCCGGGAGCCTGCTCATGTTAAAACAAAAACAAAAACAAAAACAGCTGGCTATATATATATGAAATAATATATATTTCTTGTATACATATATATATATATATAGGTTTATTTCATATATATATATGAGTTTGCTTCTGAACTCTGCATTCTATTCCAATGGTCTTTATGTCTATCTTTTTGCCAGTACAACACTGTTTTGATTACAGTTACTTTGCAGTACATTTTTAAATTGGGAAGTATAAGGTCTCCAACTTTGTTCTTCCCTTGCCATGTTGATTGGCTATTTGGGGCTGCTTGTGATTCTATATGATTTTGTTTGTTTGTTTGTTTGTATGCTGTATGATGGGAGTCACACTTCATTTTTTTTCCATGTGAGTATCCTGTTATTGCAGCACCATTTGTTGAATTTTTTGCTTGTTTGTTTGTTTTTTGTGGGGGGGAAGTGCATGGGCCAGGAATAGAACTGTGTCTCCTGCATAGCAGGTGAGAATTCTACAACTGAACTACCCTTCCACCCCCAATTTCATATGAATTCAAAAATCAGTTTTTCCATTTCTTAAAAAAAGAGAAGCTAGGATTTTGCTTGGGATTGTACTGAATCTGTGTATCACTCTAGGTAGTACTGACATTTTAATATAGTAAGTCTTCCTATCCATGAACACAGGATGTCTTGCTATTTATTTAGGTTTTCTAAAATTTCTTTCAACAGTTTTGGAGTTTTCAGTGTATAAATTCTTCCCCTTCCTGGATAAATTTGCTTCATGTATGTGTTAGTTAGATTCAGTTGTCAACTTGGCCAGGTGAGCATACCTAATCTTGTTGCTGCGGACATAAGCCAACGGTACGTGAACCTCATCTGTTGCCAATTACATCTGCAGTCGGCTAGGAGGCGTGTCTGCTGCAATGAGTGACGTTTGACTTAATTGGCTGGTGCTTAAATGAGAGATCGCAACGTAGCACAGCCTAGCAGCTTGGCATTCCTCATCTCAGCACTTGCAGCTCAGCCCGGGCCCTTGGAGATGGAGAAAGAAATCACCCTGGGGAAAGTTGTTGGAACCCAGGGGCCTGGAGAGAAGACCAGCAGAGACCATCCTGTGCCTTCCATGTAAGAAGGAACTTCAGTGGAAAGTTAGCTGCCTTTCCTCTGAAGAACCAACAAAATAAATCCCCTTTTATTAAAAGCCAATCCGTCTCTGGTGTGTTGCATTCCGGCAGCTAGCAAACTAGAACAATGTATTTTAGGGCTCTGGGTTTAGATGCATAAATGTCTAGAATTGTTTTATCTTCTTGATGGATTGGCTCTTTTATTAGTATATAGTGTGTTCTCCTTAGTCTCTTGTAACAGTTTTTGATGTGAAGTCTATTTTATCTCTTTTGTATAGCCACCTTAACTATTTTTTGGCACTATTTGTAGGGTATTTTTTTCCATCCTTTCATTTTCAACTGATTTTTTGTGTCTTTGGGTCTAAGGTGAATCTCATGCAAACAACATATAGTTGGAGCACGCTTTTTTACCCACTCTGTCAATCTGTGTTTTTGATAAGTGTTTGATTCACTTAGATTCAGAGTAATTGCAGATAAAGTAGGACTTATTTCAGCCATTTTGTCTTTTATTTCTTGTATATCTTGCAATTTCCTCCCGTATTTCCTCCTTTGCAGCCTTCTTATGGGTATAGTTTGTCTTTAGTAATAACAGATTGGTCCTCCTCATTTTCATTTCTGTATATATTATAACTACCTCTTTGTGGTTGCCATAAGGTTTGTACTGAATGTCCTAAATCTATAACAAACTAGTTTGAAATGGGATCAACTTAACTTCAATAGCATAAACAGGCTCAGCTGTGTTGTTCTACCACTTTCTGTTGCATTTGGCACTCGTTACTTCTTTATGTTTTCTGTGCCCATGATTTAGAAATATGACTTCATATTTATTTGTATCCTAAATCTCGTAGGAGAGGAAAAGTAGAGTTAGATACCAAGAATACAATAGGACTGGCATTTCTATTTACCCATCTAATTACCTTTGTCTGAGACTTTAGTCTTCATACAGTTCTAAGCTACCATTTACTCTTCTTTTCTTGCAACCTGAAGAACTCTCTGTAGCATTTGTTTTTGGGCAGAGCTCATGGAGGGGAACTCCTTCAGCTTTTGTTTATCTTGGAATGTCCTCAACTCCCCTCATTTTTGTTGTCCATTTTTTCTGGATATAGAATTTTTGGCTGGCAATTTTATTTTTCAGAACTTTAAATAGGTCATCACATGCTTCATGATGTTCCACACATCCCTTAGGCTCTGCTCACTTTTTTCATCCTTTTTTGTGTCTGGTCCTCAGACTGAACTCTATCATTTGTTCCATCTTCTAATTACTGATTCTTGCTTCTCTCTGTTCAAATATGCTTTTGAACACTTTGAGTGCATTTTTAATCTCCATTATTGTATTTTTTTGTCATCAAAATTTCTGTTTGGTTCTTTCTAAAGATATCTAAAAACTCCTTTTGCTCATGCATCCTTTATTTCTATGTTCACATTTCCCTTTTGGCCATTGAACATATTTAGGAGAGCTGATTTAGAATCTTTGATTAGTTATTCCAATCTCTGTGCTTCTTCTGTTTTATTTTGATCTCTTCAATGGGCCATCTCTTCTTGCTTGTTTGTATGTCTTTGATCTTCTGTTGAAGTCTGGGCATTTTATTATTTTGAGGTACTAACTCTGGAAGTGAAGTTCTCTGTCTTACCTAAGGTTTTAGTGGAGATTGGCTATGTGTTAAGGCTCTTTAACACTTAGCTCAGTTAATACTGAACCTTTATAACAGGCCATGGTTGTTCAGTTTTTCTTAGGTCTCTCTGAGTCTTTGTCTTGCCTTTGACAAGTACAGTGGCTTTCTAGAATTTTCCAATAAGTGTGAATGTTTCCCCTTTAATAAAGGAATTCCTCTCCTCAGCTTCTTTGGGTAGCTACCATTAGCTCACATCCACTCCCACAGTCTGGTCTGTCTTTGCACTTTAGATTTTCCATGGATCCACTCTGCATTTCCATGACTCAACTCCCACTTTCCACACAGTTTTTCCACCCCTGGTAAGTTCCAAGTTCAGGTACCCACACAAAGTCTCACACAAAACCAGTTGGGGTCAATTTACAAAGACACCTAATATTTTTATTGAGGTGCACCGATAATCAGGCTCCAAGGACCCATATTGGAAATATATGAGTAGCCTCACTGTTGCCATGGATGGACAGGGCCTCAGGGACCCACACTTGGACAGCAGTGTAAGAGGTGGACATAGACAGCATCAAAAGAGATAGAGATAACTTGGATACAGTCAGTGTAAGACTTTCAGAGCATTAACAGATGTGTTCAAAAACATGGCTTTTAGAATTTTGAATAGATGAGATCTAAAAAAATATGATTTAATTGAGCAAAACCCTTTTAAAAAGATAACTATGGTAGTAAATACTCTAAGTCCAAACACATTAATCAAATATATTTTCATTTTTGTGCAGATTTGGATATTACTGATTTCAGAGATGCAATCATTATGTTCTTGCTCATTTATATTCTATATTCACCTTGTCTTCTATCATAAACATTACTTTTTCTATCAAATCTTACAGATGATAATTGTTTTGAAATTTTAAAAAAATACATGTAGCTAAAAAAGCATAGATGTATAAAATGATAAAAAATGAAGACTCCTTCCATTTAAGGTATCCTTCACAGAGCAATTATTCTTTTTTTTCTTTTAATATTTTTATCGAGAAATATCGACACACATGCAGTCCAACCATACCTTATAATCAGTGGCTTACAATATCATCATATAGTTGTTTAGTCTTCACCATGATCATTTTTAGAATATTTGCATCACTCCAAAAAAAAAAAAAAGAAATAAAGAAGCCCATACATCCCATATTCTTAACAATTTTGTGATATGTTTCCAGAAATTTTGATTTATGTATAGATATAGAATGTATTACATATGTATAATAACAATATATGTGTATATTTTATCTAGATGTGTGTTCTAGTTTTCAAGCTGCTCCAGCAATATACCAGAAACTGAATGGCTTTTAAAAAGGGGAATTTAATAAGTTGCTAGTTTACAGTTCTAAGGCTGGGAAAATGTCCCAATTAAAGCAAGTCTATAGAAATGTCCCATCAAAGGCATCCAAGGAAAGATACCTTGGTTTGGTTCAAGAAGGCTGATGAAGTTCAGGTTCTCTCTCTCTCTCTCTCAAGTGAGAAAGCACATGGCTAACACAGTCAGGGTTTCTCTCTCAACTGGAAAGGCACATGGCAAACATGGCGTCTTCTGCTAGCTTATTCTCCTGGATTCCTGTTTCATGAAGCTCCCTGGAAGGCGTTTTCCTTCTTCATCTCCAAAGGTCTCTGGCTCACGGACTCTCTGCTTCATGGTGCTGCAGCATTTTCTGCTCTCTCCGAATCTCCATTCTCCAAAATGTTTCCTCCTTTATAGGACTTGAGAAACTAATCAAGACCCACCCAAATGGGTGGAGACATGATGTCACCTAATCCATTTTAACAACCACTATTGATTAAATCACATCTCCAGGGAGATGATCTAATTACAGATTCAAACATACAATATTGAATAGGGATTATTCTGCCTTTAAGAAATGGGGTTTAGATTAAAACATGGCTTTTCTAGGAGACATACAAGCCAGCACAATGTGAATATGGAATGCACACTCTTCTGCATCCTTCTTTTTATTACCTAATATATATCAAAGTTTTCCACATCAGTACCAATATCAATTCATACTGTTCCACTTCACATGCATAAAAGCTTCATTTATAGCTATCCAGTTTTTTTACTTTTATTTCTGTATGTATATGTATATATATATACAAATGCTTTATATGTATTTTTTTCTAGACAATTCTGCAAAAAGACAAATATAGAGAGAAAAACAGAAATATGTGTTTGTATATATTTCTGTGGTAAAAATGCTATTGTTTTATTTAATTATCATCTGAGCAGCACTACATTTAAATAATTGATTTTTAATTTTGAAATTGATAAGCCAGAGTTATCATCAGATATGGGAAGGCAGAGAAATAATCACGAATTTTTGAGCCTAGTTTCTTCATTGTACTTTCCCTGAGTGCTTAGTCAGCATGGATTGCCACACAAGTGAATTCTCTTTTTGCTCTGATTTTTGGTAAACCTCTTATTATCCAGAAATGGAGAAGAAAATTTGGTTGGCATTTGCAAAATATCTGCTTTGTGTGTGAGCAGAGCTTGATGTATTCAGCTATATGGTCTTACTTTCCCACAGCAATTTACTTGAAAAAGCAGCCCTTTCTGAGAAGATATTGATTGTAATATAATGCAGATAAAACATTTCTGGTTTTGATTTCATGCTAGCATTTAAATTGTCAATTGAAATTTTCTCTTTGAACTCCAAACCATTTTTTAAAAGCAGATTTCCTTTTAGTCATGCAAAAAAAAAAAAAAAAATGGCTGGATCTGCAGCCTCATAATGACAGTACATCCCTATAGACCTTCTGTTTGCCATAGGCCAATTGCAAACAGGTGATGCACATATGTATTAAGCAGTACAATTTGTCTTCTGCCTCCATGGTCTTTTCCTAAAGTCTTCTTCTGTCATCTCTCACTGCACTACAACTCTTTCCTTTAATACATCTCCAGCTCTCTTCTCTTTATGATTAAGTTTTCTTTACTTTACTCCACTTGCCCTCCTTGAGCCAAAACTTGGAAGGATCCCAGAAATTATCATTTGTACCCCTTTTAGATGGGTGGTTGACTTCATGCCTTTTGTAAAATAATTATTCCCATTACAGCATTTACTTCAATCAGATATTTGCATTTCATGCATTTTATGGTACAATTGTGTTTTTCCTTGCTTGTCTCTACTCCAAACCCAATGGAATTTCAGATGTAAGCTTGAGTTGGCAGAAGAGGAGAACTTAGCAATACTTACTATCTACTATGGGACTTGTCCAATAGAACCTAATATGAACCTTTTGGGTAATTTTAAATATTCTAGTAGCCACATTAAAAAGTTAAGAATTACCTTACTAAGATATTTTCTTTTGTATATCCAAAACCTTTATCATTGCAACATGTAACTAATATAAATATGATTAATGTGATATTTTGTATTTTCTTATTATTCTATCTTTGAAATACAGTGTATATTTCATATGAATATATAAAACACATCTCAATGCAGATTAACCACATTTCAGTGTTCAGTAACCACAACATCTAGCATATTGACTAGTGGTTTACATATTAGGCAGTGGAGATCTAGAACATGACTCAAGGAAAGGTGGAGCTATTCTAAATAGCCCCAAATTCTACAAAGGAGGTTGGAGAAGCAGTCATAGTGTAGCAGGAATTGCATAAACTGAAGTCCCAGGAGATTTTGGACTTGCAAGAGCCTGCATCCCTTCATTACAAAGTCATTCATGATAGGAACTGGTGCCCATGTCCCTATTTGCAATTTTGCTGCTGGATTTCTTACCACAGCTTAATTTCTATTTTTCCCTAACTGGACCCTGTAATATGATATTCTCTGTAGCTAAATAAAAAAATCACAGAAACACATTTTATTGATTCTAAAAAATTTATTGATCTTTCCATTTGGAAATTTTAAAAATTATAGCGCTCTCACTATAAAACTATAGAATGTGCCTCTGCGTATCTAGTATTATTCTTCCTCTGAATAGGAATTTCCTGAGAAAAATGTAGATTTAACTGAAGCAGGCTCTTCATTAACAGAGTGTACAATAAATAAAAAATTCAAATAAATGGACATTCCAAAATATGATGCAATCTCACAACCACAGTGCTTTCATATCAAAGGATTTTTAATCCTCTATAAACACCTAGAGTTATCAGTAACCACATCGGGTAATGCAAGGTAACTTTTAATACTTTAAACACATTGCATTCTCTACACTTCATTTATTCCACATATTAGTTTACTGCAAATCTATCATCAGAAACAAATTTTACACACCATTTCATTTTTAAAAATGTGATTTATTTTATTTCTTTTCTCATTTGGAACTTTTTTTTTTCTCTCTGCTTTTTCACACCCAAGTAAGCATGCATATCTTGTCATGCCATTAAAATGGTGCAGCTCCTACAAGATCTGCCACCATCACTGGAAACAGCTTGACACATTCCATTAGGCCAAACCCCATGTGAGTGCCTTATGTCCTTAACATTCTTAGCTTTTTATTACAATCAGCATAAGAAAACTGGAATTCTATACCTCCAAATAGCAGCAAATCAGCATGCATAGTAGTTTTAGAGTGACTGAGCCACAAATTCATTTAATGGAAGCCATCCAGCCTATTGAGAAATAAGAGTGACAGTTTATAAGCTTCTTCTTCCTGAATATAAATATCTTTGAAATAGAATATAATCATCTGAATAAACACAGTCTGGGATGGTGATTCAAACGTTTCGTCTTTACTCAGTAGCCAATCTTACCTGAATTCTAATTCCATAAATCAGTATCTTCCTAATTTTTATATCTTTCAGGGTAAAACAAATCAAGAAATCTTTTTAAGACATTCCTTTTCAATCTAGAGTTATAATTTATTCCTAGTGTTTTCATCAGCTGTAATGGAAGTTGATGGTTATTTATTCTCGCCTTAGTTTAGGTAGGTATTAAATAGCAAGAATAATGAAATATCATGATGGTTTTACTAATATTATTCATCATAAGAGAGTTTGGATTCTGGATGCTAAATTAGCCATTTGTGTTTACAGAAATAAACTAATATGATGGGAGTTTTTCATTTAAATATGTCTTTTTATATTGGTGAAATCATTTCAGCTAGAGCTTATCTTTTTAACAGTTTCTGCAGATGATATTATTCATTGCAAAACCAAACCATAATCTAGTCTAGTAGTTCCTTACCACTGCTATCTTAATTCATGGCAGTTAATATTCATCACAAACATACATGACAGAAACAAAATAATTTTTGTCTGAGGAAGGTACGTTTGTGAAACCATTATTAGTCAATATTACAAAAGTCTTACCCCCCGCAGAGATGGCATTTTTGGCACCAATGGTGGCAGGTGTATCACTTATCTAGAACTACTGTTCCAGTCAGCCTTCACAAAATTCATTGTTCTAATGATGCAAGGAGAAAACCTCAAATTTCTTTTGAAAAAGACAATCCATATTCTGCTGCTGGAAAGTAACTTGATACTTCTTTGAAAAAAGAGCAATTGGAACACACTTATCCAGAACTCTAATACAAGGAGTGTCCCCTTGACCCAGCAACTCCATTTTTGGAACTTTTTCTTAGGAAAATAGTCAGGAATAGACACAGAGGCCTACTCTAAAGCTATAGCTAAAAAAAAAAAAATAATAAGCATTTACAAAATCATCATGCAAATGTAAAATTGTGACTGTGATAAATGCATGAAGAAGAGAATCATGTGCCTCTGATAGAAAAACTAACCTAGTTAATGGAGAGCAGAGAAAACTTCCCTGGAGGTGAACTTCAATATGATATCAGAAGTATGAGGACAAGTTAACAACCAAAGAGCATCTGGAACAGATGCAGCCAGAGGTATAATGAGCACTAAGAAAGGGAATGTGAAAATGTAAGAATCTGAAAGAAGTTCAATAAAGTTGATGTAAAACGGATGGCATGGAGGCAAGTATAGGAGTCTAGAGGCAGGGCTGGGCTATTACAACCTCAGGGGATTTAGCTTTGAACAGCAGGAAACCACTGAATGGGCAATGATATGATTATATTTGTAATTTGAAAATATTCCTCTGGCTGCAGGGGTGAGATGAGAATGGAGAGCCCTGAGTGCATGGACATAGGCATGAGCAGAAACACATGTGGTTGACCAGGTAAGAGGTGATGATGGCTTGCTCAATAGTGAAAGCATAGAGAGAGACCATTGGCTGGATTCAAGTTATATAAAGAAAGAAACCTCCACATTGGAGTGAGGAAGGAGGAAGCATCCAGAATGATTCCTAAGTTTTTGGATGTTGTATGCTATGGGTTTGGCAGGAAAGGAACAGTATAATAATTTTGCCTTTGAAAGCAGAATTTCAGTTGTCTTTGAGACATGAAAAAGGACATATCAGGTAAGCAGTTGAATACATGGATCATGAATACAGAAAAACAATGCTGGAGATATTAGTTTCTTTTCTTTTCTTTCTTTCTTTTCTTTTTTTCTCGAATCCCTCTTTCTTTCTCTCTTGCCCATCCTTCCTTTCTTTTACTCTCTCTCGTCCTTTCTTCTTTTCTTTCTCCCTCCTTCCCCCTTCCCCTTCCTTCCTTCTTTCCTTCCATCCATCCATCCATCCATCCATCCATCCATCCATCCATCCATCCATCCATCTATAATAAATGAACTCCTGAATGTAAGATCATCTAAGGAGAGCATGTATAGTGATTCAGGTTGAAGGAACAGTATACCAAGCTCTAATGAATAATAAAATTTAGTGTCCAGGTAGAGAAGGATGAGCTTAGAAAGGTGATAAAAACTGAAGAAGTTAGGGAAGCAGAAAGAAAACTTAACTGTTATGTCAGAAAGCTGAGAGAAAATAATGTTTACATGAAAAGAAATAAGGAGGCATCAAGAGTACTGGATGCTGAGGGGATGTCTAGAAGAAGAGTGAAAAATGCAATCGGATTTCGTGAAGCCATTGACCAAAGCCTGGACCAAAAGAGTTTCTAGAAGGAAGGCTGATGATTATCATTTGTAAATCAAAAACTAAAAATAATCAAATAAAAAGAAAGAGGGGATTAAACCAGTTTTTAAAAGGATTTGTTGATTTGATAAATAATTTACCTGTTATGCATTGTATAATTTTGTATACTTTGATGTAGCTCATTATTAATGAGGATATGAATTCCTTTATCAAAGGATGTAATCTCTAATATATTGTCATTGCATATAATGCAGTGTGACTGACAAGATGCTCTTTCAGGACCTGGACACAAAATATCAGCTTGCCACCTTCTTGTTTCACTCCTGTGTTTGCTTTGTTAATATTATCTTAGATTTATCATTTCATTATAGAGAACTATTTAAAACCATGTCTCCACTTTCTTACTTTTAGTGTAGTTAAGATTAAATAGCTTACTTTATGTCTCTATTTAATTGGTCAAAATAAAGAGCATGCTTCATACATGTGCCGGAAATAATGAGAGGAATGGGCACGGCTGCTTACCCTTTTGGAACGCCCCTTCTTCCTTTAGTGTGTCATGTGCTTCGACAGATGACCATCGGATGAATGAATTCAGTGAATTACAATGCATGCATTAACTTCTAATAAAGTGTATTTTTCCTTATTTAGATAATATAAGTAGATGTTTTGATATTTTCTTCCTGTATTCACTAGATTATTTTGCACATTCTATTTCA
Organism: Tamandua tetradactyla; assembly: GCF_023851605.1. Taxonomy (NCBI): domain Eukaryota; kingdom Metazoa; phylum Chordata; class Mammalia; order Pilosa; family Myrmecophagidae; genus Tamandua; species Tamandua tetradactyla. The sequence continues at coordinate 32,096,642 of NC_135339.1, forward strand.
GAGAAAAATAGTTTGGACTAACACAAGATCACAAAAATGTATTTTAGGGTGGGCCATGGTGGCTCAGCAGGCAAGAATGCTTGCCTGCCATGCCAGAGGACCCGGGTTCGATTCCTAGTGCCTGCCCATGTAAAAAAAGTATTTTAATGAAAACATCAAACAATGCTTATGATCAACAACAGGTGTTTTTTTATTCCTGGAGCAAGTCAACTCTCCACACTTTTCACAATCCCCTCCTTATTTTCCGTGTATGAGCATATAATAATTGACCAACGAGAGCTCACATACAACTTGTGTCTATAATGTAATAAACACATGCAAGTTAAGATGTTATATTAATTGGGTATTTGGTTTGTTTGTTGGCTTGCTTATTTACTTATTTATTGTTTTGTTTCATGGACTTGTTCCTTAATGTAGTTGTTATCCAAAAATGGCTGGCAGAATCACAACGAGAATCCTGGCCTCCAAACTTTTACCTCCTTAAGTTTTCCAAGAATTCCCTCAATTCTAGCTTATTTGTACAGAAATATGTCCTTTTTCTGATCAGTTAAACCTCAGTGACTTTCAAAAACACTTAGTTCTTTAACGACTTTAGCAAATCTAGAAGTCTTTTGAAATATAGCCTATCTTCTTTCAAAAATGTTGCCACCAAACAAAATTAAAAAAAAAAAGAAATTAAAATTAATGGAAGGAATCTGATAAAAGTCTGGTAATACAATGCTCTCATGTTAATATCAAGTTTGATATATAGATTATGAATTCATATCTGATGCAAAACATGAGGCATGATGGCAGTCAAGCAGATTTGGAAAGGATACTCAAGTCAGATTGTTTAGGTTCAATTCCTGTATCTGTCATTAATAGTTGTATGATCTTGGAGAGATTATTCAAGTTTTCTGTATCTTAGTTCCCAATCTGTATATACCTCTGAGAATTCTTAGAATGAAAATATCATCTAATAAGGGGAAACTTTTTACATTAATTTCTGGCATATTAAATCTTATCACAATATAATAAACTTTATTAAAGAACACAAGATGAATACTTTACAAAGAAGCTTAAAGGTTTTCTGCTTCTGTTCCCACTTCATGAGAAAAACTAATACGACTGGAATTGGATGAAAAATGAAACAAACTTTTTTTGTAACACACAAAACCATTTGAAAGATGCACAGTCCCCCTGTGAATTAGGTTTTCATGGATTGAAAACATCACACATGGCTCTTTAAAAGAGCAATCCATATATTTTCTCCAAGAAATCCATCTATATTTACACTTTTCTTTAAAATCTTTGAAAGTCTCATTGTGGTTCTTCTGATGAATGCAGGATCACAAAATATTTCACATTACTATTTCTAATTATTATCTAAATCTTCATAGCTTAATGGGAGATTAATGGTATTTACATGAGAAAGCCTGTACTAATAAGGATTAGTACTTATTAAGACACTCTACTCAAAATTTTAAAAGCTTCTGAAAATTCTTTCATAAAATTTTTCAATGATATGAGGGAAAAGACAAATTTTAGCATGATATTTAATGAAAAGCAAATAAATAATTATTAAAGGAATGAGAATCAAACCAATGCTAAATGGTGAAATCTTTTCTTTTGAATTTTAATGCCATTACAATCACATAATATGTATGGTAGCTAATGTGAAAATGGTAGTCCTTCAAAATTTATTGTAATGCAACCATTTATTTTTTAATATTATTCCCCCCGTATTAATAAAGTTCTGTTTGAAATCTTCAAAGTCAAGCCTTCTACTATTTCAAAATTCCCTCAGAATGACTCGGACAACATATTATTCAATTAACTAAGCTGTGTGAGATGTCAAAAAGTGAAAAATCAGTGAACTCAGTATCTTCTTTCTGGATCCAACAAGATTTTAATCGCCTAATATATTTGGAGACTCCAAAATGCATGCATGCGCTTAGCTGCTGTGGTCATAGTGAGGAGAGGATCCAGTTTAGTCACACCTAGAATTCTGGCCAGCAGATGCTATTAAAATACAGAGAATTCAAACAGTTTGTCCAAGGACACTTTTTTCATGAATACCAAAGTGGTTCTTTATCCAAGTTCTAATTTCTTGTTCTCCTCCCCTTCACACACCTTGCAGATTTATTTATTTATTTATTTATTTTTGTGTACTGTATGGCAGGGTCACATTTCACTCTTTTTCCATGTGAGTATCTTGGTATTTTAGTACCAATTGTTGAATTTTGGGTTGTTTGTTTTTTGTTTCCTTTGTTTACTTGTTTGTTTTTTAGTGGGGGGGGGGGTAGTGCATGGACCCAGAATTGAACCTGGGTCTCCCACATGCATGCAGGTGAGAATTCCACCACTGAACTACCCTTGTACTCCCCTATTATTATTTATTGAATGATAGCTGAATGCTAAGAAATTATTTACGCAGTGTAGGCATTCTCTCATCTGCCTCATTTAATTTTTATCTTTACAAAATCCTTTGTGGAACTTCTAATCCTATCTCGGAAACTTTGCCTCTTTATTACAGGTGAGAACTTCTATATTATTGTGTCTCATTTACAGATGAGAAAGTTTAAAAGGTTTCTGAAAGCATTCAGCAAGAAACCAAATATCATTTAAAATCCAAACTCATGCTTTTAAGCATGCTGTAATGAGTCCATTGCTTCTTTTAGCAAACCACCATTGCTTCAGAATATTGAAGATGCAGATATAATGCTATAGTTTGTTAGGGTGAATCTTTGCTGACACTACCTTATTCCTTGACCTTTTAGTTTTTTATAAAGCTAATCATACAGATGGGATGAAATGACATTCTGAATATTTTAGCTCTCTTTTAATGGAATTCTAAAAGTTCCTAAATAAAAGTAAGGATTCTGATTTATACTTGTTATTATTTATTAAAATTAAGCATTGTCTAGTTCATTTGAAATTATAGGTATAATATAAAGAAAACAAAGAATACTCTGATAAACTAGTTTCAAGAATTATTCCTATAACATGGAATCATTAAAATTGATGCAGTAAAGACTTCTTTTTTTATTGTTTGAGAGGTTGGTATCCTATATGAGAAAACGAGAAAAATGCTAGTGTGTATTTATATAAACAGCCCTAGCTACACACACAAACAAAATCATTTCTTCTTTTCAAATCTTGAACTAGTGCCCCAATGGGACCTACAAGTCAAAGAATTTTCATTTTATATTGCTCTGGTTTTAAGGAAAAATAACAGTAGAATATTTTGAGATGTTCTATTAGTAAGACAAAAATGAAATAGTTTATTCAGTCGCAGCATGTGGGAATAAAAGCAATTAAAAGGAGACTAAAACAGAGATACATCATTTTCCTTCTATATCAAAATAGCAATATGCTGACCTAGTTAGTGTCTTAAATATGTAACACAAAGACTCTACCCACACTAGAGTTTCTCTCTTCTTGGTGTTACTCCAGATTTTACCAGTTACTAGATACGCAGTTTGAACCACTGTCTGGACATTTCTGTGACTTAGTTTCCACATTTTGTACAATTGGAATATTAATAATCATAACCTATCTTTGCCACTAGGATTTTATAAGACAACATAAACATTTAGCACCATGTTTCTATAGAGCAGTTTTTAATGAATGATGGCATAAATATTAAAGATAATAGTATGTTACGTGATGATAAAAATGATGATGATATTGAATATTTACTTGTGTTCATAGAACCTATGTGACATCTGTCATTTAGTTTCTAATAAGACATACTATGATGAGTAATTACAAAGACTCTTTTAAAAGAAGGGTCTGATTTCTATATTCACCTTCCTCCAGATCTTTGATTATTTTTTGGGGGGTGGGAGGAAGCGAATGGCCAGGAATCTAACCCAGGTCTCCTGCATGGTGAAAGAGAATTCTACCACCAAACTACTGTCGCACTAACCTCCTTCCCTTTGATTTTATATCTAACTATACTGTAAGGCCCTGGATTTAATATCAGAGGTTGTCCACACATAAAATTTGAGGAAATATTTTCTGAAACTTAAATTCCCTGGTTTTTTCATCTAGCTACATGATCAGAGAGACTTTGGTTAAAATCCAGCTTGCGTATTTGCTAGTTATGCGAGGTTACCTAACTGAATATCAGTTTCTTCATCTTTAAATATGGGGATTAAATTGTTTAATATTCCTGAAACAAAACAAAATGTTAGTTTTTATTTTCAATATTTTAAAACTATAGCATGTATTTTCTCTTTTGTTCAGGCACAGGTTGAGAATACCCATATCAAGATAGGATATAATCACTAAGCCATTGATTTTTGTAACTTTTAAGATATATTTTATGAATATAAATATCCTAGATGAATGTTAAGTATATAGAAGGAAACTATGTAAATTCAGGCATATATCACAAATTTTCTACGTTGTTAAATACATTTCTAAAATCTATTTTGAGAAGAGTCATAAACATACTCATTATATCCTGTCTCTGCAATACTATCATTTGAAAAGCTGCATTCATTTAAAAATTATTACCTCATTTTGCTACAAGATGAGCCATAATTGACCCAATTATTATTGGCAGAAAAAGAAACAGAGTCCATTCAATGTTCAATTAGGAATACATTCGGGGATGCAACTTTATCCCTGTTGACATTTGCACACGTTTTGCATATTTAAAAAGTGATAATATGCTACTGAAATGAGTATTGTTGCTGCAGACAACATTTAATATACTTAATGATCAAATTAATATTGATTTATCAAAATCTCAGGTCAAGATAAAACAGGAAAATAGCCATTTACATTACTCACAGGAATGATTTTATTGCTACTTCTAAGGATATGACAGAATGCTTTAATTTTCGATCCAGATATGATGGGACACTTAAATTCTATCTGATTTAAAGATTCTCAGGGTGCTCTGTGTGGGTGTTTAAAGTCTAAAAATATTTAAATTGAACTTCTTCCTGAATTTCATCAACTTGAATTTCTTTAAACCAGGAAAAAAATGCTCCCAGAATAGGTTTCTTAAGACAAAATCTCTTTTTTTTTTTTGCTTCCTTTTCCCCTGACTTTGCCCATCCTGACTTACAAAAAGATGCAACATTTATAGTATCTACTTAGAAGTGAATATATACATGAATAAGTGCTTTCCTCATAGCTCAGATTTGAATAGAGAAATATTACCAGAGATGAGTGATGCTCTAAATAATCTTAAACATTCTAGAAATTTTTAAAAGGTCACTTATTAAAAGAGTCTAATGCTACTAATCTAAAATACATATTATAGTTATTCATAATTTATTTAAAACATCAACTTTTAAAAAAATTCAAGACATCTCCTGAGCACCTGCTATTGATCAAGCTAGGAATTCAAGTTTAAACAAAGTAGAATTTGTTCCCTTGAGAAGTACTAGTGTCATACTCTTTTCTTGGCAGCAGAAAATTATTGTCAGAAAAGATGATTTTAGAAGGGTTTCATTATTTTACTGCCCATGAAATGTCTCTTAAAACATTAATAATTAGCTGTATTGCTAAAAAGAAAATTTTCTGTTTAGCACTGAGCTTGAAGCTTGGAAGATGGCAAGTGAAAAAAAACATAAAATTTTTCTCTAGCTTCATGATATTAAAATATATTCAGAAACATATTTAAACATTTAATTATGAAAAATAGGCCAATGTAATTAAGGGTTGTTTCAGGACACTTTTTATACCCCCTCTTTTTCAGTTCCAGAGGTACATTAAAAAAATCTTCTAAGGTTAAGGGAAAATGAGAGGCAACTTGAAGCATTTCATTCACCAAGAGGTTGGTTTTGATTATAACTAGCAACTGTTAATCTGGAGATACAATTTTGTAATATAAAAGTGATTGCCAACTTTATGGGGGAGACATTTCTTCCTCCCCACTTCCAAAACTGAATAAGGAAAGTTAAGAACTCATGAACTGCATCTCTAAACCATCACCACCTACTATGGACATTATAAATTCCAGGAGATCATACAGAAAGCCTGGAATATAAGAAATATTTTTATGAATGAAAAGAGATTAGGGAAGATAAGGACTGAAAAGTGATCTCTGAATGGATGGAAAAACCAGAGGTCAGTGATTGTTGGCTGGGTGGAAACATAAAAAATTAGAGTATCTAGATAGAACACATGTTCAAAGGAGGATTATTTTTTGCTATTGTTGTCCTTATGTTCTGAGGGGTGTATGCTTTTTTAAACTCAGAAAGATTTACAGCAGAAGAGAAGTTTCCTGGGTAAGAAATAGAATGATAGAGTAAATTCCCACAGGATATAGAAAGTTGGTCAGCAAAATCACAGTTGGAAAGAGTATCGTGGGCTTGAAGTCTAGTAGCTCAGCATATTTATCTAGAGAACAGAACGTGCATGGCTATGAAGGAAAGTTATTTTGTAAGTAAGGGTAGGAAAGTGGGAAAGCTTGTTAATTGTATCCCATTTTTTCCAAAGTATATCCACACCTGTAAGTGAAAATGATAAAGATGGGACTTGACATAGGCTTCAAGGATAATGTGCCAGTTTGAAGCTGTTATGTACCCCATAAAAGTCATATCCTTCAGTCCTCATTAGATATTGCTGGGTGGTATCTTTTTTATTGTATAACATGGAGAGGTGACCCACTCAATTGTGGGTGGTAACCTATGATTAAATGGTTTCCATGGAGATGTGTGGGGTTGTTTACTGGAGCCCTGTAAGAGGGAACCATTTTCGAAAAAATCTTTAGAACCACCAGAGCCAACAGAGACCACACAATTAGAGACCTTTGGAGATACCGCAGGAAAATGCCCCCAGGGAATCCTTATGAAATGAGAAGCCAGGAGAGAAAGCCAGCAGACATCACCATGTGCCCGTCCAGTGGAGAGAGAAACCCCGATCATCATCAGCCTTCTTGAAACTAGGGATGTTTACCTGGATGCCTTAATTTGGACATTTTGATAGCCTTGCCTTAATTTGGACATTTTCTTGGCCTTAGAACTGTTAACTTGCAATTTAATAAATTCCCCATTTTAAAGGCCATTCTGTTTCTGGTGTGTCACAATCTGGCAGCTTACAAACTAGAAAAAATAGCATCAACATTTGGAAGAAAGAGTTTCTAAGAATGACAAGTCAGGGAGATGGATAAGGAGAATAACAGGATCAGAGAGGTTAGAGGCCTGAAATGGGATTAAAAACAATAAACTTGAGCCTCAATGGTAGTTCTTGGCTACCTCCATGTAACTAGCAGGAATGCTTCTTATATGATTGATCTAGGTTTTGTGGGTTTGAGGGTATGTGAGCGCACACACACACACACACACAACATAATAAATAAATAAGAGACAGTATAGGGAACTTAATTGTGAAAATCAGAAAACTTTCTGAGAAGTAGGGATGATTAGGAGGCCAAAAAATTGTTGATGATCAGTGCTAAATTAGAACAAGAAAGAGACAGGAGGGAAAAATAGGATAAGATGAGGAAATATTAGAGAATTATGGTTCAAGAGTAGGTAATTAAAATTTATAATATCAAAGGGCAGCAGATTCCTAAATGATGAGAAGGTTCAGGGTTTAGCCTTGCGGATTGTTTCTGGGCCATGCAAGAGGAGGGAAGTAGGGGGTCAAAATATATCTGGAGTGTAAGGAAGACAAAGAGCTTTGAGGCTAAGATTTTGAAGTCCATGTTTCCATGGACTTTATACCTTCAAGTCTGGGGTTGATCTGTTGCATATTATAGAGAATTAGGTGACAAAGTTAAGAGATCAGATCTGTCAGAAATGTGAGAGAGTAAAGAAATGTAAATAAGTGGAAGTGGATATAGGAACCAAACTGTGATATGTATACAGACTAAATGCTAAACTTAATACGGTCCAGACACAAGGAAGAAATCGAGACTGCCCCAGGAAAACCAGGACATATGGGCACTCTTAGGTATAAGGAAAGGGCATGATCCAACAAAGGAGGACATTTTTCATCCTGTGGAAAAAAAATGGTTGGAGAATCAGAGGAAAAAAAATTCCACCGCATCCTAATGATGATAAAGGTGAAGTGGGAGAGAAAATAACAAGTACAGAATGAAAGAGAAGCTGTACCTCTGAGTGAGGCAAATTAAAGTAGGTACAAATGTTGTAGCAAGCATTTCATGAAAGAATTGAAGACATAAGGTGTGCACAATGGAGAGGATAGCGTACCCCCACCCCCTGTGTATTCTTTCATTTCACCATGAAGGCACACCTCACAATGTATTACAATTATGTGTTCTCTTGAAAATATTTCCTACTAGACTGTGAGTTCCTTGAGGGTAGGGCCCAGGTAACTTTCCTTCAATAGTGAATATAGAAGAATTAACACAGTGTGGTGTAGGTCAGATTAGGTAGCTGAAGCAAAAGTTTTAAATGAATACATGAGTGAAAGAGAACTGGAGTGTAACTTATAGTGGGATGATGAGCATTGAAGGAAGAAGGAAGTGTCTGGTGACAGGATAAAAACAATAATAACTGGGCTGGTGAAATGATTAATGTCTGCTGTGGCCCACAAGGTAGGGGTGAACTATACATCTATCTGTCTTCAGGATTTCCAAATGTGTAAGACGGTGCTTTTAAGTGCCAGAAGCGGATAAAAGCTGCAGAAGGGGAAGAAAGAGCCTAAAGTTTCACATAGTATCCAGATTTCCTTTTAGTTCTTTAGGAGGACAGTTGGTTTGGTTTGACTTTTAGGTATAAATCCATTGTAAAGAAAATCCTTTCAGATTCTAATGTATATATTGGCGAATAAATAAAAAAAGAGCTTTCTAGCTTCTTCCAAATTAGAAAGGGCTTAACACAAAGCAATTTCTACCAGGTTTTAGAATTTCTCACAATTTGGGAGAAAGGTGGGCTGGAAGGAGAGAGAAGTTATATATTTGTAATTCAATTTTTTACCGATATGATTTTGAAATCAGAATGTGTTTCCTGGGCAACCAATATTGGGCAGATGCAAAATGGTGGCTGCTAAGTCCAAAATTGGCTTTGGTGATGATTCCTTCAGGGAGAAGGAGATAGAACTGAATGTAAGGAGAACAGACATCTATGAACTAGTCCTGTTGCTGATTCAGAAAATGCACCCATCTTTTCAGGTCTGGCTTTTTTGGGTCTGCAGCTTAGTGAAAGTTAAGGTAAATAGATTTTACAGATCCATATAATAAAGAACAATGTCATGATTAATTTTCTGAGGTCTTCTTGCTAGGGAAAAGCCAGCAATCAGTAGTAACTATTTAGCCCTCTGCTCTGCCTGTGAAGACAATCTAAAATCTTGCAACAGTTTCATAAAGAATTTATTAAGATATTAAGATATATTAAGAAATAATATGCCTATACTACCACCCCCCTTTATTCACATGTGATAACGCATTCATTCATTGGTTCTTTCATTAAAGCAATTACTACTTTGAACAAAGAAAGCAAGGTTTCTGCCCTTAGGAAGCTTCCATTCTTGGAGAGGGGATTAATGAAACGAGATAATTTCAGACAGGAGCAAATGCCAATGAACAATAAAGCAAGGAACTTATTTTAGGGATCTGAGAATGAAAAGCATTCCTTCTGCATATGCACTGAAGCATACAGAAAGATTGGCAGAGAAAGTGCAAAATTTTAAATTGCTTTAGAAAAATACTTGACTCACAGAAAAGTCTCCTTAAGACTCAGCGTTTTCCAAGAGTGGTACTTATGTATATTTTAATGACCTGTTAAAGTCATAAATGCATGTTTTTTATGGCTTTAATTACAGAATAAATTTCCTAATGGCATAAAATCCTGACTGGCTGGTGGGAAGAAATTCTCATAACACTGTAATGGTCTTCAGACAATACAAAAACGGGTATTAATGGGTTTTGTGCAGAATTCATTGCCTGATTACTTACCTGCTTGAGGCATCTTGACATGGAAATGAGATTATTAACTGAACTGGACTTTAATCCTAGCCTTGACTCTAGTTAGATGAATGTATAAAGTAACTACTCTGATCCTTTATTACTTACCTGTGAAATGAGAGGGTTGTATGAAAGGGAACTCTCACTGCTCAATCTTATGTCAGAAACCATTTTAAACGAGAAGTAAAGAGACACAGGGATGCCTTTCAGCCTCTGTTCGGGGGAGGGAATAAAAATGGGTAAAAGAGAGTGCTATAAAAGGAATGTCAAAATGTCCATTCAGAAGAGCCAAATGGCCAAAAGCTCCCAATCTCTCACCCTCTTTTGCTAATAAGACTTAGTAGAACAAAAGAGTGGCTTCATTCGGAAAGGGCATGAGGATTTCTAAGTAAAGGAGCCTTTAATGCACTTTCCAGTGCATTCTAAAATTTTATTCCATTCTGTTTATAGCTTTTACTTAAAAATCATCTCCAACTTTAGAAAATGGAACATTAATTGAAAATTATCTTAGGTAATTCACAAGTCCTACTTCATTTTGGTCTAAATCTCTTCAAAACCCAAAACCTATTTGAACATCGATCATCCAAATGAAACCTTACAGGTAATATCATCTAGTCAGTAAAACCACATGGAACTTTGAAGGAATATGGCTTTAAAGAGTGGTGCCTTTTATATATTATTTAATGGAAAAGAAAAGTAAATAGAAAGATTGATCTTTTCAGATGTAACCAAACTCTCTGCTGTAAAGAAGCTATCATGTTCAAGCATGGCTGACCTAGGTCTGTGGGCAGATGGAGGCCACTGTCAGTTGACTGGCTCACGCATGATCAGCTCCTTCATTGTGTCCTTTTTTGCTCATCTTATTTTTTTAACACATCTCTATGATTCTAAATACAGGGTTTCTTTTCTCTTAATTTCCCTTGATCCCTAAAGTGATCCTTTACTCATGACAACCTTGGTTCTCACAAATTCTTGTTACTGAATTAAAAACCACTTACACTTATTGCAATAGTAGGTTTGAGAATTTTCATGTTTTTCTGTGTGTTCTCGTTGAGAAATTTCCGAATACTATATACTCGAAATAAATGAAGGCAATTAAGTAGTATGTTTCATACTATATGACATATGATATATGAAACTATGTTATTTTAAGTGCACAAGGTAATCACATGTTAGATATAGATTTTTCTCTTTACCTTTAATCAGCCCCACTCACTAAGGCCAATGTGGTATGTATCAAAACATCCTTATTATTTGATTTTCTAATTTGATTTTTTTTTAATTTCAAGTTATTATAAAAGGTATCATAAAATGGCTAGGTTTATCAAAAAGAGCCAAGAATTAAGATGATTAGGAACAGAACTAATTGATCACTTGTTTTTCAGGTGTTACGAATGAGCAATTCCAGCTTAATGACATTGGCCTATAAGCTGCAATTAAGAAGCTTATCTATACTTTCCTATTGTCCTAAAATTCAAAACCCTTACAATTCTTAGACCAACCCTACTCCCCCATTCAAGTCTAGCATGATGATTTTTTTATAGGACTACTCTGTATCCTAGACTTCAGTTAAACCAAAAGAACTAATGTAGATGTCAGAAAGGGGTGACCCATAACTTCAGTAACACCTAGAATTCCTCTAATGCACAGCCCTCCAATGTATGTGGGTATCCATATTCAATATATGAACTGTGTCATCCAGAAAACCAACACATTTTCTATTCTCAGGGATAGCAGTGGACTAATTTTCTTAAACAGATGAGACCATATCAGCAAGAACATATTTGAAGACTATTTAATATAATAGATATTCCAGCTAGATTTTCAGAAATAGAGATAGAAAAAGAGACAAAAATAGAGGTCTTATTGGTTCATGACAATTCCTTGTTTGTATTTCAAACCCTAAATGGATTTCAACTTTACCTAAGGAACATTATCAACTCTACTTTCAGTACAACAAAAACTGTGGTTGCCCAAATAACTTTTCTACCTTTCAAAATATAAACATATAATTTAAAATAAAGTTAACAATAATTGGCAGAACTCACAACGGGACATCTATTACATGCTCGTATTGTACTCAATTACATTTAAGTGCATTATGTAACATAATAATGATTGTCAAATGCAGGTAAGCACTTTCTGAGGCACGTTTTGTACTTATTACATGTTTACATTATATTTCCTTTGTACTACAGTCGCAACCACAACTAGCACTTTGTGACTAAAGGCTGCCTCTTGAGGAAATTGGAAACTCACAATTATTTCCACATGTAAAAACCAGAAAGGGCCTCTCTTCTTTTCAGAGTAGAGAATTTTTATTTTGTAATGTATAAACTGCGTAGAAGCTATTTTTACTTCCTGCTTTGGATTTGATGAAGAGCTGTCATTTTCTCAAATCATTTAGAACTTGCAGTTGCAAAACTACCTGATTGGCAATCTGCCTAAATCAAGGATATAAGGCAGAAGAAACAACTGTACCTAGATAGAAAATGTGTTCCAGTTTGCTGCTTGCTGCTCAGCTGACTGAAGGTCTGGAATGGAAAAAGCTGCTTTATTGATGACAATAGGTTTGGACAGTGACCTTTGAAATCAACGAAATCTGCCCTTTACCTTCAGTGTGCTTGGATCCAACATGGAGTCCTTCCCAGCCCCTCCCCCATCCTACCTTAGACTCCTGGAGAAAGTTATTCTGGGCTCTTTAATTTTAATGATAAGAGTAGCTAAAATTCAAAGTTACTATCTTTGAAAGATCGGTTGTATTGAGGTATATGTGTTTTCTGTTTTACTTTGTTCGTTTTTGCTTTTACCTAGTAAAAGAAAATCATATCTTGCAGGACTGGGGTCATCATATTTTCTATCTATGCCAGCCTCTTATGATTTTAACTGTGATGGGAGGAGCTACCACCCACTGACCTTTATCCCAGGAGTTGGCTTCACCCAAACCAGCCACAGTGGGATCTCTTCCCAGCTCTTTTGCATCCTTCGTGCTGTTATAGTTTCTTATAAAACAAAATGGCTGGAAGATGGTGAATAGGATAGGCTGAGTTCACCCCTGTTCCCTAGAACTCAAGAAGTGAAGGAAAAACTACCGAGATCATGGGTCTAGGGTACAAATGACCAGAGAGGGACTTCTACATTATATAGGGAGGACCTGGATGAAAAAGCAGAGAAACTACAATTGGGAGGACCTGGTGAGTTTCCTCATTTGTGACTGCACCTGGGGAGCCAGTGTTGAAGGAGCAGCAGGCTACTGTACTCCCATCTCTGTATCAGCCTGAGAGCTCTTCCCTCTCAGCTCTGCAACTGGAAGCTCCCTTGTGGGAACTGGAAGACAGAAGACTTGGTTTACCTAAGCACAGAGACCTTGCAGTGCCCAGTGAGTAACCCCCACCCTGAGGCAGGCTGTTGTGGGTACTTGATTTTGGCTGAGACTGGGGGGCTTTCACCTCAGGAGGAGGGAGACACAGAGCTGAACTGATCTGACAGTTGGCTGGCAAAAGAGACTCCCTGGGTCCTGCTACCTCTGTCTTTTCCCCACTGAGGCCCAGAGCACTCACCGTGTGTATGGGCAGAGAGGTGGCGATGATGAGCAAGCAGCACTTTACTGCCAGGCACCCCTGGACTTGCTGTGGGCAGGGGGAGCTGAAATAGTCCTACAGCCTAAAATCATTTTATGTGGGAGCATGGGGATCGTGAGACCCTCATGCCCAAAAGTGGACTCACTGCCTAGATGCACTCTGCCCACCCCCAGCCCTGGGGTTGGCGGCTTTCAGTGCTCAAGGAGACCTGCATTCTTGACCAGCTTTGCACCTGGGTGGGTCCCCACCCAACTGGCTGATTTAGTCAGGGGAGGTGGGCCTGAGGGGAAGAGGTTGCCCAAGAGTGCCATCTACCGGGATGATCCAGAAAGTGCAATCTGGCAAACTACTTTCGTGTCTAGTCTTTAACATATCTTCAGTTAGAGTTTCCCCTCCTACATGAGATCTTGCCTTGCTTGGGTGGGGAATTACTGAAAAACAAAGAGAAAAGGAGACCTTCAATGCAAACCTAAGCAATCACAAAGTCTTAAATAAGCAAGGGAAATCAACTTTCAATATAACCTTATCAAAATAATCAAATGCTTCAGAGTCAGCAGAAAATTATAAAGCACATGAAGATGCAGGCAGATATGGTCCAGCTAAAAGACCAAATTAAAACACTGGATGAGACACAGAATTTGGGACAACTAATCAGAGGTATTCCTACAAAACTTTTAAATAAGTTCAAAACATTGGCCAAAGACATAAAGGATATCAAGAAGATGCTAGAAAAGCATAAAGAAGAAACTGAAAGAATAAATAGAAAAACAGCAGATCTTACAGAAATGAAAGACAATGTAGGTCAGTAAAAATATACTAGAGACACACAATGGCAGATTTGAAAAGGCAAAAGAAAGAATAAACAAACTAGAGAACAAAAAAATTAAATTCAAATGTACAAAAGAACGAATGGCAAAAAAAGATGGAAAAATTTGAATTAGATCTCAGAAATGATGGGCAACATGAAGCACACAAATATATGAATCATTGATGTCCCAGAAAGAGAAGAGTAAAGGGCTAGGAACATTATTTGAGGTGATAATTGGGGAAAACTTCCCAACACTTATAAAAGACATAAATATGCAAATCAAAGAAGCCCAACAAACTCCAAATAGAATAAATCCAAATAGACCCACCCCAAGACACAGACTAATCAGATTGTCAAATGCTGAAGAGAAGCAGAAAAGCCCTAAAAGCAGCAAGAGAAAAGCAATTCACTACATACAAGGGAAGCCACATGAGGCCAAGCTCGGACTACTCAACAAGCACCATGGAGGCAAGAAGGCAGTGGTATGATATATTTAAGATTCTGAAAGAGAAAAATTTCCAACCAAGAATTCTTTACCCAGAAAGGTTTTCCTTCAAAAGTGAGGGAGAGTGTGCATGGGTGGTTCTGTAGTAGAAAGTTTGCCTGCCATGTGGGAGACTTGGGTTCAATTCCTGAACCATGCAGCACCCCATCCCCAACAATTATGGTTCAACAATAATAGTGAGAGGCTTCAATACACCACTGTCTTCTACAGATAGAGCAACCAGACAGAGGATCAATAAGGAAATAGAGAACCTAAGCATTGTGATAAATGATTTAGATCTAATGGACAGATATAGATCATACATCCCCCAAACACCAGATTATACATTATTCTCTAGTGCTCATGGAACATTCTCCAGAACAGATCACATGCTGGGGCATAAAATGGGGCTTAGTAAATTTCAAAGATTGAAATTGTTCAAAGCACTTTCTCTCATCACAATGGAATGAAGCCAGAAATCAATAACCACCAAAGAACCAGACTTGCATAAATATATTAAATAACGTACTCTTAAACAATTAGTAGGTCAGCAAAGAAATTTCAGGAGAAATCAGTAAATATCTGAAGATGAACGAAAATGGGAATGCAACATTTCAGAACTTAAGGGATTCAGCAAAGGCAGTGTTGAGACAGAAATTTTTTGCTTTAAAAGCCCATATTTAAAAAGAAGAAAGAGCAAAAATTGAGGAGTCAACTTCTCCCCTGGAGGTACTAGGGAAAGAACAGCAAATTAACCTCAAAGTGAATATAAGAAGAGAAATAACAAAGACTAAAGCATAAATAAATTAATTGTAGGACAGAAAAATAATGGAAAGAATCCATAAAAGTAAAAAGTTGTTTCTTTGAGGAAAATAAAAATTGATTGACAAGCTAGGCTGACAAGGGAAAAAAGAGAGAAAATGCAAATAAACAAAATCAGAAATGAGAAGGGGGTCATCACAATGGATCCTGAAGAAATAAAAAAAAGTAGTAAGAGGATACTATGAACACCTATATGCCAACAAACTAGACAGCTTAGATGAAATGGACAAATTCCTAGAAACACATGAACAACCTACACTGACTCAGGAAGAAATAGAAGA
This sequence comes from Tamandua tetradactyla, assembly GCF_023851605.1. Lineage (NCBI taxonomy): Eukaryota > Metazoa > Chordata > Mammalia > Pilosa > Myrmecophagidae > Tamandua > Tamandua tetradactyla. The sequence continues at coordinate 32,112,492 of NC_135339.1, forward strand.
TCTCAACAAACCAATGACAAGTAAAAAGATTCAATCAGTCACCAAAAACCTACTTACAAAGAAAATCTCAGGGCCAGATGGCTTCAAAGGGGAATTTTGCCAAACATTCCAAAAAGAACTAACACCAATCCTGCTAAAACTCTTCCAAAACATCAAGTAACAAGGAATATGACCTAACTCATTTTGTGAAGCAAACATCACTCTAATATTGAAACCAGATAAAGATGCTACAAGAATTGAAAGCTACAGATCAATCTCCCTAATGAATATAGATGCAAAAATTATTAATAAAATACTTGCAAATTAAATCCAATGACACGGTAAAAGAATTATGCACTATGACCAAGTGGGATTTATACCAAGTATGCAAAGGTGGTTTAACACAAAAAAACAATCAATGTTATACAACATTTTAACAAATTTGAAAGGGAAATTTCACATAATCATCTCGAGTGACACTGATAAAGCATTTGGCAAAATTCAACACCCTTTTCTGATAAAACACTTCAAAAGGTAGTGTTCTAGTTTGCTAGCTGCCGGAATGCAACACACCAGAGACGGGTTGGCTTTTAATAAAAGGGGATTTATTTTGTTGGTTCTTCAGAGGAAAGGCAGCTAACTTTCCACTGAAGTTCTTATCTTACGTGGAAGGCACAGGATGGTCTCTGCTGGTCTTCTCTCCAGGCCCCTGGGTTCCAACAACTTTCCCCGGGGTGACTTCTTTCTTCATCTCTAAAGGCCTGGGCTGAGCTGCAAGTGCTGAGATGAGGAATGCTGAGCAGCTTAGGCTGTGCTACATTGCGCTCTCTCATTTAGGCACCAGCCAATTAAGTCAAACGTCACTCATTACAGCAGACACGCCTCCTAGCTGACTGCAGATGTAATTGGCAACAGATGAGGTTCACGTACCATTGGTTTATGGCCGCAGCAACAGGACTAGGTATGCTCACCTGGCCAAGTTGACAACTGAATCTAACTAACACAGGTAGGAATCAAAGGAAACCTCATCAATATGATAAAGGACATATATGTAAAACCTACAGGTAGCACGATACTTAGATTGGTGAGAGATTGAAAGTATTTCCCTGAGATCAGGAATGAAAAAAGGGTGTTCGGTGTCACCACTATTACTCAACATTGTGCTAGAAGTTCTAGTTAGAGAAATCAGGCAGGAAAAATAATTAAAAGGCACTCAAATCAGAAAGGAAGTAGTAAAACTTTCATTATTTGCAGATGACAAGATCCTATATTTGGAAAATCCTGAGAAATCTATAACAAAGCTACTTGAACTAATAAACAAGTTCAGCAGAGTGACGGAATACAAAATTAATCTGTGAGAATCAGTAATGTTGCTATAGACAAGCAATGACTTAACTCAGGGGACAATTAAAAAAAATCCACTCAAAATAGTATCTAAAAGAATCAAGTATCTGGGAATAAATTTAATCAGGAATGTAAAGTACCTTTACACAGAAACAATATAACATTGCTAAAAGAAATCAAAGAAGATCTAAATAGGTGGAAAGACATTCCATGCTCATTGATAGGAAGGTTAAATGTCATTAAGATTTCAATTCTACCAAAACTGATTTACAGACTGAATACAGAGCCAATCAAAATTCCAACAATCTATTTTAATTGTTGGATAACTTGGACAAGCAAGTTATCAAATTTATTTGGAAGGGAAAGTGGCCTCAAATAGCCAAAAATATCCTAAAAAAGAATAAAGTGGTAGAACTCATGATTCCTGACTTTAAAACTTATTCTAAAGTCACAGTGGTCAAAAAGTATGGTATTGGCACAAAGACTGACATATTGATTAATAGAATTTAATTGAGAGTTCAGAAATAGACAGCAGATCTATGGTAAATTGGTCTTCAAGGCCCCCAAACCCACTGAATTGGTACAGAATACTCTTTTCAATAAATGGGCCCAAGAGAATTGGATATCCATGGCCAAAGGAATGAAAGAGGACATCTACTTCATAACCTATACAAAAATTAACTCAAAGTGGATCAAAGACCTAAATATAAGAGTCAGTATCATAAAACTCCTAGAAGAAAATATAAGGAAACATCTTCAAGACCTAGTAATAGGAGATAGTGTATTTAGACCTTATACCCAAAGCACAAAGAAAAAAAATAGGTAAATTGGAGCACCTCAAAATCGAATGCTTATGTGCCTCAAAAGACTTTCTCAAAAAGATGAAAAGGCAACTAACTCAATGGGAGAAAATATTTGGAAACCATGCATCTGATAAGGATTTGATGTCCAGTACATATAAAGAAATCATACAATTCAACAACAAGAGAACAAACAACCCAATTATAAAATGGTGAAAAGATATGAATAGACATAAAAGCACATGAAAAGATGTTTATCTTCTTTAGCTATAAAGGGAGATGCAAGTCAAAACCACAATGAGATATCACCTCACATCTCACACCTACAAGAATGGCTGCCATTAAATAAACAGGAAACTACAAATGTTAGAGAGGGTGTGGAGAAATTGGGACACTTATGCCCTGCTGGTGGGAATGTATAATGGTACAGCCACTGTGGAAGACATTTTGATGGTTCCATAGAAAACTAAATATTGAGTAGTCCTACAACCCAGCAATGCCACTACATGGTATATACCTAGAAGAGCTGAAAGCAGTATCACGACCAGACATTTGCATGCCAATATTCATAGTGGCACTTTTCACAATTGCCAAAAGATGGAAATGATCTAACTGTCCATCAACAGACAAGTGGATAAACAAAATGTGCTATGTACGTATGATGGAATGTCATGTAGCAGTAAGATGAAATGAGGTCCTGAAGCACACGACAACATGGATGAACTTTGACAACAAGGCTGAGTGAAATAAGCCGGATGCAAAAGGAGAGACACTGTATGGTTTCACTAATATGAAGCCCCTGGAAAATGTAAACTCAGAGCCTTATCATGTAGAATATACAGGACATAGGGATAGATGGAAGTTAGAGAAGGAGGAATGGTTACCTATTTTGTACAGACTAGTTAAGGAGATCAAATTTGAAAGTATGGCAATGGATAGAAGTGACGGTAGTTCAGTGGTGGGTTTTAGGTAATAGTGCCATATTGAAGGTGAACATAATTGAAAGGGATTGTATAGAGCCATGTACCTCACTGATTAGCACTACAAATATAAATAAGTTCTTGCATGGACTACTTCAAAGATCTGACACTTGTACAAAAAGTTAATATTAGAGAGGTATATGGGAAAAACTATTTATTTCATGCTATCATTTGTATTTAACAGGAATACATTACTAGTACCACCACAATACTAGTGGTAAATAATTGGGGGGGGGGGTCAAGAGTTAAGGGGAGTTTTGGATTTTCTCTTTGGTGTGGGTTTGTCTACCTGTTATTTTTCTCTTTGGAGCAAGGAAAATTGTCTAAAATTGAGAGTGATGATGACTGTACAACTAAGTGATGGTACTGTGAAACATTGTTTTGTATAGAATATATGCTATATGAATACATCTCAACAAAATCTGTGGATTCAGAATAATTAAGTAAAGAGAAAGATTCAAGTGCTAGAGAAAATGTGGAGAGAGAGGTTTACCTATTCAATGTTGGTAGGGTAGCAGGATGGTGCAGCCCCCTCAGGAGGGTAATGTAGTAGATCTATAAGAGGCTAAATATAGGGTTGTCATATGAGTAGGTAGTCCCAATACTGGGATTGAGTATAGTGTATATTGAGCATACTTCTGAGTATACTCAGAAGAACTGGAAGCAGGGACTCAAATAGACATTTGCACACTGAAGTTTATGGTGACTTTATTCTTTTTTTCCGGCTGCTTGCAGAGCAGGGAGGGTGACCATGGTGACTTTATTCTTGATCCCCAGTGGATGGAGGTGGCCAATGTGTACATTGACTGAGAAGCAGAAGGGCAAACTGTGGTTTACACATATGACGGAACATGGCGGCTACAGAAAGGAACGAAGTTAGGAGGCATACACCGAGGTGAAGGAACCGTGAGGGCATTATGTTGAGCAAAATAACCCAGAAAAAAAAAGGACAAATATTTTTTGTGGTCTCTTTTAGAAAATACTTATTTAAAAAATTGGGGCCTAGATTGTAAGTTCTTATAGCAGTCACATTTATTCCTGAGCTTTAAGTGTTATTTTTAAATTCTGAGATACTGTGCTACATGTGTATAACCTGATATTTTCCTGGAACTTTGGGTAGCTGTCAGACACCTAGGACTCAGAGGTGGAATTCTGCAACTCTGAAAGTCAACGATCCTACATACAGCAACTGTTAAAGAAGCTGAGAAAGAGATCAGACTTCAATTAGAGATGAGAATGAAGCCAATCTGGTTGGAACTTAGGTAAATCAGAATATGGGGCAAAGGATGATATTGTATGTATTTTAGAACTTCACTTACTGTATGATACCAAAGGAAGAGAGGTTTATTTTGCCCAAAATCTAAATTTTCTGTAGTACACAATCTAACTTAACCTGCCTGGCCACTTAAGTTAAACAACCTATACATGAGGAGCCTAGAATTGGGAATGAGTTCTTATAATTCTGATAGTTTAATGCAATACCAGGATACAGCCCAGAGTATGTTAGGCAGATCATTAAAAAGTATTGGCAAGGGCGGGCCACGGTGGCTTAGGAGGCAAGAATGCTTACCTGCTGTGCCGGAGGACCTGGGTTCGATTCCTGGTGCCTGCCCATGTTAAAAAAAAAAGTATTGGCAAAATCTCTTGAGGGATTGGAGAAAAAATATGGAGTTATAAACATTCTCACCTGGGAAATCCCTGATACCCTTCTTGAATATTAGGGACTCTCTAGTTATTAGGCCAAGTCCTTGATCTTGGGGCTTACTCTCATGAAACCTATTTCTGTAACAGAGAAGCTAAGTCTATCTATAATTATGCCCAAGTTATTTCCAGAGAACTGCTTTTGTTGCGTAGATGTGGCCTCTCTCTCTCTCTCTCTCTCTCTCTCTCTAAGCCCAACTTTGCAAGTAAAATAATTACCATCCCCCCATGTGGGACATAGCATCCAGGCGTATAAATCTCCCTGGCAACATGGGACATGACTCCTAGGGATGACCCTGGCCCTGGCATTGTGGGATAGAAAATATCTACCTGGCTAAAATGGGAAAAAGAAATGTAACAAAATTAGGTATTAGTGGCTAAGATATTTCCAATAGAGTCAAGAGGCTATTCTGGAGGTTTCTCTTATGCAATCTTCTGGTGATATTTCTAATTGCCATGGTATGCCAAGCCCAACAGTATTCCTGTAAACCCCAAAGAATATCCAGGACTGTATCTGATACTGTATAAAAGTTTCACTTACTAAATTTATTTTTCAGAAATCTAAAACTTCCAGATATTTCCTAGGTCAGGTAAGTCCAGAAACCCAAAATGCCTGTCTCTCCAAGGGCATCAACCAGTTGCATCTCCCTACCCCATCATGTTGACAACCCTTTTCAACATGAAGAAATTAGAATGGTCATTGCCCAAATATCCTTAAAGATTGGGAGAAGGATCAAAGGAGAAGGAGGAGTTGTATCAGAGAAAATAGGATTTAACAACTGAGTATGACTGCTGAATCATTATATTGATGTTTCTTTTTAGTTTCTAGTGTCTTACAGTAGCTAGAAAGAAATACCTGAACTTGTAGAACTCTAACCCATACCATACTTTGAAATTTTTTCTATAATTTCTTGTGAAAATACATTTTTTAATTTACCACTTTTTTATATTATATTTCACAATAAATGATTTTTTTTAAGAGATCTTCAGCTCTGAATCAGGGAAATTTCTGGTTTATTTGCAAAAAGATAAACAAATAAAGAAAAAAAATTGCCTTGATTAATAGTTTCATAAAATATTCCCCAGAGAGAAAATAGGTGAGAGGGCACATGTAGTATATATAGGTAAAATGGCAATTATATGGGGTAATCATTTAATATGTTTGACTTATATGTGCACATGTATTTTCCAGATATTTCAGTTAATATTTAAATAATAAATGGCTCCATTTAATGAAAAAAGGAAACTCTGAGCGTATTTCCACTTTAACTGGTCTGTAAATGTTTGGAAAACTTCCCTTGAAAAAGAATTAAAAAAAATAATCAACCAGAAACGGCCTAGCCCAATGGCCTAAATGAAAGACACTAGAATATATAAAAGTAAGAAGGGAAAATTAATTAAAATACAGATACAGAAAGTATAAGTAGTAATTCTTATGTAAAGAAGATGATTTGAATCAATGTGAAGATTCAGAAAACTTCTCTAGCTCCTTAGTCCCACTTTTCTCTCTCTTTTAGCTCAACTTCCAGCTTTTTTTTCTTTTACTGGAAAGGGGGATAAATTAATATGTGCTGAGAACTTACTATGTCCTGGGTAGCCACTTCTAATCTTATTACATCCTCAAACAAGTTCAGAAGGGATTAATACTAACACACAATGCTAATACTATCATCATAAGCACTTCACTGGTATTATTACCTAATGGAATCTTCACAAACATCTTAATGTGCAAAAATATTAGCATCTTCATTTTGCATTTCGGAAAGAGGTTGATTCTTTTATTTCCCAAAAACACCCAACTAGAACCCTGTGTTATAAATCCCACTGAACATTCTACTATTTGCATATTGACTCTGTCAAGGAATTCACATTTTTAAAAGGCAACTACTAATCATTTTCTTTTATTGTCACTACAAATTCAAAGAACTATCAGGAATATTTAACAACATAGAGGATGATAAGTGTCATAGATATTGCCAATTTGAGAGTGATAGTTGCTAATTTGACAGAAATCAACATTGTAAAACCAAGGAATATTGTGAAGGCTTGCTGTTAAGTACAGTTATCATGTCCAAAACAAATTAAAAAGACGACCACTTTCATACAGATGGATTTGTTTCTCCCAAATGAAAAAGCTGTAAGTTGACTCAAGGTCTCTTCTAACCCTTAAGTCTATTGATAAACTATATTTATTCATAAAAATTCCTTATTATTTTTCCATCTTGTAAGTAATTAAACAAAGCTAATGCATTAATAAGTTGATGCCCTGGAAATCTCTGTGGATTTGAAACTCTAGATATATTAAATAATGAAATCCACAACAATTGCATAATCTATATCTAGAATTCATCATTTTATTCCCCATATATTAATTAATGTGCCTACAAACATAAACCCATTTATTGGCTAGTGCCCTTTCCATTATTTTTACATTTTCTTTCTCTCTGGCAAATTATTATTCACGTTTTCTTTAATATCTGGCAGATATATTTAGTTTCTTACTGTTGCAACATAACATTTTACATGAAATTACATAAAGGAGTGACCATAACAAAGCAATCTGCATACCTTTCCTGAATGTTCTAATAAAGCACATACAGTTTCTGTTGAGGTTCTCGATGAATTAGAGAGATGTTAGAATTTATTTCACTCTCCTTAAAATACATGAGTCTAATGAATAAAGATCAGATGCACTCTAATTTACCAACAAGCAGTTTATCTCTAGGTTTTAACGCACATTGATTATGGAGAAAGGATGAGGCTTCTTGGTATTTTTTTTGAACGAAAGTTTTATGAAAGGAAATGACTTAGATAATCCCTGATGATTTTAAGCATTAAGAGAAAAGTCTTCACAAATGAAATCTTTCACAAGCATAAATGATTTCAAATGCAGGTGTTAAAACAGCCCCTTAAATAAGTTTGTGGGGTGGAAAATATGCATTAACTAATGTCTGAGTTGTGAAAAACACAATCCTCAGTTTGGAATGCATAATTACATTCTTAAACAGCCTCTGGCACAGACAAACACCAATTTTCAGGTGCACTAATCTATCTGAATGTGCAATACCTCATCATGTATAAGCATTTGGTAGGGGAAATTTGTGTTTTCTCTCTCCCTCTCTCCCCTTCTCCTTCTCCCCACACACTCACATTGAAATATCCTAGTCCATGGAAAGCGTTATGTGCATTTTCTGTTGTTTTCCTCTGTAATTAAAGAAGGAAATAAGATCAAAAAAGTAAAAATTTTAAAGCTGGAAAAAAACCCATGTAGGAACCATAGTAAATTGTAGAGATTTCACTTTAAAATTTTGCTGAAGAGTCCTATTTGAACATTTTTTACTCAATGAGAGAACTTTGAGTTTGGTTAACTAATGGGAATTGATAAGATCATTTTTCGAGGGTAAGGGGCACTTCAGTGGAGAATGTTTGAAGAGCCAGACCATTGGAGCTAAAATCAGGTTATTTCTTTAATGTGATTCTATAGGCAGCAGCAGCTCCAGGGAGGAGAGTAGAACTGAACCAGGTGAAGAGTGACCTTTGAGTTTTGTCCTGGGTATTGATGTCACTGTAATTTTTCACATCAAGAATGTTTTCCAAAATGATTAATTTAGTAACAACTAGACATTAATAATTAAAACAATATTAACACCTATATACAGCATTGCTTTGAGGATTGTAGACAATAGGTGCCAAAATGCATAGCAGAGTACTTGGCACCTAGGAGAATATCAAAAGCTTGTTACAATTATTGCCATAGGTTGCTAGTTCCAATTCCTCATGATAATTTCTTGTCTGCAATTAGGATCAATCAGTAAACAATGGTTTACTATTTTTAAAAGTTTGTATTGACTTCTGGGTAAACATGGCCAACAAGGAGCACATTTATCTCTCTGTCCTTTAAAACTCCTATTAAAATGAGGTCATTAGGAATGAGTGAATCTGCAAAAATAAGAGTTTATCCTTTCATTCCTCTACCATCACTTTCATGGAATATTAGGAGGTAGTAGAGATCAATGCAGTGTCTGGTCTCTAACATTAAATAGGAAATACAGAAGATATTTAAGGCAACTTTTTAGAAGCATATCAAACTACAACAAGTAGTATATATAAAAGTTATGAAAAAGAAGAATGAAAAATAAGATTGAAGTCAGGAATGAGTCAAAAATACACATCAAAATCGTCTAAACTCTTGCTCAGTTTACTACAAATTTAACAATAAGCTTTCCAAAGTTCAAGAAGAAAAGAGAAGGTTGTTTATTTAGGAATTCTATAAGGCCCCACAGGATAAAAACTAACTAATTGTTCAAGAGAAATGCAATCATTTCTAGCTTTTGATTTAATGTGAGAGATATGTAACTTCCTTTCACTTGCCTGCTTAGAGGTCAAGCTGCTTCAATCTACAGAGCATGTTCTGGAAAGGAGAGCCAGAGATAAGTGTCCTGGCACTCCAGTATGTGCATAGTGGTTATTCTGGTTGCTCCAGAACAGGGCCAGGGACCCACAACGGCGGTCATTTGCACAAGCTGGCTCCATACAGTGCCAGGGAAGGGTAGAGGAGGAGCCAGCAAGGGTACCATAAGCTTCTCCTAACAATTTTTTTTAATGCAAGTTTTATTGAGATATATTCACATACCATATAATTCATCCAAAGTACACAATCAATGTCTCACAGTGTCATCACATAGTTGTGCAGTCATCACCACAATTTTAGAACATATTCATTAGTCCAATAAAAAAAAAAAATAGACAGAAAAAGAGAAAACCCAAAGCACCCTGTCCTCTTATCCTTCTCTATTGTTTTTTTTTTTTGTTTGTTTAGTTGGTTGGTTCTTTGTTTTTATTTTATTGCTCATTGACCCATACACTGGATAAAGGGAGTGTCAGTCAAAAGGTTTTCACAGTTGCACAGTCACACCATAAAAGCTATATAGTTATACAATCATCATAAAAAATCAAGGATACTGGGTTAGAGTTCAACAGTTTCAGATATTTCCTTCTAGCTATTCTAACACACTAGAAACTAAAAAGGAGTATCTACACAGTGTTTAAGAATAACCTCCAGAATGACAAATTGACTCTATTTGAAATCTCTTAGCTACTGAAACTTTATTTTGTCACATTTCTTTTCCCCTTTTTGTCAAGAAGTCTTTCTCAATCCCATGATGGCAGGGCCTTTCTCATCCTTGGACAGTCCTATCCCACATTGCCATGGAGATTTACAACCCTGGGAGTCATGTCCCACATAGTGGGGAGGGCAGTGAGCTTACTGAAGAGTTGACTTAGAAAGAGAAACCATATCTGAGCAACAACAGAGGTTCTCTCCAGGTGACTCTTAGGCTAATCATAATCAGGCTTAGCTTCTCCTTTGCAGAAACAAGTTTCATAAGGGCAAGACCCAAGATCAAGGGCTTGAGCCAATATCAGGAATTCCTAATTCCTAATCAGGAATTTCTAATTCCCTAATGCTTGCAAGAATATCAGAAATTCCCCGGGTAGGGAATTTTAATTTTACTGTTTTCTCCCAGTCCCTCAAGGGAACATTGCAAATACTTTTTTTTTTTTTATTTTCTATCCAAATTACTCTGGGATATATTGGGGAATTACATTAACCTGGGCACAGCAACAAGCCCACATTCCTATTCTAGGTTCCATGTAATTATGTTAAATAAGCTAACCATACAGGCTAAATTAGATAGTGTGCTACAGAAAATATAAATTTTGTACCAAATAAATTCTCTTCCTTTGGCCTCACACAGAAGTTGAAGTTTTAAAATATAGTCAATATCATCCATTTCCCTGTATTCTGATTTACCTGAGTCCTAACCAACTCCTAACAATTTTAATGCTGCATTTTCTTGATTTAGCCCTCATCCAGTTATGGCAACCCTATAACTGTTTTCTAGAGGTTTAAGGTAGATGACTCTGCCAGTTCTGCTTGTTGTTCAAAGATCATGTGAGGAAATGGCACCCTGGAGCATCTTACTCAGTATCTTGGTCAACCAGTAGAAGATTTATCTGAGAAATCTAGAAGCAACAGTGGTTCAAATTGGATTAAGTTCTTTGTTCAAACAATGTACTTGGGATCAATTTCCCCAATCTCTTGAGCTTTCTGTTCAATTGGATTCACTCTCAGATGCTACGTAATAGCCTTAATGCTATATCTCTCAGTTCAGCCAAATCCAACAACAGGAGCTTTATTTTCTATTTGTAGGCTCTGACAAATGGCTTTAGATTTATTCTGATGGGATAAACTTACATCACATTTCCTTCTGAAATTTTACCAGAAGAATGCAAGGGCCTGGTTGGCAGAGAGATGTGTTAATGCTCCCCCATATTGATACTCTTTTCAGGGACTACATGGATATGCCTAACGTTGGTGAGATTGTGGAGCCATAGGAATTCTTGTAAACACAGTTTCAGAGGCCAGAGGGTTGCTTCTTCCTGGTATCAACAGCATTCTGGCTGGCCAGCAATCTTTGGGTTCCTTGGCTTGAATAATTGCCTCCTGTCATCTGATGATATCCTCTCCTTTCTCCAATACAAACATTTTTTGACATCTATTATGTGATGCAATTTCTCCCATAGAAACTAATGAAGAAGTTCTGGAGGAACATGGATAAATACTATACTGAAAATAATCCTTAGAATAAATGCGACAATGAGTTTTACAGAAACAAATTTCAATAAAGAACTGATGGCACCTTACAGTTCAGTAAACCTGAAGAGGACAATAAATATGGTCTTTGGAGCTGAATTAGCTTTGAAATGATGTAAACCTTGTTTTCTAAGCAATTTTCCAATATTTTAGCCCCTTTTATTCACAGATAAATGTTCATACATTTTCCTAAGAATGGACCATGTCAGGGAGCTTGGGACATTTTAGCCTCAATCTGGCTTATTTCTAGAAATAATGATCATTCCACAAACCCCAAAGACCCTGTTGTGTCTCCATCCCTAACCTTGAGTCCTACTTCTTAAGATGAGAGGACCCTAATGACTTTCTTGCTGGTGGGTCCCAATCATAACTATCTTAATCAATCTGAAGAGTTTTAATTATAAATTAAACCACCAAAGAGAAGGTATTGATATTTAAAAAAATTTCCTCCCCTGGAGCTATATGCAAATTTCTTAATTTCCTTCCTAATAACCAGATCTATGTGACACATAATTTGGGAAAAAGTAGTCTTTGTCAAAAAAGTTTTGAATGAATCTTCAATTTTTGAATGGACTTCTCCAATAGGTAAATCCTCCAATAGGCAACAGTGAATTCTATTATTTTGGCTTGGAAGTTTTGATCCTCTTTAATCTTAAATGAGCTTCCAAAGACTTGAATCTCTAATAGGGAAGACTCTTTCTAGAAATATGGGTGAAATGTTTTATACGCACAAACACAGCCCAGTGTCCTCAGCAGATACATAAGCAGTAAATATAACATTAAAAATTCAACTTGAAAAAAAAAAAGAAAGAAAGAAATCCAGCTTGAGTGAAAAAATCAAACTTCCTTTCGTTCTCAAAATATTCATTTTTTGGAGAGTAGACATCTAAACTGTAGTGAGTCTTTGTGTCCAGGAACATATCACTGAATACTTAGGGTTTGTTTTTTTTTTCATGTCTGGTCACTTCTTGTATTTCTTCTTAAAGAAGAACTTCACACTAATATTTTTTTGTATTTTATATTGCTGTGGTTATTGTTAGTAAATTTTTTCCATTATATTTTCTATCTTGTTATTACCTTGTAAAAGAATATTAACCTCTTTTTCTATAATTATTTTTGCATATTATACCTTCACTGGACTTTCTATTTTCTTCAAAAAATGTTTGTTATTTTTCTTGGACATTGAGGGTAACCTATCACATACTCATACCCATACATTTCTAAGTACTCAGTTACTGCTCAAGAAGCTGTCTTTAGGCAAAAGCTTTTACATAGCCATATATAAATGAATAACCGGAGGTACATTTTGTTGAGAAATAGATCTTTCCAAGTCAGAAAGCTCAATAGACAGCTAAAAGGGGCATCTAAAACATATTCACATATATTTCTTGGGATCATAGATGTCATAATGAGTTTGCCTACTTATCACTCATATTCCGAGATCTTGGAGTTTCTGTCATAATGAATATTATTTGAAGTTATTCTTTTAAAAAACCAAACTGAGTCACAGAGTGATTTAAGAACAAAAAGTCAGAGGGAACTTTGGGGATCTTTATAAGACTCTGAGAAACTAGCATTTTAAATATGCTATTGATTTGCTCCTTCTAAAGTATAATAATAGTTCTTTTATCTTCCATTTCATCAACCTTTAAGTTGGTGACATTTGTAAACACTTTATACCAGATTGGAAAGGTGCAGTAGCTATTGAAAAAATACTTCAATTTATCTTTTATAGACTGATGAATTACATATGACTATTTCTTGATTCATGTTAAATAGTTGAAAAGTTACCAATATTAAGTGCCAATTTTAAAGGTACTTTTTTTTGTTGCAGTAATTTCCTACAAGTTGGCAATCATCCTTACCCCATGATTTTTTTTCTCTATATCAGTTTTACTATACTGCATAGAGAGAAAGTATTAGTGTCTGCCATTAGTGTTTTATGTCTATAACTTTAGAGCCCTCACTACTTTACTTAACTTGAATCTCTTTTTTGTCCATAGAAAACCATCTGATCATAAATTATATTTCGATGACTTTAGATGATTCATGAGCTTAAGAATTACATGCCAAGAAAAATGTGACTTGTTCAAAATTATAGTTAGTTTAAAAGGTTTTGAAAGGAAAACATGAATATATTTAATGTTGAAAGTAAGTATTCTGTAAGAATAATTGATAGAAGAGTTTAATTAATTTCATGTCTTTTAATGTAGGCTTAGCTTCAAAAATAGGGGTGCGTATATATAAATTTTTCTAGTCATTTTTGCTCTTGATGAATGAGAAATTGTTATAATGACATTTACTATTTTATTTACCCACTTAAAAATGTGATGTGTGAGGAATAGCAAAGACACTCTTTCTAAAATCTAGTAATTTAATACTTTGCTTTGTATTTAGTGGATTTATCTGCAAACTTTATACCAGAGAAACAATTATCAGAAATAAATACAAGTTACTCTCTGAGCTACAATTTAAACTTCTAAATACCTACAATCAGCTAAAAATAGGAGACTTTCCCCTTTCTCACATTTCTAGCTACTAGATGCGAAGAATTTACTTTGCAAAGTATTATTCAAGGTTCTCATTCATCATGGACAAAAAAGGGATTCAAGTTAAGTAAAGTAGTGAGGGCTCCCAGGACTTCTGGGAAGATGGCAGAATAGGGAGTTGTAGAGCTCACTTCTCTTCCAGAAACAACTACTGGACAGTCAGAAACTGTCCTAACAACTGTTTTGGGGCTCCAGATACTAGGGGAGTACTTACACAGTGTCCAGAGAAGAGTGGAACACAGAAACTGAGAAACTGGTGAAAATTTATCATTTCCTCAGCTGCAGCTTCTGGCACCCACCCCCCACTCTAGAGAAAAGCAGCTTTGGGTTGTGGCAGTACCTGCTTGGTGGGCTGCTGTGAACTGGGAAAGATGCAGAAGTCCACCCCCCTCCACCCAAGAATAGAGGAGGGCACAGCCCAACAGTGTTTCAGCCATTGGGTGGAAAATTTAGACTGATGGGTTCTGATGCTGTAACCCATGACAGATTGCAATGCTATGGTTTTGACCCATAACAGAAAACAAACAAACAACAACAAAAAAAACTTTCTTAGCATTGTAGGGAATAGGTTACTGAAGCATGTCATCTGCTGGACCGCCAAAGAAAGCACACCTTCTAGGGAGCCAACATATATCTTGAGTGGTGTGATGGTGGCTTAGTGACAGAGTTCTTGCCTGCCATGCTGGAGACCCAGGTTTGTTTCCTGGTGCCTGCCCATGCAAAAAAATAAATAAATAAATAAACAAACCTTCTTGGCAAAGAGTGCAATTTCCTAGGGAGGCCAGGAAAGTGCAACCTTCTTTTTAACAGCTTTTCTGATGCTCTCCCCAGGGATATATGGGACTGGGCTGTGCCACACACAAGGGTCCCTTTCACTATTTTTGGCTGGGAAATACTGACAAACAAAATAAAAGCCTTAATACAAACCCAATCACATCAAAATCCAAGACATGAGAGAGAAATTGCCCTTTAGAATAATCTCATCAAGACAGTCAGATGCCCAGATAAAAGTAAAATAAATTATAAGCCTACTAAGAAACAGGGAAAATATGGCACAGTCAAAGGAACAAATTAAAAAGTTAGAGTAGATACAGAATTTTGAACAAATAATCAAATATGTTTAAAAAATTTTCACAAATAAATTCAAGGGGATGAAATAAAATATGGTGAAAGAGATAAAGGATAATAAGAAGACATTAACACTTAACTTAAGACATAAGTAAAATGTCTAAAATCCCAGAGCTGGTAAATTACAGAATTAGGATTAGAAATCAAGATCTTACTTTCTAAAACCTAGGTATTTATTCTTTAAAGATCAATCATTTGTCAGAGGCCTTACATCAAAACTAGAGAATTAAAAAAAAAAAAAAAGAAAAGAAGACATTAGGTGAGCATAAAGAAGAATTTGAAAGCAAGCAAAGAAAAATAACAGACTTTATGGGAATGAAAGTCACAACAGATGAGATTAAAAATACACTACAGGCATACAATAGCAGATTTGAACAGGCAGAAAAAAGGATTAGTGATCTGGAAGGCAGAACATCTGATATTGAACAGACACAAGAACATATAGAGAAAAGACAGAAAAAAAAATTAACACATGCAGATATATGCCTCATGAGTAGCCTATAAGGAGTACAGAAGGGAAAAAGGGCTGAGAGAATATTTGAGGAAATAATAGCTGAAAAGTTCCCAACTTCTATGAAAGACATAAATATTTATGTACAAGGAGCACAATGTACTCCAAACAGAATGAAGCCTAATGGACCTACACTAAAACACATACTAATAAGAATATCAAATGTCAAAGATAAAAAGAATTCTAAAAACAGCAAGAGAAAAGTGATTTGCCACATACAAGGGATCTGCAATAAGACTAAGTGCCAATTTCTCACTGGAAAACTTAGATGTGAGAAAGCAGTGGTATAATATATATTAAAGTATCAAAAGAGAAAAACTGTCAGCCAAGAATTATTTATCTGGTGAAATCATCCTTCAAAAATGAGGAAGAGTTTAAAATATTCACAGATCAAGTGAAGCTGAGAGAGTTTAGTCAACAAGAGACATGCCCTAAAAGGAAATATTAAAGGGAGCCCTGTAGGTTGAAAAGAAAAGACAGGAGAGAGACTCAGGAAAAGTAAAGAAATGAAGATTATCAGTAAGAGTAAATAAAGGATAAAAAGAGAAGCAAAAACAAGGTATGGCATAATAAAAGCCAAGGATAAAATAGTTGAAGTATTGCCTTTCAATTATAATACTGAATATTAATGGATTAAACTCCACAAGTAAAAGACACAGAATGGCAGAATGGATTTTAAAATATGATCCATCTATGTGCTGTCAATAAGAAATTCACCTTAGACCCAAGGATACACACAGATTGAAAGTGAAAGTCTGAAAAGATATTCCACACAAACCATAACCAAACAGAGCTGGGGAGGCAAGGCTAATATCAGACAAAATAGACTCTAAATGCAAAGATGTTTTAAGAGGCCTAAAAGGACTTTGTATATTAATAAAAGGGACAATTCACCAAGAAGAAATAACAATCCTAAATATGCATGTACCCCATCAGTGCCCCAAAATACATTGGGCAAACAATGGCAAAACTGAAGGAAGTAATAAATGTCTCTTTAATAACAGTGGAAGACTTCAATACACCACACTCATCAATAGATAGAACATCTAGATAGGGAATTAATAAGGAAACAGAAAATTTACATAATATGATAAATGAACTAGACTTAACAGATATGTATAGAACACTGATCCCTAAAACAGCAGGTTATACATTCGTTTCAAGTACTCTACTCACGGATCATTCTCAAAATAGACCACATGTTGGGTCACAAAACAAGTCTCAATAAATTTCAAAAGATTAAAATTATACAAAGTGCTTTCTCTGATCATAATGGAAAGAAGGTGGAAATCAATAACAGGGGGAGAACTGGAAAATTCACAAATACATGGTGGTTAAACAGTGCACTCTTAAACAATTACTGGGGAAATGAAAAAAATTGCAAGAGAAATCAGTAAACATATTGGGATGAACGAAAATGAAAATACAACATATCGAAATGGGGTGCAATGAAGGCAGTGCTGGGAAAGAAATTTAAAACTCTAAACACATATTTTAAAAAGAAGAAAGAGCAAAAAAATCAACCACTTACCTGAACCCCTAGAGGAAATAGAAAAAGAAAGGCAAACTAATCTCAAAGCAAGCAGAAGGCAAACAATAAAAAGATTAGAGCAGAAATGAATGAAATTGAATATAAAAAGACAATGAAAGAACTGAAACAAACAAAAGTTTGCTCTTTGAAAATATCCATATAATTGACAAACCCTTAACTAGACTGACAAAGAAAAAAACAGAGAAGATGAAAATAAATAAAACCAGAAATGAGAGGGAGAACATTGCTACTGACCCCACAGGGAAACGATGGATCATAAAAGGATACTATGAATAACTGTATGTCAACAAATGACAACCCAGATTAGATGGATAAATTCCTAGATACACATGAACAAGCTACAATAACTCAAGAAGAAGTAGAAGACTTCAACAGACCAATTATAATTAAAGAGATTGTATCAGTCACCAAAAACCTCCCAACAAATAAAAGTTCAAGACCAGATGGCTGCACAGGTGAAAAATAAATATGTATCCAATCATTTCAGTAAGAATAAAGGCCTGTCCTGTTCAAACTTCAAAATAATTGAAGAAGAGGGAACAAAAAAATCAGTAGTGTTTCTATATACTAGTATTGAACTATCCATGGAGGTAATCAAGAAAAAAGTTCTATTTACAATAGCAAATAAAAAATATCAAATACCTAGGAATAAATTTAACTGAGGATATAACGGACTTGTATTTAGAAAATTACAAACCATTGCTAAAAAAATCAAAGAAGACCTAAATAAATGGAGGGACATTCCATGTTCATAGATTGGAAAAAAATATATCATTAAGATGCTAATTCTACCCAAATTGATCTACAGAATCAATGAAATCCCAATCAAAATTCCAGCAGCCTACTTTGTAGAAATGGAAAAGCCAATTATCAAATTTATTTGGAATAGTAACAGACCCAAACAGTCAAGAACATATTGTAAAGGAAGAATGAAGTTGGAGGACTCATATTTCCTGATCTTAAAGCATATTTCAAAGCTACAGTGGTCAAAACAGCATGGTACTGGCAGAAAGGCATATTGATCAATGGAACCAAATTTAGAATTCAAAAATAGACCTGCACATTTATGGCCAATTGATTTTTGACAAGGCTGCCAGTCCACACAACTGGAACAGAACAGTCTCTTCAACAAATGGTGCTGCAAGAAAAGGATATCCATATGCAAAAGAATGAAAAAGGACCCTTATCTCAAGCTTTATATAAAAATTTACTCAAGATGCATTAAAAAACTCAATATAAGAGCCAGGACCATAAAACTCCTACACGAAAATGTAGGAAAGCATGTTCAAGATCTTGTGACCAGTGGTGGCTTCTTAGACTTTATACCCAAAGTACAGTCACCAAAAGAAAAAATGAAAAAAAAAAAAAAAGTGACCTGTGCAAAATAGAAGACTTCTGTGCTTCACAAAACTTTTTCAAAAAGGTGAAAAGGTAGCCTACTCAATGGAAGAAAATATTTTGGTTTGTTATCCAGAATATGTAAAGAAATCCTACAACCCAACATTAAAGAGACAAAGAACCCAATTTAAAAATGGACAAAAGAATTGAACACATTTCTCCAAAGAGGAAATACAAATGGCTAAAGAGTACGTGGAAAGATGCTCAACATCACTACTAGCAAAATGCCAGTCAAAACCTACCAGAATGGCTGCCATTAAATAAAAGAGAAAACTACTGTGGTAGTTAGATTCAGTTGTCAACTTGGCCAGGTGAAGGCACCTAGTTCTGTTGCTGTGGACATGAGCCAATGGTAGGTGAATCTCATCTGTTGCTAATTACATCTGCAGTCGGCTAGGAGGTGTGTCTGCTGCAATGAGTGACGTTTGACTTAATTGGCTGGTGCTTAAATGAGAGAACGCAATGTAGCCTAGTTTAAGCAGCTCAGCATTCCTCATCTCAGCACTCGCAGCTCAGCCCAGGCTTTTGGAGATGCAGAAAGAAGTCACCCCCGGGAAAGTTGTTGGAACCCAGGGGCCTGGAGAGAAGACCAGCAGAGACCATCCTGTGCCTTCCACATAAGAAAGAACCTCAGTGGAAAGTTAGCTGCCTTTCCTCTGAAGAACCAACAAAATAAATCCCCTTTTATTAAAAGCCAATCCATCTCTGGTGTGTTGCATTCCGGCAGCTAGCAAACTAGAACAACTACAAATAGTGAAGGGTATGTGGAGAAACAGTAACACTCATTCATTGCTGGTGGGAATGTAAAAGATTATAGCCACTGTGGAAGAAAATTTGGTGAATCTCCAGGAATCTAAGTATAGAACTGCCTCATGATCCAGCAATCCCACTAAGTATATACTCAGAAGAACTGAGAGCAGAGAGTCAAACAGTCATTTGCACACTGGTGTTCACAGTAGCATTATTCACAATTGCCAAAAAAATGGAATCAACAGGTGTCCATTGATAGATAAATGGATAAGCAAAATGTAGTATATACATATGATGGGATATATTCAGCTGTAAAAGAGAAATGAAGTCCTGATGCATATAACAACATGGGTGAACCTTGAGGACTTTATGTTGAGTGAAATAAACCAGGCACAAAAGGGAATATGAACTAAATATAATTAGCAAACTCATAAATATCTAGAATATAGGTTACCAGAAGATAAAATGAGGATAGAGAAAGGGAGCTGATGCTTAATTTACGTAGAATTTTTAATAAGGTTGATTTTAAATGTTTGGAAAGGGATAGAGGTGATGGTAGCACATTACTATAACTGTAGTTAACAGTGCTGAATTGCTCATGTAATTGTGTTGAAAAGGGGAAATTTAGGGTCATTTCTCACTAGAAAGAATGCTAGAGAATGAAACATGGGACTAAATAACAGAGTGAACCCTGTTGTGGACAAGGAAGGTGGTTAACAGTACAGATGTAAGAATGTTCTTTCATGAACTAAGTAAACGTATGTCACTGTTACAAGGTGTTAATAATAGGGTGATAGATGGGAAAAATATACCCGATGCAAACTATATGCAAATAGTAATTGTAGTATTCTTCCATCAATTATAATTTTGGCACCAGACCAATACTAAGTGCCAGTAATGGGGGTATAAGAGTATGGGGTTTTCTTTTTGGAACAATAAAAATAATACATAATTGATTGTGGTGATGAAAGCACAACTCTGTGATTATGAGAGCCACTGTTTGTATGTGTTGGATGGATTGTATGGTATGAGAATAAAATGTTTAATTAAAAAAGAATTACCCAAGATTCTCAATTTTAAATAAATTATCCTGCTCAGAAATGAGAATGTATCAGAATTTTCACCAGCAAGCATTGATTGCAGTTTAAGAATTCATAGGCTGGTGACAAGCAGAATGCATGAGAGGCAGCAGTCCAAGGAACTTTATAAGATCCTTTCCAAATAGTTCTCCTCATAGGAGATGAGTCTAGTGAAGGATTGGCCATGATGGTTGGGAACAGATAGGGAGATTCAGCCAGATTATTATGGGGTGTAATGTAAAGGCTAGGAGTCAGAAACTTTGGGTTCTGGTTCCAACTCCAATACTAATATGCAATCTTGGGCCCAAACTGTATATTTGTATCACATTTTTCAAAATATATAAAGAGAGAATATAATGTGACAAAGTGTTTAAATGCTTCATAAACTATCTTACTACATAAATACTAGGTGCTAGTAATAATTACAAACGACCTTAACCTGGGCCAATGACTTTTTTTTTGAACCCAGGTAAGGGTTCAAAATTAGTGATATTGTTTCATTCAAAAACTTGCTCTGCGGGCGGGCCGCGGTGGCTCAGCGGGCAAAGTGCTTGCCTGCCGTGCCGGAGGACCCCGGTTCGATTCCCGGCCCCAGCCCATGTAAAAAAAAAAACAAACAAACAAACAAAATATAATAAAACAAGAAAATGTTTAAAAATGTTTCCCTTCCTTCCATCCTTCCTTCCTTCTCTGTCTTTCCTTCCTTTCCTCCCTCTCTCTAAAAAAAAAAAAAAAAAAAAAAAAACTTGCTCTGCAATTAGACAAGAAAAAGAAATAAAAGGCATCCAAATTGGAAAGGAAGAAGTAAAACTCACTGTTTGCAGATGATTTCATACTATAAGTTGGAAATCCTGAAAAATGTAAAGGAAAGCTACTAGAGCTAATAAATGAGTACAGCAAAATGGCAGATACAAGATCAACACCCCAAAATTAATAGTGTTTCTATACACAAGTGATGTGAACAATAAATATGAGGAGGAAATCGAGAAAAAAATTCCATTTACAATAGCGACCAAAAGAATCAAATATTTAGGAATATATTCAACTAAAGATACAAAAGACCTATATACAGAAAACTACAAGAAAATGCTAAAAGAAATCATGGAAGAACTAAGTAAATGGAAAGGCATTCCATGTTCATGGATGGGAAGACTAAATATAGTTAAGATGTTAATTCTACCCAAATTGATTTATAGATTCAATGCAATACTAATTAAAATACCAAAAACTTACTTTGCAGGAAGAAAAAAAACAATAACCAAATTTATCTGGAAGGGCAGCATGCCTGGAATAGCTAAAAATATCTTGAGAAAGAAAAATGAAGTAGGAGGTCTCACACTACCTAACTTTAAAGCATATTGCAAAGCTACAGTTATCAAAACAGCATGGCACTGGTATACAGATAGATAATACTGACAAACAGAATCAAATTAAGAGTTCAGAAATAGACCCTCTCAACTAGGGACAATTGGTTTTTGATAACAGTCAGGCCAACCCACCTGGGACAGAGCAGCCTCTTCAATAAATGTTGCTTGGAGAAGGGAATATCCATATGCAAAAGAATGACAGAGGATCCATATCTCATACCCTTTACAAAAGTTAACTCAAAATGGATCAAAGACCTAAACATTAGAGCTAAGACCATAAAAATTTTAGAGGAAAATATCTTAGAAATCTTGTAACAGGAGGTTGTTTCCTAGATCTTACACCCAAGGCTTGAACATTAAAAAAAGAAATAGATAAGGGACTTCCTGGAAGATGGCGGCTTAGTAAGACGCGCGGATCTTAGTTTCTTCTCCAGGACACCTACTAGGGGAGTAGAAACGATACAGAAAGCGCCCAAAGCCACAACAGAGATAAAAAAGACAGTGTACCCCATCCTGGAACGGCTGGCTGGCTGAGAGAAGCAGCTCGGGTGAGATCGCCGAGGCGCGCGGGCCTTACCGGGCGGGGTGGCAAGCGGCCGGAGTTACTCCCTTCCCCCTTCCCGGGCCGGCTGGGAGAATTGGAGAGGTGGTCCCCTGAAACCAAGGCGACTGGCGCCCACACCACGCGCAGCCCCCGGACCAACTGAGAGAATTGGATCGGAAACCCCCAGGCCGCGGAGAACGGTGACCCTGTGACTCCCGGGGAACGTGCACTCTCTCGGGCGGGCCGCTGCCGCTGGCGCCCTCCCACCACACTTGTTGCCCAGGGCCGACTAGGAAATTCGGACGGGCTCTTTCCCTGGCTGCGGCGACCAGCAACCCTCCTTGCGTTCGGACACCCTCCCTGCGTTCAGACCCTGGGCCGGCTCAAGCCGCTTCGGCTAGTGAACCCCCAGGACGGCGAGAGTTTTCCAAAGTTTAAGGTCCCACAGCACCTTTTACTGGTGGGACCCGCAGACAAACGTGTGCCACGAGCGCCACCTACTGGGCAGGATAAGAAAAACAGAACCCAGAGATTTCACAGAAAAATATTACAACCTTGCTGGGTCCAACACCAAGAGAAATCTGAATAAATGCCCAGACGCCAGCAGCAGAAGATAACTGTCCACGCTCAAAAGATTGAGAATATGGCTCAGTCAAAGGAACAAACCAATAGCTCAAATGAGGCACAAGAGCTGAGACAACTAATGCTGAATATACGAACAGAAATGGAAAACCTCTTCAAAAATGAAATCGATAAATTGAGGGAGGACATGAAGAGGACATGGGCTGAACATAAAGAAGAAATAGAAAAACTGAAAAAACAAATCGCAGAACTTATGGAAGTGAAGGATAAAGTAGCAAACATAGAAAAAATAATGGATAGCTACAATGATAGATTTAAAGAGACAGAAGATAGAATTAGTGAATTGGAGGATGGAACATCTGAATTCCAAAAAGAAACAGAAACTATAGGGAAAAGAATGGAAAAATTTGAACAGGGTATCAGGGAACTCAAGGACAATATGAACCGCACAAATATACGTGTTGTGGGTGTCCCAGAAGGAGAAGAGAAGGGAAAAGGAGGAGAAAAACTAATGGAAGAAATTATCACTGAAAATTTCCCAACTCTTATGAAAGACCTAAAATTACAGATCCAAGAAGTGCAGCGCACCCCAAAGAGATTAGACCCAAATAGGCGTTCTCCAAGACACTTACTAGTTAGAATGTCAGAGGTCAAAGAGAAAGAGAAGATCTTGAAAGCAGCAAGAGAAAAACAATCCATTACATACAAGGGAAACCCAATAAGACTTTGTGTAGATTTCTCAGCAGAAACCATGGAAGCTAGAAGACAGTGGGATGATATATTTAAAATACTAAAAGAGAAAAACTGCCAACCAAGACTCCTATATCCAGCAAAATTATCCTTCAAAAATGAGGGAGAAATTAAAACATTCTCAGACAAAAAGTCACTGAAAGAATTTGTGACCAAGAGACCAGCTCTGCAAGAAATACTAAAGGGAGCACTAGAGTCAGATACAAAAAGACAGAAGAGAGAGATATGGAAAAGAGTGTAGAAAGAAGGAAAATCAGATATGATATATATAATACAAAAGGCAAAATGGTAGAGGAAAATATTATCCAAACAGTAATAACACTAAATATTAATGGACTGAATTCCCCAATCAAAAGACATAGACTGGCAGAATGGATTAAAAAACAGGATCCTTCTATATGCTGTCTACAGGAAACACATCTTAGACCCAAAGATAAACATAGGTTGAAAGTGAAAGATTGGGAAAAGATATTTCATGCAAATAACAACCAGAAAAGAGCAGGAGTGGCTATACTAATATTCAACAAATTAGACTTCAAATGTAAAACAGTTAAAAGAGACAAAGAAGGACACTATATACTAATAAAAGGAACAATTAAACAAGAAGACATAACAATCATAAATATTTACGCACCGAACCAGAATGCCCCAAAATACGTGAGGAATATACTGCAAACACTGAAAATGGAAATAGACTCATATACCATAATAGTTGGAGACTTCAACTCACCACTCTCATCAAGGGACTGAACATCTAGACAGAGGATCAACAAAGAAATAGAGAATCTGAATATTACTATAAATGAACTAGACTTAATAGACATTTATAGGACATTACATCCCACAACAGCAGGATACACCTTTTTCTCAAGTGCTCATGGATCATTCTCAAAGATAGACCATATGCTGGGTCACAAAGCAAGTCTTAACAAATTTAAAAAGATTGAAATCTTACACAACACTTTCTCGGACCATAAAGGAATGATGTTGGAAATCAATAATAGGCAGAGTGCCAGAAAATTCACAAATACGTGGAGGCTCAAAAACACACTCCTAAACAACGACTGGGTCAAAGAAGAAATTGCAAGAGAAATTAGCAAATACCTCGAGGCGAATGAAAATGAAAACACAACATATCCGAACTTATGGGACGCAGCAAAGGCAGTGCTAAGAGGGAAATTTATTGCTCTAAATGCCTATATCAGAAAAGAAGAAAAGGCAAAAATTCAGGAATTAACTATCCATTTGGAAGAACTGGAGAAAGAACAGCAAGCTAACCCCAAAGCAAGCAAAAGGAAAGAAATAACAAAGATTAGAGCACAAATAAATGAAATTGAAAACATGAAAACAATAGAGAAAATCAATAAGGCCAGAAGTTGGTTCTATGAGAAAATCAATAAGATTGATGGGCCCTTAGCAAGATTGACAAAAAGAAGAAGAGAGAGGATGCAAATAAATAAGATCAGAAATGGAAGAGGAGACATAACTACTGACCTCACAGAAATAAAGGAGGTAATAACAGGATACTATGAACAACTTTACGCTAATAAATACAACAATTTAGAGGAAATGGACGGGTTCCTGGAAAGACATGAACAACCAACTTTGACTCAAGAAGACATAGATGACCTCAACAAACCAATCACAAGTAAAGAAATTGAATTAGTCATTCAAAAGCTTCCTAAAAAGAAAAGTCCAGGACCAGATGGCTTCACATGTGAATTCTACCAAACGTTCCAGAAAGAATTAGTACCAATTCTCTTCAAACTCTTCAAAAAAATCGAAGTGGAGGGAAAACTACCTAATTCATTCTATGAAGCCAACATCACCCTCATACCAAAACCAGGCAAAGAAATTACAAAAAAAGAAAACTACAGACCAATCTCTCTAATGAATACAGATGCAAAAATCCTCAATAAAATTCTAGCAAATTGTATCCAACAACACATTAAAAGAATTATACATCATGACCAAGTAGGATTCATCCCAGGTATGCAAGGATGGTTCAACATAAGAAAATCAATTAATGTAATACACCATATCAACAAATCAAAGCAGAAAAATCACATGATCATCTCAATTGATGCAGAGAAGGCATTTGACAAGATTCAACATCCTTTCCTGTTGAAAACACTTCAAAAGATAGGAATACAAGGGAACTTCCTTAAAATGCTGGAGGGAATATATGAAAAACCCACAGCTAATATCATCCTCAATGGGGAAAAATTGAAAACTTTCCCCCTAAGATCAGGAACAAGACAAGGATGTCCACTATCACCACTATTATTCAACATTGTGTTGGAGGTTCTAGCCAGAGCAATTAGACAAGAAAAAGAAATACAAGGCATCAAAATTGGAAAGGAAGAAGAAAACTATCACTGTTTGCAGACGATATGATACTATACGTCGAAAACCCAGAAAAATCCACAACAAAACTACTAGAGCTAATAAATGAGTACAGCAAAGTAGCAGGTTACAAGATCAACATTCAAAAATCTGTAGCATTTCTATACATTAGTAATGAACAAGCTGAGGGGGAAATCAAGAAACGAATCCCATTTACAATTGCAACTAAAAGAATAAAATACCTAGGAATAAATTTAACTAAAGAGACAAAAAACCTATATAAAGAAAACTACAAAAAACTGCTAAAAGAAATCACAGAAGACCTAAATAGATGGAAGGGCATACCGTGTTCATGGATTGGAAGACTAAATATAGTTAAGATGTCAATCCTACCTAGATTGATTTACAGATTCAATGCAATACCAATCAAAATCCCAACAACTTATTTTTCAGAAATAGAAAAACCAATAAGCAAATTTATCTGGAAGGGCAGGGTGCCCCGAATTGCTAAAAACATCTTGAGGAAAAAAAACGAAGCTGGAGGTCTCGCGCTGCCTGACTTTAAGGGATATTATGAAGCCACAGTGGTCAAAACAGCATGGTATTGGCATAAAGATAGATATATTGACCAATGGAATCGAATAGAGTGCTCAGATATAGACCCTCTCATCTATGGACATTTGATCTTTGATAAGGCAGTCAAGCCAACTCACCTGGGACAGAACAGTCTCTTCAATAAATGGTGCCTAGAGAACTGGATATCCATATGCAAAAGAATGAAAGAAGACCCATCTCTCACACCCTATACAAAAGTTAACTCAAAATGGATCAAAGATCTAAACACTAGGTCTAAGACCATAAAACAGTTAGAGGAAAATGTTGGGAGATATCTTATGGATCTTACAACTGGAGGCGTTTTTATGGACCTTAAACCTAAAGCAAGAGCACTGAAGAAGGAAATAAATAAATGGGAACTCCTCAAAATTAAACACTTTTGTGCATCAAAGAACTTCATCAAGAAAGTAGAAAGACAGCCTTCACAATGGGAGACAATATTTGGAAATGATATATCAGATAAAGGTCTAGTATCCAGAATTTATAAAGAGATTGTTCATCTCAACAACAAAAAGACAGCCAACCCAATTACAAAATGGGAAAAAGACTTGAACAGACACTTCTCAGAAGAGGAAATACGGATGGCCAAGAGGCACATGAAGAGATGCTCAATGTCCCTGGCCATTAGAGAAATGCAAATCAAAACCACAATGAGATATCATCTCACACCCACCAGAATGGCCATTATCAACAAAACAGAAAATGACAAGTGCTGGAGAGGATGCGGAGAAAGCGGCACACTTATCCACTGTTGGTGGGAATGTCAAAGGGTGCAACCACTGTGGAAGGCAGTTTGGCGGTTCCTCAAAAAGCTGAATATAGAATTGCCATACGACCCAGCAATACCATTGCTAGGTATCTACTCAAAGGACTTAAGGGCAAAGACACAAACGGACATTTGCACACCAATGTTTATAGCAGCATTATTTACAATTGCAAAGAGATGGAAACAGCCAAAATCTCCATCAACAGAAGAGTGGCTAAACAAACTGTGGTATATACATACAATGGAATATTATGCAGCTTTAAGACAAGATAAACTTATGAACCATGTAATAACATGGATGGACCTAGAGAATATTATGCTGAGTGAATCCAGCCAAAAACTAAAGGACAAATACTGTATGGTCCCACTGATGTGAACGGACATTCGAGAATAAACTTGAAATATGTCATTGGTAACAGAGTTCAGCAGGAGTTAGAAACAGGGTAAGACAATGGGTAATTGAAGCTGAAGGGATACAGACTGCGCAACAGGACTAGATACAAAAACTCAAAAATGGACAGCACAATAATACCTAATTGTAAAGTAATCATGTTAAAACACTGAATGAAGCTGCATCTGAGCTATAGGTTTTTGTTTTGTTTTGTTTTGTTTTGTTTTGATTTTACTATTATTACTTTTATTTTTTTCTCTATATTAACATTCTATATCTTTTTCGGTTATGTTGCTAGTTCTTCTAAACCAATGCAAATGTACTAAGAAATGATGATCATGCATCTATGTGATGATGTTAAGAATTAATGATTGCATGTGTAGAATGGTATGATCTCTAAATGTTGGGTTAATTTCTTTTTTTCCGTTAGTTAAAAAAAAAAAAAAAAAAGAGAAGGGATAATTGGAGATGAAGGGATACAGACTGTACAACGGGACTGGATATAAAAACTCAGAAATGGACAGCACAATACTACCCAATTGTAATGCAATTATGTTAAAACACTGAATGAAGCTGCATGTGAGGTATAGGGTTTTTGTTTTTGTTTTTTTTTCTTTCTATTATTGTTTTAATTCTTATTCTGTTGTCTTTTTATTTCTTTTTCTAAATCGATGCAAATGTACTAAGAAATGATGAATATGCAACTATGTGATGTTATTAAGAATTACTGATTGTACATGTAGATTGGAATGATTTCTAATTGTTTTGTTAATCCTTTTTTTAATTAATAAAAAAAAATAAAAAAAAAGAAATAGATAAATGGGAACTCCTCACAATTAAATGCTTTTGTGCATCAAAGAACTTTGTCAGAAAAGTAAAAAGGCAGCCTATGTGATGGGAAACAATATGTGGAAACCACATATCAGATAAGGGTTTAGTATGCAGAATATTTAGTATGCAGAATATATAAAGAATTTCTTCAACTCAACAACAAAAAGGCAAGCAACCCAATTAAAAAAAATGGGCAAAAGACATGAACATTCATTTCTCAGAAGAGGAAATACAAATGGCTAAAAGGCACATGAAAAGATACTCAACTTCACTGGCTATTGGGGAAACGAAAATCAAAACCACAATGAGGTATCATCTGACAACCTACTAAAATGCCCACTATAAAAAATTCAGAAAATCACAAGTGCTGTAGAGGATGTGGAGAAAGAGGCACACTTATCCACTGTTGGTGGGAATGTAAAATGGTACAACCCCTCTGGAAGATAGTTTGGATGTTTCTCAGGAAGCTGAGTATAGAACTGCCATATGATCCAGCAATCCCATTACTAGATAAATATTCAGAGGATTTGAAGGCTAGGACACAAATGACATTTGCACACCATGTTTACAGCTGCATTATTTACAATTGCCAAGAGATGGAAACAGCCAAAATGTCCATCAATGGATGAGTGCCTAACAAACTGTGGTATATACATACAATGGAATATTACGCAGCTTTAAGACAGAATAAAGTCATGAAGCATGTAACAACATGGATGGTCCTTGAGAACATTATGCTGACTGAAATTAGCCAGAAACAAAAAGATAAATACTGTGTGGCCTTACTAATACGAACTAACATTAATGAGTAAATTTTCAGAGTTGAAGTTAAAACCATAGGTTATCAGGAGACAGAAATAGGGTAGAGACTAGGCATTTGGTGCTGAGGGAATACTGATTGTGCAACAGGACTGATTGTAAAAAATCAAAAATGGATAGCACAACACTACCTGATTGTACACAATAATATAAGTACAGTGAATGAAGGTGAATGTGACTATAGTTGAGGGAGAAGGACTAGGGGCATGTATGAAACCAGAAGGAAAGATAGAGAATAACGACTGAGGAATGCCCAGAGTGGGCAATGATGGTAAGTAAATGTACAAATAAAAAACATTTTTGCATGAGGGAGAGCAAATGAATGTCAGCATTGCAAGGTACCGAAAATAAAAATTTTGAAAATTTGCACATCAGGTGCAAACGTCTGTTTGTGTCCTTGCCTTCAGTTCCTCTGCATATATATCTAGTAATGGGGTTGCTGGATCATACAGGAAAAAGAACAATCAATGAAAGGTAGAGTCTATAGTCAGCAGTAACATTGTAATATGCTTCCACTGAATGTAACAAAGGGATTATGCAAAAATTAAACATAAACAGGTAGAGGGCATGGTGGAGGAATATGGAGTCTTTATGGAAGAAAGGGACATATCTTCATATAGATTATCATGGTAAAGGTATGTCTATATACTTAGATTAGATTGCATGATGTGTGAATAAAACTGTTTAAGAGAGAAATAAGTGGTAGAGAAAATGCAGAGAAAAAGATGTACAGATTCACTGTTGGTAGGGAAATGAGAGGTACATTCCCTTGGAGGGCAGTGTGGTGGTTCCACAGGAGGCTACAGGTGAGTTTGCCAAATGATTCTGAAACTCTGTTGCTCAGTGTATACCTGGAGGAACTGAGTGTGGGGAAATGAATGGACATTTTCACACTGGTGTCTATGGCAGCAACGCTCACGACTCACAATGCATGGAGGTAGCCTATGGGTACAATGACTGAGGAATGGAAGGGGGAACTATGATTTATACATGCAATGGACTACTGAGCAGAGGAAAGAAGGAATGAAGTTACAAGGCATGCAACTAGGTGAATGAAACTTAAGGACTGTATATTGAATGAAATATCAGAGACCAAAAGATAAATATTTTCATATGGACTAACTATAATATAAAAACTCAGTGAACTGAAGTTGAGAGTATGGATTATCAGGTTGGGGCCTATTGTAAAGGGTCTTAGATTGTAAGCTCTTATAGTAGTCATATATATTCAGGAGTTGTAACTGTTATTTCTAAATTCTGAGATACTGAGCTGTTTGTATAGAAACTAGTTGTTCCCGAAACTTTGGGTAATTATGTAACACCTGAGATTTAGAGTTAGAGCTTTGTAGCTATGAAAATCAGCAGAAGCCCATATAGGAAGTGTTTAAAAAGTTGAAAAAGGGATCAGATTTTGACTAGAGATATGAAGGAAACTGATATGGATAAGATTAAGGTAGATCAGAATACAGAGTTGAGGATGATATCATCCCTATATTAAAACTTCAACTTCTGTGTGAGACCAAAGGGAGAGATGTTTATTTGGTGCCAAATTTATATTTTGGGTAGCACATTACCTAATTTAACTTATATGGTCAGTTTAGTTGACCACCATAAGTACATGGAGTCTTGAATAGGGTGTGAAATTTTGTTGGTTTGTCCAGGTTAGTGTGATGCCCTAATACATTCTAGAGTAATTTGGGCAGTGAATAAAGAAATATCAGCAAATTCCCCTTACAAGGCTGGGAAGAAAGGAGGAAATATTCAACTTCCCCATTTGGAGAATTTCTCATATTCTCGCAGGCAGTGGGGACAACCAAATCAATAGGCTGAGCCCTCAATCTTGGGGTTCTCCTCTATGAAACTTATTCGTGCAAAGGACAGGCTAAGCCTACTTAAAGTTATGGCTCAGCGTCACCCCCAGAGAACCTTTTTTGTTGCTCAGATTGGCCTCTCTCTAACCCAACTCAGCAGGTGAACTCACTGCTCTTACCCCTACATGGGACATAACTCCCAGGGGTATAAATTTTCTTGGCAATATGGAATAGAATTTCTGGTGTGAGCCAAGACCCAGCATCCTGGGACTGAGAATGCCTTCTTGACCAAAAGAGAGGAATAAGACAAAATAAAGCTTCATTGGTTGAGAGATTTCACACAGAATTGAGAGGTTATCCTGGAGGTCATTCTTATGCATCATATAAATATCCCTTTTTAGTTTACGGTGTATTGGAGTGCTGAAGGGAAGTACCTGAAACTGTTGAGCTGTATTTCAATAGCCTTGATTCTTGAAGACGATTGTATAAAGGTATAACTTTTACAATGTGACTCTGTGATCATGAAAACCTTGTGTCAGATGCTCCTTTTATCCAGGGTATGGGCAGATGAGCAAAACAAATATGGATAAAAAAATAAATAAAGGGCAGGTGAGGAGTAAAATAAATTGGGTAGATGGAAATACTAGTGGTCAATGAGAAAAAAGGGTAAGTTGTATGGGATGCATGAATCTTTTTCTGGAGTGATGTAAACGTTCTAAAAAAAATGGCCATGCTGATGAATATACAACTATGTGATGATATTGTGAGCCATTGATTATACACCATACATGTACTGCATGTGTGTCAAGATTGGACTGCATGTGTGTCAAGATTTGTCAATAAAAATATTAAAAAAAAAACTTGCTCTGTCTATAACATCCAGCTTCTTTCTAATTTTCTGAATGACCAATTTCCCACCTCATTAATTCCCTTTTAATTAAACGGTGATAGGATTGATTTTGTTTCTTATTATTTTGTAGCCAGTTTACCTAGACACAAAGTTTCCTACTCTGCCTGGTCATCATCATCATCATGATTTAATAATTATATATAAATGCAAAGTGTTTTGTGAATGATAGAATTGGTTTGTATCATTGCGCTCACCTTTCTTGTTTTTTAAAGTCTACTGTCAACACTCCGCAGACTCTTTAGCCAATTTGTCACATTATAGTGATGGCAGCTACACACGGAAGGCCATACAGTTGCTCTGACCTTTGCTCTAATGATGTCAGTGGAATAAAACTGTGACACTCTCCATGACAGTCAGAGTGAGTAAAGGAAAATGTAGGCTGAGGAGTGAATGGAGCAATCAGACAGGGTGAAAGCATTCTCTGCAGTATAAAGATAAGCAAAATCCTAAGGAAATTCTAGAAATCATCTATGGGTGGGACACCAAATAAAAATGCTACTACTGCTTACATTCTGCTCCCATAGTATATGATAATGCTTTTACAAAATAATATTATATTTACAAAGATGTGCTGTCTAATGAATTAGAGGTTTAAGTAGAAATTTTGAGCAGTTCATCTCACTCTTCACTTTTACTGTCAAAATGCCACAACTGAGCAGAATCCCAGAAATATGATTAAGAGCCAGATAAAGTGATCTTCTTGGCTAGGAAGAAATGTAGCAGTGGTCAAATAGGATGCTATTCACATCTATAAAGAAGGCTATACATTTTATTATACTTTATTGTTAGTAATATATAATTTGATCGGAATACATTGAAAGAAGTATTAGTTGGTTTTTGTCTTTTTTTTTTTTAGAAATGCACTAAAAATGCATTAAAATGCATACATAGCATAAAGGTTGCAAAAATATTAGGACAGTCAAATGTGAAAAGTCATTCAAAAAAGATGATTACATTTCAGGTAAAATGACCATTAAATTAAGCATAAAATGTGGATTTTAATTAAACTGGTGTTAGAATAGTCCTCAAACTAAAATGTTCAAATCATCTGGAAATGACTCATTAAAAAGGCAGGATTCTAGGTCTTGACTATGGAGACACTGAGTCAATGTCTCCCCTATGAAGCTTGAAGCTTTTCAAGAAAGTTATATTTTAAATTAGTATCTCAGGTGGGGTGCACAGGTGGTTCAGTGTAGAATGCTTGTCTTCTATGTGGGAGACCCAGGTTTGATTCTGGACCATGCATCTCCCTGCTCAAAAAAAATTAATATCTCAGGTGATTATGGTTCAGGTGCCCCCTCCCATTATGTTCTGGGAAAGATTGATTTTTAGAAAAATTGACCTACAACCATTAAATTCTCAAGTGAACATGTGGGTGTTAGAGATTCATGGGTTATAATATGTTATTGGGAATCACCCAGAAAATCTACAAAGACTTTGAAAAACATCTAGCAATGACATTTAAACAAAGACCCTCATGAACTGAGATACTAATAATTAATAATATTAATTATTATTAATATTATAACATAGTTATAAATGTAACCATGTTCATTGTGCCATTTTTATGCTTGCATTGAGGAAAATGGGATCAAATCCACTAATCTTTTTGACTAAAGCTCTTGTTACTTGTGAAAACTATTTTCTTTTTTTATATGTTTATCAAGTGGAGTCATCATATGACCCTTGCCAAGCTTTCATATATATATAATTCATCATATTGCTTCCTTAAAAAGGGAAAATGTAGCTGAAATTGGATTTTTCTATAAGTCCATATTTGTTGTTCCAGGAAGAATAATAAAATGAGGGGAACAGAACCACATGTCTTTAATGGAAGGGCTTCCTGATGGGGCACCAAAGAATTATAAGGATGTAGTTAGCATTTCTTCCATCATGTACACCTGATAACTGAAGAAAAGCCTGTTTAGGAGCCCAAGATTCTTCCTTAATCTCATGATGACTAGCATGTTCAAGCAAAATAATGCAGTCACTGATGTTGCATGAAAATCTTTTTAGTGTATGCCTGGGTTGTGAATCAACTATGCACTGGTAGAAGTGGATCCAACCTATAAATGTTGGATGGTTTGGGATAATTCACCATGTATAGTGGCATTGAGCACAGGTGGTTGAGGAGCAACAGCCAGCAATCTCTTCTGCCTCATCCTGGGTACAATTTTAGGGTAGGTTCAATATTATTTGAGCATTACTTGGCCTGCATGGTGAGGCCTTATGGGTCAGTAGGTAAGCCTATGACCCATGCAGCCAGCACAAATACTAAAATCCAGTGCCAGGGTGAACATTAATATTATACCCGTAGGCAAGGACCAGCTTCTAGGGCTGCTATTTGTGTCATGACTGCCAGACTTGGTGCTGTTTCATTCTTGCTGAGATATTGCATAATGCCAGCATCTTGAGATCTGTGGGCAAGGGGCTGAACATGGGAGAAGCCACATCCTCCTGTAATCTGGAAAGACCCTGTTTGTCAGGTTTAGCTCTCTCCTGTAGGTACCAGTTCCATCTTGCTGGTGAGGCTCCAGTGGCCAAGTTGAGTTCCTGCTGAGAATTATCCTTTACCCATAGTGTTATGGAAATCCACATATACTAGCTGACAGCTTGCGGCCTTGTAAGCATCTCCATCTTTAGAAGAGTCCCATAAATAACCTTATTACTACCATGCTTAGTCCAAGGAGTCCAAAAGGCATATTTGGAGGTAGCCAATGCCTCTAATTTAAAATCTGTTCCCAATAAGAAAAGGAGTATGGCTTGAGATATAGCTTATTGTGCCAATTCTAAGGGCACTGTTGGGTCTCTCCCCAATAGAAAGCAGCAGATGCTCATGTGATGGTGTATATGGGCTGAAATAGAAGTGAGATGTGTTACCTCAGAACATGAATCAGCCTAACAGGGGTTTTGCCTGTCTTGATGTCTGAGGTGGGCTTGTGTTTGGTGGTGGTAGGAATCGGGCTGCCCTTCGGGGACCAGATGATATGTAGGAATTTGCATTCTATATAACGGGATGCTAATGCTGATGAAATGAGATATATGTATGACTAGGTCCTCTTGAAGGCCCTCTTTAGACCCTGAATTGGATGTCAGCAGTTTTGTGTGTTTTTTTTTCAAACCATTCACTAAGGTCTTCATAATAGTGGTTAGGAGTTTTATTCATTCATTCATTTTTTTAGGTATCAGCACTGAGTAAAACATGTTGGTGAAATCAGTTACATGTTCCTATGTATGTCTTTTATTAAATAGATGATAGTAGGGATAGGTGCTTTGACTGGCAGGATTTGTGCATTAAGGTTGGTATCATTGATGATTAATCCCCCTTCGATGGTGGAGGCTTCAACAACTGGCTGCAGTGAGTTATCGAATGAGATGTTGGGTATAATGAATGACTCCCTTGGATTATAGGCCAGAGTCCCATGGTACCTTGTTTCTGGTGATATTGGGGTGTTTAATGCCTTGAATGGCAGGGGCAGTTCAAAGGGGCCATTTGACATGGCACACCAAGGGAGCCAAAGATTTGATCTTATTCTAGGTGATGTGTTAAAGCATAAATACCTCTAGTGTAGCTGTTTCACAAGAATCATTCTAACAGCCATAACTCCTAGGGGCAGGGGACTGGGCCTTTGATATGCAAGAGGAAGAGGCAGTGTCCTCCAGGGTCCCCTGTAGTGTTGCCACCTGGGCCTAAGCCAAGATCAGTGCCTTTCATGTGAGTTTCCCTCAGGTCATACCAATAGCTCCACCCGGTCCACAGTCTCCTTTTGTATGAGCCTTGTTGATAAGGCTCAGTAAATGTGCCCTGTGATTTAGAGGGGAGGAGGCTCCCTATAAGAAAATTTCCATAACTCTGTGTCAAAGGGGGCCTCTTCAAGGTCATATATAAACTCTGAGTCTCTATTGATAGAATGCTCAAAGAAAAGTCATGTCCAGCATATTGTCTCAATCATTTTAAGTAACTCTTGGGCTTATTAATTTATTACTAGTGGGTATCTGCCTTGAAGATAACATTCACTATGGACAGGTTTTTTTTTTTTTTTTTTTTTAAATCAATAGGTGAAGGGCTCAGAGTCTTTTATGTACTTTGGACTCCTTGGCAATGCTTGCTAATTGAATCTGTTTTCTGACTGAATTTACTGGAATAGCAGATTGTCTAGTAGATGGTATATTATGCAATTGTAAAGAGTTCCCAAGTAATCAATTGTTAGACATGCTCATGTAATTCAGACAAGTATTTGAAGGTGCCAGAGGCTGCAGTCCACAGGAAGCATTGCTGGTTGCCTGAGTGTCAATCTAGCACTTGATCAGCAAAATCTTCCTGATCCTGCTAAAAACAAAAGGACTGAAGTGAGGCAACACGTCACTCCTTTAAAGATTAACACTGAACTAAGGATTGGAGTGTGAGAAAACTCAAGTTTCTGATCACTCTAGCACTCTTGCTTACCACCAGCCCTCATCTCAAATTTTCCTTCATTCTAGCTCCCTAAGGATAAACAGATGGAAGAGGACATTAATGAGCCATGACTGAATCTGAGAAATAAGACTGCCACAATTTGTGATGACTAAATGCCAAAGATTAGTTTTCAGGCCACAGCTCAAAAACAATCATTTCAATTTAGAATTGAAAAGTAGGATATGAACTGCAAAGCATTCCAAGAGAAAGGAGCCTCTCCACAAACCCCAGTGAAGATGAACATCTGGGAGAGAGTGCCTCTTTCCATCCCTACTCTGTGTCCAAGTATGCTTTAGATTAGCATGGGTACTGGAAGATGTAACTGTTTGTAATAACCCTGTTCTGACTCCCACAACAGCATTGTGTTATAGAAAGAGCACTAGTAGTCAGAATTTCCGGGGTCTGTTCATAGCAAAACTGTAGTCAATCATGATTCTGAGGGAGGAACAGAAAATGAGTATGATCATCTGAGATATGCCACAAGATATTCTAGACTGCTATGCTAATTATGAAGAATGAGAAACAAAGACATTAACTCAGGATTAATAAAGCTACATATTAACCCATTGCACTGTACTCAATAGATAAACACTACAGTGTTTGCATAAGGCTTATATTGTATAACCAACATGACCCCAGTCCTTAGGTGATGATGTACGTATTCTAAAGTGATGCCTCCACCATTATAGGAGGAATTTGTATTAAATGAATCAATCAATAAATGAAACCATCAGCCTAATTTGTATTATCTCTTACTTGCAGAAAAAATATATTTCTGCTGCCAAAAAAAAAAAAAGATGAAAGATTCAAGAGGCTAAATAAACCTATTTATATGTCTATAGTTTGTATCTTCCATGCATTCTCTATAATATCTTGAGATGTGGGTCAATCACTTGCAAGGCCATTGTGGCATTATTGATCTTAACAAAGTCTCCAAACATGTTTAAGTCCAATTTCCTCCATCTATATAACAAAGGAGTGTATGAGATTACTTCTAAGGACTTTTAAAGCTCTAACATTCTATAATTCATTCCAAATAGTAAAAAATAGTCCAGGTTCTATCTAGATCTTCTTGCCTTTGGCTTCCTTCAGGAAATTGATTGACAATAGCTAATTAACTTTTGCCATGCCACCTGTGTGTCACAATAATTAGTCACTATTGATTGAAGTCATAGACGGATATCCATTTGCTTATACTCCTATCACCCTTGAAATAAAAATATCAAAGCAAACTTGATATTGGGAATGGCGAGGTGACAGCCTTCTCTTTAACCTTGTTTAGGACTGTCACATATGGTTCTACAATGTTTACTCTGCACAGAAGACCCTGGGTAAGGCGATATCTTGGACCAAAATGCCAACCACTTTCTGCTTGCTAATCCATGCACTATGGCCCAAAGTCACTTTACTGTAAGGGGATACCTTATAAAATTTATTTATTTATTTATTTATTACCTTATAAAATTTATGCAGAGGTGACTTTGCTTTCCTTTTTCCATTCTTGCACAATCAACATGATTTAAGTGACTGGTAAACTATACTTTCTTTTTTATTGTGAGAAAAACGTGCAATAAAGCAATAAATTTCAAATCACACTGCAACAATTAGTTAGAGAACAGATTTCAGAATTTAGTATGGGTTACAGTTCCACAATTTCAGATTTTTTCTTCTAGCTACACCAAGACATTGGAGGCTAAAAGAAATAGCAATACAATGATTCAGCAGGCATACTCACTTGTTAAATCTTAACTTCTCTATTATAATTCCACCTTCTCCTTTGATCGTTCTTCCAATCTTTAAGGGTATTTGGGTAAACTGTCTACATTAAATGGAACTTTTAGGTCATATGTCCCAACTCTAGCTCCATCAAAGGCACTCCCATCTGGTAGTTGGTTCGCCACTGGAAAGAAGCTTAGGCAGCATTGCCAGAAAAAACGATCTTTTTATCAATACTGCTCCCTTAACTATAGATATATGTTATAAACTGATTGCATTTTGCATCCCTTTTATATTTTTCTCTGTTTATGTTTGCATGTGGGTTTTTAGTACGTGTGTATGAATTCTATTGTAATGTCTGCTAAGGATTTCTCCAATCACAGTTGATAGGGTAGTAGGGGAGACAGGTGTTGAAATTGGGTCAGGTCTATTTCCTTAGTCCGCCAAGTCAACCACATAATTTTCTCAGTGGATAAGTGAAGATCATACAGATTACAGTCTAATTCCCATATATCTCACGCTCCTAATTTGAAAGAAAAAACAGGAAGCATTTATTAAGTTCTCGGCAATTTGCCTGTAAGATAAAGTGGGCAAGCCTGTGTAGTATGATCCTGCTTGTAAGAAACTTTCAATTTAGTTAAAGCAAATAGAATCATCTAGAAGTAAAAAGAATTGTCGGAAAAGCCCTGGACTGTGGTGCAACTGTACCTCACATTCACAGAACATGAAATTTGGCCTAGGGTGGTCACTTATGTGTCTGAGGTGACACTGCTGTTGGTGGCTGAGGAAATGTGCTCAGGCCACAATGGACTGCCCTTTGGGCCTTGTTCTAAGTAAGTTTGGTGGAGTGGATGGAAGATGAAATCTGCATCCCAAACGCTTAGGTCTGAACCTCAGTGTACCAAGTACCACCTGTACTACAACAGGTAAGTAAACTAAATTCCCTATGCCTCAGTTTTAGCTTCTGTAAACTGGGGGAAATAATAGCACCCACTTCCTGATTGTGAGGATTTAATGAATTAAAATTTTCAGAATGCTTAGACCAAGGTCTGGCAAATAAGAACAACAACATCATCAACGATAATAATAATAATAATGAGAAAATATATATTATGACGCTGAGCGTAAGGATGACGGCATATTGTGGGGGCTGGTTTTCAAACATTAGGGTCATTCCTTACTGTAGAGTTGCACACCCCAATGTCCACACACCTACTGTAATTGATTTCTTCCAAATAGGAATCATGGACTGTCATGAACTATCGAATCTGATGACTCCCAAAGTTAGGGAAAAAAAACAAAAAAATTCAAATGGCATATTTTTGTAAATGAATTCTAAAACCAGCAGCAGAATATTTCTGAGGGTTTCTATCTGAACCTTTTGAACTAAAACTAGTCTTTGAGAATTATAGAAAATACTAAGGGCCTCCCAATATATCCATAACAACTTCATCTGAGAAATTAGTACTTAAAAAAAAATTATTCCTGGATTTTTTTTTCAGTTTGATTTCACTTGGAATAAGATAAAATATCACAAAATCATAGCAGTTTTAATACTAGAGAACAAAAGTAAAGTTTTGCCTCCTCAATATTTCCAGTTTAAATCCTTTGGTAATTAGCTTTCTTATGCCCTTCACTCCAGTTAAAAAATCTATAAAACTGATGGTTTTAAATTTGGAAAGAAAAGAATTTGTAAGAAATGGTTTGATTAACAGCATTGATAAAGTTTACTACCCTAGATTATTCTGAACTCAAATATTGTAGTAGATTATTACAATACACCAAATATACTTCATTGTCCATGGTATTACACTAAAGGAAAGCAAACAGCAATTAATTATGGTAACTTTAATTGATAACCATTTAAAAAAAGTATAAAATAATGTTAAGAACAACAACCTGGAAAAGCCAGTGATCATGCTGTGGCAAAGGTAAATAACAATTGCATTTTAACAAACTATGTTGTCTCTCATGTTTACTTTTATGCATCTAAATACTTATATTCCACATTTTGAAATAGTTTGAACAGCGCTTCTTAACCTCTTGTCATACAACTTAGGATATCAAGTGAGCATCTTTTCTGTGCTTTTGAAAATCATTATACCTCTAATTTTGGATCAGCTTCCAATATTCTCTCTTTTGCATTTTCAACGGTCAGAAATTTTCTCCCTGAATTTCATTAATGTGAAGTTTTTGTCAACATCACTTCCTCTGAGGGATGTCCATCTTTTTTTCACAACACACTTTACTCATTTATGTCAGTAAGTTCTCTCTTGCTAAGCTCCTCAGGCTGCATATCTAGTTGTTCAAATGGAAATGGTGGCAGTACAATATTTCCTTGGTCACCTATTTCTATTATAATTCTATTTATGTTTGATTCTAATTTCACTTTCAGCATTATCACTTACTGCTTCTTTGCTGTACTTTCATCTTTGTTGGCCAGTTTCCTCTTTTGATTATATTCGTATTTGTAAAACATCATGTGGGTTTATCACTGGGAGACAAGGAGGCAACAGGACCGTGCTTTTGCTGTTTGTGCATGAATTAAATACCAGATGCACAGCGATTAATCGCCAACACACTGTGAAAGAGGGGCTAGGACTGGTTCTTTGATCATGATGTTTATTTGTTATTTACGTATTGACATATGAACTGAAGAGATAGCAGCAAAGACTGTATTTTATGCAATTATTCACAAATTAATACAGCATGATAACTGAAATTTAAGCTGTTTTGTCCAGGGCCGGCTGTTATTTAACTAAACTGTGGTAACTGAAATCTGTGAATATTTGAGTCGTGCAAAGTGAGGACTGCTGGTATTCTGTAGCCGATAGCAGTCATATCTTCATATATTGCATTAGGTTTATAACAGTGATTTTTATGGCTTTTGAGCTATTGTAAATGGTATTATAAAATTTTTGATACTGTAAAATTTTGTTGCTAGTATACAGAAATACAATTGATTCTTTTTTATGGACCTTGCTATCACTTACTAAGTCTAGTCACTTTTTTTGGTAAATTCTTTGGGATGTTCTATTTGGGAAATTATGTTGTCAGCAAATAGAGACATTTCTATTTATTCCTTTCTAAGCTATATTCTTTTTATTTCTTTATATTGCCTTATTGCAGTGGTTGAGATCTCCAGTATAAAATTCAATTAACATCCTTACTCTGCTTCTGATCTTGGAGGAAAAGCACTATTAAGGATATTCATTATCAAGTAAGATATTAAGTGTAGGTTTTTGCAGCTGCTCAATGTCAGGTTAAAGAAGGTTCCTTTAGTCAGAGTTTGCTCCAGGTTTTTAAGGGCTAATGGAAGTAGAATTTTGTCAAATGCTTTTCCTGCATCTACTGAAATGATCATATGATTTGTCTTTAGTTTCTTGCTATGGCAAATGACAGTGACTGATTTCCAAGATGAACTCCACTTGGACTTGATATATTGCCTTTTTATATATATATATATAGGTGGAATAGATTTGCTAATATTTTGTTAAGGACTTTTACATGCATATTAATGATGGATATTTAATTTCTTATAACATTTTTATCTAGCTTTGGAATCATCATAATAAGGACTCATTAAATGCGTTGGGAAGTGTCCCCTCCTTTTTTATTTTCTGGAAGAATTTATGTGTAATTGGTAATTTTTTCTTAAACGTTTGCTAGACTACACCAGTAAGAGTTTAGCCTGAAGTCTGTGTTCTGTTTGTTGTCGCTTTAGTAGGAAGGATTTTAACTATAAAATAATCTTTAATATTTTATGGATAGTGGATGGTAGTTTCAGTCTCAGTTAAGTAAGCAAACCCTTGCTATACTGCTTTGGTCTTTCATGCATGTGCCTCTTAGAGAGTCATCTGAGACCATGGTAGTGCCTGAAATCTTAGTTCAGTTCCCAAAGCCTTTTCTGTGATGCTTTGTGTCATTCTATACATGCCTGACTCAGGGTTGAGCCCAGGATGAAGGATCATCCTTTCTCATCTCTCTTCTCTCTGGAACTTTCCCCTCACCCTGCAGCTCTCAGCAGTCATATTTTCCCAGTTTCTCTGGCCTGAGAGATGGGGTTTCTTTTAAAATTCTAGGTGGCCACACTGCCCCTACTTTGTGCACTGTGACCAGTGCCTTCACTGGGGGAAAAGCCACAAAAGAAAAAG
This sequence comes from Tamandua tetradactyla, assembly GCF_023851605.1. Classification (NCBI taxonomy): domain Eukaryota; kingdom Metazoa; phylum Chordata; class Mammalia; order Pilosa; family Myrmecophagidae; genus Tamandua; species Tamandua tetradactyla. The sequence goes on from NC_135339.1 coordinate 32,154,976, forward strand.
AAACTGGGACCACTCCATGCTCTTTACACAGCAGACATCCCCCTTTACTGTTCTCTTGCCAGAAAAACAAGGTTTCTCTCAGAATTTTAGCCTCTGGCTAAACTACCACCACAACTCAACTCTGTGATTAGGGCCCACTCTTGGAGAAAAAAAAAGCAAGGCAAAAAAACAAAACAAAACAGGAAAACAATTCCCTATACAGGTTTCTCCCTAACATTTTGACTCCCCTCAAAATTCATCTGGCTTGTTTACTTTTCAGTATCTTCAGTTGGTTTTATTTATTATGTCCAGTGGCTTTAGTTTATTCAGCAGGACAAATGGGCTAAGGTACATTTATTTTATCTTGTTTTGAATTGGGACATCTGATGGGGGAAATTTCTGATATCTCTATAGCAGCCATTTTAATTATTCAGTGACAGCTTGGAGTAAAGAGAATGAAATAATAATAATAATAATAAATAACAATGACAATAATAGCTAGCAAATTAAGGGTTTATTACGTAGTGCCAAGTACATTTATTTTGCATTTTGTTTTCATCACAATCTATAAAGAAAAGTCCAATTGTATCTACTTCACAGCCAAAGAACTTGAGACCTAGAGAAATTAAGTAATGTATCCTTGGATCTGTCAATAGGTATTGACAGGCAAGAGAAAACACAGGCCTGTAGTCTCTAGAATCTATTTGCCCTCCACAATGCGTAATTACCTTCTTATTCTGGTCATCAGATTCTTCTGAAGTAGCATCAGAAAGAGCATTTAATTGAGGAATATCTGAATTTTAATGATGGCTATGTACCCAAGTAAAGATGCTCAGCCTTCTAAGTTCTATTTCTCTATGTACAAAGTGGAGATAAATTCTTGAAGGTTTTCTATGACACACAGAATATATCTGTAAAGCACCTGCAACAATTCCTAGAAAATACTCAGCATATAATAAGCTTTTACTTTTATTCAGAAAATGTGACTATAAATTGAGATTACCAATATGTAACTTGGTGCTTGTGATATGCCAGTTTTATTATTTTAATCTTCACATATATTTTTTCATGGTAGGAACAACCTCATATTTAGGCATCAGAAACCCTTGTTGCTATCCAAAATAATATGTATCATTTTAATGTTAAAAAACAACAATTGAAGAGACTATACCATTGCTGCACTATTTTGGCATAAAGAGTATTATAAAAGTATTTAGAAAACTGAAAATAAAATAAAATATGAGTTAAGGAAAGCCATTTTGTCTACACTAATGAAAAATAACACATTGTATAATCAACTGCAACTTACTAGTATTTCCAACTCCCACTAGAAATTTCCTGTTTGTTTTGTATGTAAATGTCTAATCGTAAAGCTATTGAAATTTGAGTGTTTATCAAAATATGTGATAAGACAAAAGCAGATTCTCCTTGTTACCCTAAACCACTAGATAAACATGATGAAGCAAATTTCAGCTGAAATGGGATTATGCGTTATTACATTCAGTTGCACTCAGAATAAATAAGAAACTGGGTATGGAGGTGGGAAATGAGAGGAAATCTATTTAGATTGAGTACGTAGAATTACATTACAATTACTTTGGAATTACATTTTAAAAATACAGTGGGATCCCTGAGAGTATCTAATAGATGTGCTAAACTAATAACCAGGAAAAAGAATAATGAAAGGGAAAAGAAGGAAGCGTTCTAACTAAATGTAAAACCAGAGATAAGGCTTTAGATGGAGTTACTCTAAGCCTGAGCTGCAGGGAATTTCATCTTGACCTTTTCAAGGATCTTGAAAGGTCAAGTGATCTCGAGGTTGGATCAGTCTCCTGTGGCAGAAACCTCCTGAGGCTTACCTAGGCTGGCCCTTAGCCATTTTAAGTAGTGATGCCTATATTGACAAAGAAATATTCTGATCAGCAAAACTACCATATTCAATTGTGTATGGCTTTTTTTAATATATATGTATGTATTTCTTTGCTAGTTTATACGAACTAATTTTTTGCCTCTAAAAGACATTTTTATTTTATTTTGAGAAACATTTTCTTAATATAATCAAGGAAAAGCCAGCAAATGGCTGGACTTGATTACTTTAGCAAATAAAAAAAAAAAAAGAATCATGCCCAGGAAGTTCTGATATGAGGGAAAACAGACTGTGTTACCCTGAACCACAATGGTAATTAATTACTTACACATGTTTTTCTTTCAACTCATTTATTGGATGCTCACGTATACCAGAAGGTAGGCTGGGCATTGGGATTATAATGATGGCCAGAAAAAACAGAGTCCCATCCTTCATGGAGAACGGGGTTGAGGTACAAAATAAAGTAATGATGCAAGGAAATAGATTTTTCACCTTATTAGAAAAGTTAGAATGTTTTATGAGAACATTAAGAGAGAAACTTTACTTAGTCTGAGAGGTGAGAGAAGACGTTTCTGAGGAAGTTATCACTGGGTAAGGAGTGAGCAATGAAGAGGATTTTATTATGTGCAAGGGGACAGGTTTGGCAGAGGGAGGAACTCTGTAGATCTACTAATAGGGACTCTATGAAGAAATAGATGGAACAGCCAAAAAGATCTAGCTGAAAATAACTTAAGAACTAGTTATAGGGCGGACCACGGTAGCTCAGTGGCAGAGTTCTTGCCTGCCATACAGGAGACCTGGGTTTGATTCCCAATCCTGTCCATGCAGAAAAAATAAAAAAATCAAGGACTAGTTTAGAGGTTTGAGGAAGGTTAAGGAATTCAACAGAAAAAGACAAGGCACACCGAGGGTAGCTGCAGCAGGAGTCCTTTACTATGTTTAGTCCTGAGAAAGCACGGTGGAGGTGTCACCCAAACCAGTGGGTGTGGAGCCTGGAAGAGTGGTCCCAGACAGGAGCTATAGCTGTGAGGGAATGTGACTACTGCTCAGACTGTGAACTGGAAGGGAGGAGGGGGTGAGAGCAGTAGAGAACACTCTCTCTTCTTACCTTTCTGCAATCTCCTGCTGGTTAGTGGAGGATGAGGGAGAAAGGAACAAAAACCAGAACATCAGGCAAATGGAACAGCATATGCAGAAGGAAACAAGAATGAAAGGATAAATTCCATTTGTTCTTAGAATGCACAGAATATAACTGCCTACTCTTTCCTGCTATCAAGATTTCCAAGAAGTTTAGAAAGAGAAATGTGAGGTGTTCTGTCTCAGAGAAGATATATATGTATGACCTTTCCGGTCAGGTGTTACAGAGTCAATAAAGGTATTGAAGAAGCTTTAGAAAATGAATGAGAGAAAAGACTATGTGAAAATTTGCAAGAGCCCAAATTTGGGAATTAAAATTTCTGTAATAAAAAAATATATCTATTGTTCCTAGCCACTGGTTGTTTCTTACAGTACTTAGCAGTATAAACCTTAAAACTGGATTAAAATGCGAGATGTGCTGTGTTGGCATCTGAGAGTGGTTGAAGGATTTGGAGTCCTATTATGCATGCATATCAAAGCAAGGAAAGAGATCCAGACAAAATTTTATTTAATTTAGTGAAAGACACAAATAGACCAAATCATTGGAGTTTATAAGAAATTGTGAAGAGATGTGTAAGGAAGAAGCTCAAAATATAGTAGAATCTGGCTTCTACCAAGAGGCACTGGATGTCCTGATTTTGTCATCCTGAAACAGTAATTCATTCTCCAGTCAGAAGATTCACTGCACACAAGCATGGCTTATGTCCATGCTTTATGGCTAGTAGCATTTTTATTGACCTCAGTGTCCAGGAATACAGACCGGAAATAATACTGTCTGCAGGAGCTGTACTGTCATATTTATGATATAAATGACAAAAGCTTGTTCATGATTCATTATCTGCAGCTATAACAGTTCTTTATTCACTGACATTGAACAGAAAGAAAACAGTGATTGATGAGCAAGAAAGAATATTGAAGGTGCAAGATAAAATGTCATAAGGTCAGTTCAACTAACTGAATAGCTAGCAAATATTTTTCTTTTGAAAAACAATCTTTGTCATAATATGAGATTGTATTTATTATGTGTGATTTGTTTTAAAATTGTGGATCTTAAAAATAAAATATGAGGTATGCTAAATAAAATGTAAAACATATATAAGCACATAGCATCTTTCTTTCTTTTATGAGGTTGGGCTCCCACTGAAAACATTTCCATGTAATAAGTAGAATAATATTATACTTATCCTCTGGTTTTATTTAAAAAGCTACATTGAATTGAGAACTAAAAACAGTAATGACCTGTGGGTATGATGGAATAGGACACATATATAAGGAAAGAAATAGATGTATAAAATGTAGATGAAAGTTATCCTTGCAGAAAAATTCAAGTACCATTGCTTTATGATTTGATTGGCTACATATAGTTGCAAATAGACAATTTAACCCATACAATAAGATTATTTTAAAAAACTTATTGGAAGAACTTCCTGGGAAGATGGTGGAATAGGGAGCCCCAGAACACATGCCTTCCTCCAAAACAACTGGCAGGAATTGTCTGAAACAATTGTTCTGGAACATAAGAGGCCAGAGGAACACTGAACAGAATCCAAGGCTGGTAAATGGCGGTAAAGAATTGAGAATAGTTTGCTTCAGGTTGTGGCTGTTGGCACCCACCCCCCACTCTTGAGGTAGGCAGTCTTGGAGTCCAAAATATTGCTAAAAGAAATCAAAGATGACCTAAATGGATGGAAGGATATACCATGTTAATTGATTGGAAGATTAAATATTGATAAGAATGTCAATTCTATTCAAACTGGTTTACAGATTCAACACAATCCCACTCAAAATTTCAACAGCCTATTTTGAAGATATGGAAAAACAGATCACAAAATTTATTGGAAGGGTAAGAGATCCTTAATAGCCAAAAACATTTTGAAAATGAAACGAAGTTAGAGGACTCACACTTGCTAACTTTACAGCCTATTGTGAAGCTACAGGAGTCAAAACAGCATGGTATTGGCATAAAGATAGATACATTGACCAATGGAATCAAATTGAGAAATCAGAAATAGACCCTCATACCTATGGCCGATTGCTTTTTGACAAGGCTGCCCAGTCTACTCAGCTGGGAAAGAATAGTCTCTTCAACAATTGCTGATGGGAGAGCTAGATATTCACATAAAAAAGAATGAAAAAAGACCACAACCATACAACATGTACTGTAAAGAAGGATTTTATAAAGCTTAGCAGTAGCTAATTTTTCTTGCTTAATTTAGCTATTTACATATATTTTAGCTTCTGAATGATAGAAATATCCAGCAAAAGCATTTGTGTCATTTTATATTCACTGCTATGCATTTGGTGTGAGTTAAGAATTGTAAAGAAAAGAGTTATGCGCCCCATCAGGCTAAGAAAAACAACCCGGAACTTCCCAGGGGTGGTTATCTGCTGCCTTGGTTATGCAAGGTTATCTGCTGCCTTGGTTATGCAAGATTATCTGCTGCCTTGGTTATGCAAGGTTGTAACTGCCGGAGGAAGTTTATCTAAGAATGCAACTGAGAAGGTTGAGTAAGGGAGTTTTGCACAACGAGACAGCTGCTTCTTGCATGAAGCAGCTCCCATGACTCATGCGTGAAAAATGTTTGTTATCTGCTTCTTGCAAAATGTTTGTTATCTGCTTCTTGCATGAAGCAGCACCTGTGACCCATGCTCGACCCTCACCCCCCTCCTCCTACCCCTTAAAAGCTTCCTCAAACCCAGGCTCGGGGCTCTCTGTTCCTGTGTGTTCAGTGAGCCCCATGCATGTGTGGTAAATAAACCCCTTGCGTGTTGCATGAGAGAACGTCTCTTGGAGTCCTCCTTTGCGTGGCAAAACTCTCGAATTCTTACAGTACAAAGATTAACTCAAAATGGATCAGAACTAAATATAAAAACTAGGACCATAAAACTCCTTGAAGAAATTGTAAAGAAACAATCTTTACTATTTGGGGTAGACAACGTTATCTTAAATTTTACATCCAAAGCACAGGCAATGAAAGGTAAAAAATATATAGAGAGATAAATGGAACCTCCTTAAAGTTAAAACCTTTGGGCATCAAAGGACTTTGTAAATTAATTGAAAACACAATCTACTTAGTGAGAGAATATATTTGGAAAACACATACCTGATAAGGGTTTAATATCTGGAATATATAAAAAATTTCTACAACTCAACAGTAAAGAAACAAAACCAATTAACAAATGGGCGAAAGACTGGAATAGACATTTCTCTAAAGAGGAAATGCAAATAGCTAAAAAGCACATGAAAAAATGCTCCATGCATTCTTCCCTCACTAGACATTAGGGAAATGCAAATTAAAACCACAACAAGATATCATTTCACACCTACAAGAATGGCCACTATTAAAAAAAAAAAAAAAAACTACAAGTGTTGTGAGGATATGTAGAAATATGAACATTCATTCATTGCTAGTGGGAATGCAAAATGGTGCAACTGCTGTGGAAGGCAGTTTGGTGGTTCCTCAGGAAGCTAAGTATAGAACTGTCATATTATTTGGTACATACCCGCATATGTACTATGTATATACTGAGAAGAACTGAAAGCAGGGACTCGAATAGACATTTGCACATTGATGTTCATAGTGGCATTATTCACAATTGCCAAAAGATGGAAGCAATCTAAGCATCAGTCAGCTGAGGAATGGATAAACAAAATATGATATATACATATTACAGTATATTATTCTGCTGTCAAAAGAAATGAAGTCTTAACGCATGTGATAACATGGATGAACCTTGAGGACGTTATGTTGAGAGAAATAAGCCAGACACAAAAGGATAAAACTGTATGATCCCACTGTTATGACCTAATTATAATAAGCATGTTCCTAGAGTTAGAATCTAGAATATAAGATAGCAGGGAATAAATTGGGGTTAGAGAATCTGGGGAGTTGATACTCAACTTGTACAGAATTTCTATTTAGGCTGATGGTAAAGGTTTGAAAATGGATGCTGGTGATGGTAACACATTATTGTGAGTGTAATAAACCATAATGAACTATAACGATGAATGTGGTTAAAAGAGGAATCTTTAGGATGTATATATTATTAGAATAAAATTTAAAAGATAAAACATAGGACTGTACCGCACATGAACCCTTTTGTAGATGATGGACTATAGTTAATAGTATAAGAATGTTCTTTCATGGGTTATAGCAAATGTGTGATATGAATATATTTAGAGTGGTATGTGAGAAAAAATAAAGTGGTATATAGGGAAAAATATATACCCAATGTAAATAACGGACAATTGATAGAACTATTTGAATAACCTTTCATCAAATGTAACAAACTACTGTTAAAAATACAGTACAATTATTTTTAAAAAGTGCTATTGTCGGTATTAACAAAGGTTCTACGTTTATGCAAGGTGTTGGCAGTGGGGTGGCATATGGGAATCATGTATTTTATGCATGATTACTTTGTAAACTTACAACTTTTCTAATTTAAAAAAATGGCAGTGAGGAAAAATTTACTCATGGTCACATTTATTTTTATGACAGGTTACCTACCTAGAGAATTCCTTTACCATAAACTTTCTCATGATTTAATAATAAATGGGGTAAAACGATACTTTTAGCATAAAAATATAGTGATATAGGTATTTTCAAAAAAGCTATTGGAAATGTATATTTGTTATACGCATATAATTCACTACTAAGTTTTAATGAACAGGGTAAAACTTGATCTCGAATGCTTTTAATTTAACAATTAATCGCTAATTAAATTCCTTTTTCTCCCAATTAGTAATGTTTTAATTTGCTTTTAAAAAATAAAAAGAAGAAAAAAATAAGACAATCATTCAGATATGTATGAAACTCTTTGTAAATAAATGACTATTCCAGGGGCCACGCTGATCACAGTTCTGATCTAGAGAATGTTGAAACCAGGGTGTCATTTTAATTTGTGACTAGGAGTAGTGAAGAAGAATTTTTTTCCCTGGCATGGATTCGTTACAGAATGAGATCATGCTGTATTTGCCCAGTTGGTTTTGCTTTGTTTTATTCTGTTCTGTTTTGTTTTGTTTTCAGGAAATGCATGGAGATCAGTCCTGGGAAGTCTGTTTGATGACCTGACATCCTATTAACTGCTGTTATTGGTCTGAAGAATCAGTCCACCTCAACTACTGTAAATGTTTCGTTTGCTTTGCAGAATATTGTAAACAGGAAGAAGGTTACTGGTTTTGGCAACCTTATGAAAAGACTCAGCAGCTTGGCAACTGCAGAGCATCATTCTCCAGAATTTGTGTTGTGCTCTTTTAACATTCCAGCTGCAATGTTGTGGAACTCATATCTTGTAAACCCCTGTTAGCCGGGTGTCCTCCCAATTACTCCTAACAAAGAAGTCTTGCCAACATAATAATGAAGCCTTATAATGCTGCGGCACTGCTCATCTCTATCCACAGCTCCAGGCCTGCAGAGAAATGGGCTTTCTCAGACTTAATTATGCCAACATTTGGCAAGTGCCTCAGTCTATAGAAACCACTTCTCCAGAAATGGGTAATCAAATTCTTTCTCCTTATACTTTCTGGAACAATCTGTCAGGATAAAGGTCCAGTGAGGATTCTTATCCTTTATGCTTTCACTTTTATCCATGTTGTTCAGAAATCACCATGAGAATTTGAATACACGAGCCAAAATTCTCAATCTCAGAATGAAAGGTATTCTCAGGCTTTGGTAACTGAGGTGGTAATATCACAAATTGGCTTAGGGTAGAGTTGGCAAGAATTATAACACAACACGTAGTGATGGTCCAACACTGGCACTGTCTCCCGTATGTCTTTGTCTTTCCTATTTAGTGAATGAACTTTAAAAAATATAAGCCTACTACTTCTATCTTTTAAAAGTTATAGAAAGCATTCCTTGGCCTAACCATACAAATGAACTGTGCTTGATTCTATAAGGGAAAGTAAAATAGACTTTGAGAGAGTATAAAAGAAATAAACCCAAATTGGAGAAATTAAAGAAGGCTAGAACTAATAAATATTCTATTTGAGCTAAGATTTAAATGTGGTGTAGAATTTGCTTAGACAGTGAGTTAGAGGGCAGAAGAATGTTCCAGCAAGAGAATAGCATGTGTAATGCCATTGCAGCAGTAGGCTGGATTATAATTATACTTAATTTTTATTACCATCAGTTTTTCTTTGCTAAAGCAACCAGAATGCAATATAACAGAAATGGGTCTGCTTTTAACAATGGGGATTTACTAATTTACAAAGTTATAGTTTTAAGCCCATGACAATGTCCAAATTAAGGCACCTTCTCTGAAGAAAGGTTGCTGGTATCTGGGGTTCTTCTGTCACATGGGAAAGCACAGGCTGGCATCTATTTGTCCTTTGTTCCCAGGCTCTGCTACTTTCAGTTTCTGATTCCAGGGGCTTTCTCTCTGAACCTCCCTGTGTCTTCTCTTAGCTCCTCTGGGGGTGTTTCTCTCTCCTATCGTATCTGGGCTTTTATCCTGTTAGAAAGGACTCCAGTAAAACATTAAGACCCTTGAATTGGATAGGTCACATCTCAACTGAAACAACCTAATCGAAAAGGTCCCACCCACAAGATGTCTGCACCCACAAGAATGGGTTAAAAGAACATGACATTAGGGTGTGAGCATGGGAGGTTCAGTGGTAGATGCTCGTCTTCCATGCAGGAGACCCAGGTTTGCTTCCCAGATCATGAAGTTTCCCCCCGCGCCACAAAAAAAAGAATATGGCATTTTCTGGGGTACATAGCTTCAAACTAGCATACTACCATTCTCCTCCTCTTCCTCCTCCTCTTTCCTCCTTCCTCCTCTTTCTTCTTCTTCATTATTATTATTATTATTATTATTATTATTATTATTATTTTGCTACTATGAACATTTCTACATCTATTACTTCTATTGCTACTACCAGCTAAATGCTTATGTTTCTAAATCTATAGCTCTAGTCTATATCTCCATCTTGAGCTATAAATCACAATTTCCAACTTCCTATTGGACATTTCCACCTGGACATAACACCGCAGGGAAAGGCAGGCCTAGCTCAGCCTTTCACAGGGAACTGTTACACAAGCACTTTGGAAGGGATCTCAGGAAGTCTAAAGATGATGTGCAGATGCCATGGTGGCTTTTATATGATTCCAGCACAGCTGGGCTCATTGCAGGGACACTAAACATTCTGAGACTGCTTCAAGTTCTGTGTGCCCCAATTTGATAGTTATTTGTGACTGCTTCTATTATGGTCTCCCAATGTGAGGTAATATTCGCATAACAGTGCCTTGATAAGTTTAACCTTGAGTGAGTTCTTTAACCTCTATGAGGCTCAAATTCTTTTTATGAAATGTGCATTTGAATATCCCATCCTGGGAATGCTTTAAAAAGCAAAGGAGATATTTGATGAATACCACCGTGCACAGCACCTAGCACAAATTAAGACATAAAGTTATGTTTAATTCCTTCTATTTCTTTTTGTCTGCTGGAAGATATCATACTCATTCTTCAAGAAGTTATATTGCACCTCATCTCTGTTACTCCTTATCCACAGCACTTCATAAATCTTTCTGTTGATATTGTTAATAACCTTATACTATAGTAATCTGTTTTCTAGTCTGCCTTCCCATTATTCAGGAAGTTTCTCAAGGTAGGGTTTATAACATGCACATCTCGATACTCCAATAACTATTCCCATATTTGCCAACTAATTAGCGTGCAGTATTTGTCCCATTGGAGTAAGCTGCTTTCACTTAGACAGATTCTGCAAAGTTAATAAATGAGTTCTAATATTCATGTTTTAACTTGCCTTTCAATATTTTAATTAATTAAAAAAAAATTCTGGACTAGTTTCTTATCCTCCAAAATTTCTGTTTAAAATTTATATGTTAGTACATGCTCTTTCCCCCAATTGATAATATTATGAATGGTAAGGTGTCTCTAAGATGGCTCCCAACATTTCCTGCCTCTGAATATTTAAGACTCTGTGTATCTCCCTGCTTCCCTGAGTCTGGGTTGGCTCTCTAACTCACTTTAACCCATAGAATGAGGCAGAAGTGATGCTGTACAATTCCCAAGGCTGGTGTTTGAAGAGATCTGCAGCTTCAACTTTGGCCTGTTGGAACACACCTTCCTGGAAGCCAGCCACCATGCTGTGTGAAAAAGTCTATGCAGTCACACAGAGAGGCCCACGTGAAGGAAGACTGAGCCCCACATGACCTCCCAGATACCAGCCATCACCTACTCTCTCTGCAGGAGTGAGACTATTCTGCACCTTCCCGCCTTCTGAACAGCTTGACTGGCACTGTGTTAAGTTGACAAGTTTCACAGTCACAATTCACACAGAACTGTGGGGGGTAAACAAATCACTGTTTAAACCACTCAGTTTAAGGGTAGTTTGTGATGAAGCAATAAATAACCCAAACAATGACCAATACAATGGTAAAAATGTTTTTCCACAGCAACATTTCAAAATCAAATTAGCAGGTAGTATATGGAGCCACACAATCTAGTGACCCATCCAAGGTTTCAATTTTCTAGACACCTTTTCTACCAAGTGGCCACCAACTCTCTGCTTAATCTCCACACATGCTAGTTAACTCACCCCCTGTCAAAAGAGTTGATTCAACTTTTGCATAATTCTATTTGAATGCACTTATCTTCAATCGTAAAGTCTCTTTAATGTAATTAACACTCATTAGTTCTATCTCTGTCTCTTATAATCAAATGCCTCAGTGGCTGTCCTGCTTTGCAGAGGGACACATCATTTCTCCTTTATTTTGTGACCTTGTTAGGAAGTTCTCTACCTTTATGTTTTTTAATCTCTGAATATACTCTAGTTGCCTATATGCCTTTAGAACAGAACATAATTCTCTATGAGTGATCTATTGTGTGCTAATTGAAATAGGGTTATCATCTTTTAATTAGAGAGATTAAGTATATTTGTATGGTACTTCATACTCTGTAAAATGTTCCCACATTTTAACTCACATGTTAATGTCAATTTTCTGAAGGGGATGGCAGTTCTTTATAACCTTGGAATTAAAATCAAATAAACTGAGACCAAGAAAGGCTGAAAAACACTACCAGATTATACTCAGGATTTTCTAAGTCCTAAGCTTGGTGCTTAATTTTGTTTGGTTTTGTGTTTTTGTTCTGTTTCAGTTGCATCAAGTGTGAAGACATAATGAAGAAATACTCTTCCTCAGCTCTACTCTCACTGGTAATTGATTATATTTCATATGGGTGAAAAGCAAAAGTAGACTAAGGTAATTACACTTTAAAGGATTTTGTTCAGCCTTGCTAAAGGTGAAATTAATACTACGTATATCCCAGAACCTTTAATCATCTGTCTCCTTGGGCAGGAAAGCATTGGACTAAAAGCAAGGATCACAAATGCTTGAAATAAATTCTTTCTCAGAATGAATAATCACACGACTTGTCTTTATGGAGTTATACTCTCTAAGCTACAGTTCAATAAATATAATAGAATGCTTAAACTATGTTTCTTTTTTGGCTCCTTTAGATCACTGGTGATGATGGTACTATGTTGTAGGGTAACCAAATTATTACATATTAATCATGATAATTGGAGAGAAAAACAGATACCATCTTCTATTTTTTTAACCTGGACATATATATAAATACTTTAAAAAGTGAGAAAGAAACATCATAAGTCTGTATATGTGTATGTAAGTGTATACATGTGGGTCCATTTCAAAGACAGCTATGTATATATGATTAGTTAAAATATTTAAATGCATATTTAGTTTCCTAAATTTTTCTATTATCTCCAAATTTTGTTCTTTCAGCTTGCCTGAAGCAGTATTTTCATAGAACAAAGTAATAGATTTTAGTATGTGGAGAAAACTATTCTGATTGTGAAATTTGAGTAGGGTTTTAATGGAATCTTTTGAAAAAATGTCAAGAGAAATATGAAAACTAAATTAATTTTTTTATGTAAAGGAATCTGTATAAACACTACAATGAAAAATCATTCTATATGCCTCGGTACTTTTCTTTGCATTTGGATTTCTAAGAATTGTTCTTTTTTCAACAAAAATTTTTGCATACTTTTAAAGATTTCTCTGCTCTTCCTTATTAGGTTTGAAAATGCATTTACAGAACGTCATATATTTCTTTAATTGAACATATATCTAATTTTTATATCTATGAGGATTTGATTAAGACCAGCAAGTCATTACTTTTAAAATGCTTCATGATTCTAAGCCAGCTCCCAATTGTACTGTCTTTAGTTTCAGCCTTCCTCAAAATCAATCAATTTCATATTTTTGAAATGATAAGAAAAAATCTAGTATTCATATGATAGTACAAAGTCTGGTGATCTTGCCAAAGAGGAAAATATGCATTAATTAGCTAATATATTTCAACCCTATTCATTTTAGTGGTGTCACCGTTCATTTGTGGAGATACAGGTTTTACAAATTAAAGGCCTTTTACAACAATTTTTTGGACACATACAATGTGCCTGGAAAATAGTGCCACTGGGCACTAAGTTTTATTTACCCAATAAGGACACTCTGAGATGTTAAGTCAGGTGCTTATGAGCATGAGGTTAGTAAATGGTGGAACTAAGAATGATGTCAAATGTCTAACCCTAGAAACCTTGTTTGTTTGTCTCTACCTTGCATCCTAAATGTAGGTAAGGAAACTTTAGCTCTATCTCTTATTTTGCCATCAACTGGCTATCAACTCTTAAATATCTATGTGACAATGAGCACAGCATGGCCTCTGTGCCAGTTCGAATCTGTCTATACCCCAGAAAAACCAAGTTCTTTAATCCTCATTCAGTATCGCTGAGTAAGATCTTTCTTATTGTTCCCATGGAGATGTGACCCATCCAATTGTGGGCGGTAACTTTGATTAGATGGTTTCCATGGAGATGTGTCTCCAAGCACTCAAGGTGGGGTTGCTTACTGGAGCCCTTTAAACAGGAAACCATTTTGTAAAAAGAACCCTCACAGACAGAGACCTTTGGAGATGAAGAAGGAAAACACCCCTGGGGGAGCCTCATGAAACAAGAAGCCAGGAGAGAAAGCTAGCAGATGTCGCCATGTTCACTATGTGCCTTTACAGTTGAGAGGGAAACTCTGAACTTCATCGGCCTTTTTTGAGGAAAGGTAACCTCTTGTTGGTGCCTTAATTTGGACATTTTCATGGCCTTAGAACTGGATAGTTGCAACTTAATAAATTTCCCTTTTTAAAAGCCATTCCATTTCTGGTATATCGCATTCTGGCTGCTTGCAAACTAAAACAGCCTCAGTTTCCTCATATACAAAAGGAGTACTGAAGATGAGGTCAAGCTGGATTTTATAGGAGTGTCATGGGGGTTGCAGCCTTGGTGGGGCTCTCAATCACCCAATTTTCCCCCAACTGCATTTATTACTTTTATTTCTTTGAAGGCAACAAACTACTATATTTAAAGAAAGAATTCCATTGCCATTAAAAAAATCCATTTGAAATCCATTTTTTTGCATCCACTGATTATGTCACACTTCAAATTTCAGTCAATTGTTAACTCGGTGAAACATTTCTAATCCTGATCTTCCCTGTTAGATACAGTCGCTCCTTGCTCTAATCCCCAGAAACCTACTTCTCAAAAGTATTGTACCGTGTTAAAGCCAGCCACTTAGAAATTTTGACTCTATGTAAATACTCCTCAGGAATAGATGCTTTATTTTACCTATTTTCTATCAGTCGTAGGAATGATACTATATAAATTCATGTTGAGTGAATGATCATGTAAGTCTCTTCTAGCTCTACAAATATATTCATATAATTATCAGATTAATATCTGTACTTATTCATAACAAAATATATTAGGCTTGCTGATTTACAGTTAATGAATTTTTTTGGTACCTAATTACATATTTCTTAGTGTTCAGATTTAAACTATATAATTCAGAAAGCGTATGCTTAGAAAAGTTGAAAAAATAAATATTCAATGTCAAAGTTCTTAGTTTTAATTATTAATCCATGCCTCTATTGTATAGAAAAATGTTAAAAACAAACAAACAGGAAATGAGTCAACCTATTTTAATGGTCTTATCATAAACTTCACTGAGTTACAAATTTGATCTATACTGCTACAGTTATTCAGGTTGAATGCTGTCAGGGTTCTTTTTCATTCTGTTTCTCAAAGGCTATACATCTACATTGATTTCTGCATCTATGTCAATCTATACTTATCTTCACCTCTATCTCTCATTCTGTATCTTTGTATTAAACATATGTTGCAGGCCCAAAGCTATTCCTAACAGGGCATTGGAAAGACAGGAGGCCAAATTTACCTTGTTTCTATGGTTAGTTAGCTAAGTTTTCCTCATTCCTTTGTCTTCAAAATCTGTATTGCTGCCTGCCATCAATGGCCATGGTGGAGGCCACTACCTATTATCTGCTTTAGATAATCCCTTGTGAATTTCTTAGGGGTTCTACATAGAAGCATTAAGGACATGGTTTCAAAGTCTCACAGGGTTGTGTTGTATGTGGAGTGGGGTCTGTGTGCCTCAGCCAGTGGAATCCTATTCACGTTTTCAGGGTCTTATCCTCACGTCCCACCCTCCTTTATTTCACCTTTGCTGCTCCTTTAACTACACCCACAACTCCAGTTTTTTACACTCTTTCCTGGGGCTCACCAACCTTTCATATAAAAATCAAGGCATTTCTGGATCCTTTTTGCAACTTATAAAGTGTGGAGTCATAGATTTGCCTATGCATTGCTCACTTTTCTTCTGTACCAAATTTTATCTGACTTGGTAGAAGGGAGAGGTCTGTGTTGTAGGCATTGCTAGCTTTACTGGTAGTGCATGAAAGATGGTCCCATAAATAGTTCTGGGTGGAGGCATTGCAAAGGGCTTCCATTCTGGTGTAAAATAGTATTATTAAAGTATTTGAAATCCAAAACACCTCATTACAAGAGTATAGTATTATCACTAGGGACTTGCATTTCTTTCTAAAAAATCCATGCAGTTATTCATTCAACTAAGTCTTATTGAATTCTTACTACGTATCATGTACTGTGCTAAGTACTGGAGGCAATATGGTCAACAAAAACAAAAGTTCTGCTGCCCTTTAGTGTGTTATGCATAAGAAGCCTGTAAATCAATCAAATAATCAAAAAATGATTGATAAATTCCAACTATGATAAGTTCTATGAAGGAGAAGTGTGTGCTAGGAGAACAGAATATAGGTCTGATTTGGGGGGGCCACAGTGGTTCAGCAGGCAGAGTTCTCGCCTGCCTTGCCGAAAACCCGGGTTCAATTCCCGGTGCCTGCCCAGGCAAGAAAAAGGGGGTGGGTTTGATTTGGTAAGGGAGGTACTTCCCTAAGAAAGTACAGTTTGAGCTAGAATCTGCTCATATTTCAGATTTGTTGGTGTACAAGGTGTAGGCATAACAGCGAAGACAAGAATGTCCCAGCAGGGAAACTACTTGCGTGGCAGGAGTGAGTCTGAACACCAAGCAGGAAAGACAGAGTCAGTAGTTCAGAGGGTTTGGGGACGCTTGGTGGAATGCTGGCGACAAAGGTGACATGCTGGCCATGAAGGAGATTTTGGTCGCATCAAGGAATATTGTCTAAGATTTGGCAGTCTTCAAAGACTTAAACTAGGGTCCATTAAGACAGGGTGGAGATTTGCATTTCATAAAATAACTGCAGTCACATGTAGAAATTAGGTAGAAGACTGTGAGATGAAGAACTAGGAAGTCAAGGAGACTTACTGAAGGAGTTTGAATGGGAAGGTGGTATAATTAAAGGTACTGCTTACGTTTATAACAGGGTGGGATCCCCCTCCTCCATTCACCATTATCTTCTAAAAAGCAAATCTGGGGGGAATATGACTAATTAAAATTCCTGGCAAGTCAGGTATCAGTTAACAGAGTTTTATGGAGCTCACATCATCAATTTTCAATGCTTTTGATGGATTAGAATGTGTTCTGTTTGGAATTTAAACATGTCTATTGTATTTCAAACTGTATTCATTATCTGTTTCTCCCACAGATTGCCATCTGTAAAGCTTCTGTAAACATATCTTCTAAATATAACCAATAATCTGTATATAATTTATCTCTTTTCAGTGGAGATACTGTTAGCCTGATTTTATTTTTAATAAATAAAGAAACAGAGACAAGGAAAAAAATCAGAGCTAAAGCTCTCGCCTTAGTGAATGGTAGGGCACAAATAACAATAATATGTATTTGATAAGTTTACATAAATTAAAAGAAATATTTGACATCTCAATGAAGTCTCATCATATTATCTGCTAGGCAACACTTAGCAGTGAAATCTGAGAGGATGAACTAGACATTTGTGATTATTTTTATTTAGTTGCACAAGTTGAAAAACATCTGACTATAAAAGTGTGAATAGCATTTTTCATGTTAGTTGGGATAAAAATGAAATCAAATAGAAGCTATGGAACTTGATTTTAGGCTTGCAGAGCTCAACTCTCTCATTGGAAATTTACAGCTGAAAAAGTTATTTTTTTTTCTATTTAAGACAATTGAAACAATAATATATAAATAAGCTGAAGTCAGCATGTAGTAGTTTTCCTTGAGACCTCAGGTCTCAGGTGAATGACAGCTGTTAATAACAGGAACAGAGCCCTCCCTGGAGAAGGAGTGCTGATAGCCAGTGCCCAGGAGGGCGAGGGAACAACTCCATCTGGAGACAGAGAGATTGGCTTCAGATACCTGAAAGTCACCCTTAATCCAGAAAATCACTTCTAAGCTCATGTCTGTCTTTCCTGTTGTCAGATGCTGAGTTTCATTCATACTATCTGGAAGTATCACAAGAAAAAGGTTTGTTATTTTTTAAGACAATGTTTTCCATAAATAATAAAAAAATTAAAAAATATTTTTTACTTCTTCACCTTGGATCCTTCATGGCACTGTGGTTTAACTATACTTTGTTTATTATTCCTGATAGCAGACAGAGAGAGTGATTCTTAGGATAATTTTGTAGTTTTGCACCCCCCAAATCAGTAAATGAATGCTAAAATATGATCAGTTTTGTCACCAGCGAAACAAAGCAGAATCTACTGAAGAGAAAAAAACAAAACAAACAACCTTCTCTTTCTAAGTGGTATAGGATGTTTAGATTTTTCTTTTCATACTTCTTTATGCATGACATGAAAAAGTGACTCTATGACATCCTGTAGTACAAGCTACTGTTTTGCAATACATAAAATAATTTGTTTCTATGCACATCTCCCCAATTATTTTGTATGCTCTTTGAGAGCAAGTGTTTATTTTCATTCTGTCAGTAACTAGCATAATGCCTAGCAATTTTAGGCACACATAAAGTTTATTTATTACTATTTACTATTTGATAGGCAGTATCCTAAACTAAAGAATAAAAATTTGAATAAGATACGGTATCTGCCCTTAAGAAATAGAATTCATGAAAGTAGATAAATTCATGATTAACAAACAAGATTATATTTGTATGACAAAGATTTGCATACTGGGCCATGGGCGCCTGAAGAGGGTGTAATCAAGCTGTAGAGGAAAACACGGAAGACATCTCTGTGCAAGGGATAGTTGCATTGGGTGATACCAAATAATATATTAATATTATGTCTCATTCTGGAACTGCTAGCACACAAGGAGGAAATGGAAGATAGCAAGTATTGAAACGAAATGTGTTAAACCATACAGGGTCTCAGTTGACACTGGTTATTCCAGAGTTCTTTCTGGTTGGCATCCTCTTGGTGCCAACCAGAAAGGATCCAAGGTGAAGAAGTAAAAAATATTTTTTAATTTTTTTATTATTTATGGAAAACATTGTCTTAAAAAATAACAAACCTTTTTCTTGTGATACTTCCAGATAGTATGAATGAAACTCAGCATCTGACAACAGGAAAGACAGACATGAGATTAGAAGTGATTTTCTGATTAATAATTTCAAATATATTTTAGATTGATTGATGCACTTTATGACTAAAGGCAGCATGTAAGCATGTATTAATGAGGTAGAATACTTAGATGGACACTGTGGATGAGGCAAGAAGGTGGAAATGTGACTGTAAGGGAAATGAATGGTAAGAGTCACTGTTTTTTTGCTTAAGCCTCTGTCATGGTTAGGGACAGGTGTCAACTTGGCCAAGTTGTGGTACCTGTTCATCTGATTGGGCAAGCGCTGGCCTGTCTGTTGCAATGAGGACATTTCATAGGATTTGGTCATGATCACGTCAGCTACATCCACAGCTGATTCCATTTGTAATCAGCCAAAGGGGAGTGTCTTCTGCAATTAGTGATGCTAAATGCAATCATGGGAAGCCTTTTTAAGGAGGACTCAGAGGAGACAGGTTGCATTCCTGCTTTGGCTGGTGAGCCTCTCCTGTGGAGTTCATCCAGGCCATCCATTGGAGTCATCGGCTTCGCAGCCTGCCCTGTGGATTTTGGACTCTGCGTTCCTACGGTCACGTGAGACACTTTCATAAATTTTATATTTGCAAGTGTTCCCTGTTGATTCTGTTTCTCTAGAGAACCCTAACTAATACAGCCTCTGAGGGCATACTTGGGTTTGTCAACCAACAAAAGAAATAGAAGAACAGCAAAAGGACTGTAATTCAGTTTGGGCCATGTTGAAGTGAATGCAGAACTTTCTGGGGAAACAACCAGTAGATATGGATACATGGGAAACTCAAATATGAGATAGATTGGAAAATCAGTAAATAATTGATACAGACCATGGAATTAAAAGAATCTATCCATGGAGAATATCTAGAGAGAGAATATGGAAACTGCCAACATTTAAATGCAAATGGAATCAGAGGAGTCTCCAGAATGACAGGAGAAGAAACAGAAGTGAATTGTGTCTCATAAAACAAAAGAGGAGAGTACTGTACCCAAACAGGGAGACTTTCAACTTTCAGTACTTTCAGCCAAGCAGTGGAATTAGAAGGCATATTTGACTGTGTAGTTCCACGTGAGCAGGAATTAAGATTATAGGGAGGATGGAAGGGGATATTACTCGAAGGCCAGGGGTGATAAAGCATAGTGATTTGAATGGGTCTGAGGGGCGTTCCAAGGTGCAGGGCTTTCAGGATCAAAATCTGGACAGTTCCATATAAACAATGGTAGCAGGTCATTCTACAAAAACAGCGTCCTTGAATGAGAGTGGAAGGAATGATTTTGAAGGAGTCAGAGTAACCAGAAAAAAAATTTGAAACTGTCACTCTCTCTCCCCTCCTCCATCAGCCCTGATCTCTCTGCATACGCAGAATGGAAAAATTAACCTCCAAACACTCAGTGCATTTGCAAGGAATGTGTTATCCTTGAGGAAGAGCAAAATTTTATTCATGTTAAGAAATAGAGAACATTCGGGGAATATACTGAATCCATGTAGTTTTGTTTTGTTTTACTTTATTTTAAACGATACACTGGTATTCCAGCCAACACAGTGGAATGGGCTGGAAAAGATGCCTAGAGTGATTAAATTGTGGAGAAGGAAGTATAGAGCAGCATGTAAAGGTGTGAGAGGAGTGACAGTCTAGCAGAGATAGATGACAGGAGCAACTTGCATTTGGAGGACAATATAGGATGACAGACCTCAGAGGCATTATCTGATTTTCTGTGTTTAAACTTCTCATGCAATGATAGTTATGTCAGCCAAGAGAAAGGGACCAGTTACTAGTCAAAGCTTGATGATATGTTCTGTTACAAATATAGTAGAAAAATATCATGGCTTTGCTTAGAGTTTTGAACAGAACTTCTATTTAAAAACTTAAAACAAATATTACTCACCAACAAACAAGAAAACAGAACAAACAACAAAATCAACAGCTCTGTTTTGTATCTTAACAGAGCTGTTTTTCAGGACAACTCAGCATCAGGTAAAGTGTTTACATTTGGACAATATAAGGATTTGTGCTCATGCATTGCTTTATTTAGAACTTTTTCAGGTTGCCAAAGGGATACTCAAGCTGACTTGTTTAGGGAATCATTGGACACATAGACAATTAACGAAGACAAGAAACTCTATCAATGATTGCAGAGTCACACCAAATAGAAATTGAAATGTCATTCAGGATGAACCTAAATCTGAGTCACCACTATGGTGATTCAGCTACTCTCTGTTCCACTTACAGCAACCCTTCCCCCCCCTCCCCCGCAGCTCTATTTAATCACAAGGTCTGCTTACTGCCATTTCCCTTACATCATCATTGTGTATCACACCACTGCCCTGCTGACTTTCTCTGTATTTCTCACTTTCAAATGCCCTGTCCCCTCTAAAAACAAAAAGTTCTATGTTTATCCAGTATAAGTTCCTTTATGGCAGAGATTTTGAATCAAACCAGCTCATAAGTATGGAAAAATCTAGATGCCTACCTTCGGACCAAGGAGATATGACAAGCAGGCAGAGTGACAGGGTTCAAACTATGATGAACTATGTGCCTAAAAAGTCGATTTAAAGAATGCTTATGACCCCACTCTTGCCTCAGAAGAAGGCATTCTTAGCGTAAGATTTCTATAGATAAAGGCAGACATCAGTGGGGGACTGGCATACACGACAATGGCTATGAGAGGATGGAATTCTTCTGAAATTTCGGATTCAGCCAATATTAGTCCAAATACAATGAGTCTAATTACATTAATGAATTATGAAGTGTGCTGGTTTGAAACTATTATGTACCGCAGAAAACCCGTGTTCTTTTAATCCTAATTCAATCCTGTGGGGACAGACCTACGTTTAGATTGGGACCTTTGTTTAGGTTATTTCCAAGGAGTTGTGACCCCATCCATTCAAGGTGGGTCTTAATTAGTTTACTGGAGTTCTTAAAAGAGCTCATGGAGAGAGAAAGTGTTCAAAACTGACATGGAGAGCAGAGAAATGAAACCACGACAGATGTTTGGAGATGCTAAAATAAGAGATGTAATCCAGAGTTTGCCCAGAGAAGTTAAGTGAGGGCCCTCAGAAGCTCAGAAAGGAGGACCCTGGAACCAGGAGCTGAAAGCAATGAAACCCAGGAGCAAAGGGCCAGCCGACATCCACGTGCCTTCCGAAGTAACACAGAAATCCTGAAAGTTATTGATCTTTCTAGAATGATAGTATATTCTTGGTAATACCTTGATTTGGACATTTTTATGGTCTTAGAACTTGTAAATTTGTTATTTAATAAAACCTCATTATAAAAGCCAATCCATTTCTGGTATATTACATTCCAGTAGCTCTAGCAAATAGAAACATTGTGCTATGATGTTGTTTCCAACATCTTCATTGATTCAATCTTTTTTTTTTTTTAACCCATGTACATTTTATGTTGTGTCAATCATTTAGGTCTTTATTTAACACCCTATTTAGAACATGGCACTCAAATTTAGCTTTTGTCTCAGGCATCTATTTTTCATAAACAGTCATTAAATCTCCTCCATGCTTTTTTTATTTTTATTCTCACATTTCACAGCTTTTCCAATTATTTAGCCAACAGAATCCAAACAAGATTTTTCTCTACTTCAAAAAAGTCAGTGCTATAAATTCAATGTATGCCCTTCTTTCATTGTGTCTACTGACACACTTCTATGAACCCACAACCATACTTCCTCGTTAGTAAAGATAGCAGAGTGGCATTCAATATACATAGCTATTATAGGAGAGCTTTAATACTTAAACTTTTCTGTCTCGTTTTCTATACTGTGTGCAATCAAGGTTATTCTAGCAGTTCTTGTTATTTTTTTTTAACCTCAGTAGATTTTATTAACTGGAAAAGATGAAATCTTCAGACTGGGAGACATGAGATATATGGGTGAATAAATAAATAAATGCCCCACACTCTACACAAACATACACACACACACAAACACACTAGGTCATTTTCTATAGATTTTATAAAAATATTTCTTGAATTCACCCAGAGATTAATGACAGTACTTATTTCATGAAAATTATTTCCTTCATTTGCAAGATATTTCTCTCTAGTAACTCACACATGAAGATGGATTCATAAAATCTAGTGTCTGAGAAAAACCTATCAGGAGAGTTAAAATTATTTTTCCCATTCAATTTTTAGTAAACCTGATTCAAAAGCAAAAATTCATTAAAATCGGCCATTAATGGATGGGAGAGTGAAGCAATCGGTAAGCCTGAAACTAAAATTCATTTCTGGATTAACTTCATTTTCTCAATTTCCAATTACTCCTTATTATCAGGTCTGGGCAAATATGACACAGAGAAAGAATAAGATATTTGGGGCTAGAAGAGGCCTTTTAGCCTATAGCCTCTGCTTCTTACTTTTATATATGAGGAGATGCATGACCAGAAAGGAAAAATGTCATTGTCAAGTGTGTCAGACAGGAATGCTTTTAGCTGCAGGTAGCAGAACAACTTGAGCACTAGCTTTAACAAATAAGGGTTTATTTTAGTTCATATAACAAGTTTAGAGCAAGGCATCTGCTGGAATTGATTCCAGGGTTCAGAGTTATCGGAGCTGATACTTCACTGTTCCTGTCAATACAATCATCTCCAGCAGGAAGAGATAATAAGTTGGGGTGACGCCTGTGTCAAGAAAGCAAAGGTTTTCTAGGAACCCCGAAGCAGTCTTCTGCTTATCATCCAGCAGAAACAGATCCATAAGAGGCCAAAGGTAGATAGGGAAACAGATTTGGGGATGGGTATTGGAATGCCTTACCTGTAAGTTCTGATATAACATAGGCATACAGATTTTTTTTTCTGACAGAATAAAAACTAAAGCTCAATTATTTCCATTCAATAATATAATGATCTCAATAAAACTGATCGCACCACCAGGTTCATGTTTTGCTTTAAAGAGCAATACTGAAAAGTTTAATGTGTCAAACAGAGCATCAGACAGGATAAAACATAAGGGATGAAAAGCAAAATTCACATGCCAGTTTTTCATAAGAAAGTTAGTGAAATTATCCATGAAATTGTTCTTTCCTTTAAGGAAATAAGCAAACTTACTAAATAGAATTTTGAGAAGGATCAAAGAAGGTAAATTCTTATATAAGAAGTCCAGCACTTAGATATAGCATTCCTTTATTTACTGCATGAGATTAAATCATATTAATGTATAAAGTATTTCCTGTAAAGTACTGTCAGGATAACACAATCACTAGCCCAGTTACGTGACAGAAAAAGGGCAGCTCTAATTTATTGAGCATCTACTCTGCCCTAGGGACATATATTATTTTAATTAATGGTCACATGTTGATATTAGTGTTTACATTTTACAACTGGAATAAAAGGTCCCAGAGATTAATTAATTCAACTTTATTAATGAGACAATAATTTCTAAAGCTAGGAAAACCAAGGTATATCTGATTCTAAA
This sequence comes from Tamandua tetradactyla, assembly GCF_023851605.1. Classification (NCBI taxonomy): domain Eukaryota; kingdom Metazoa; phylum Chordata; class Mammalia; order Pilosa; family Myrmecophagidae; genus Tamandua; species Tamandua tetradactyla. The sequence continues at coordinate 32,179,230 of NC_135339.1, forward strand.
GGCAATGTTTTCCTTCTAGCCTTCTTAGAGGGAAGAATATATGACACCCAGAAGTACACCTTTAGATGACTTTATATAAATCATCCATCATGCTTTTATTACTTAATGTACATCTAACATTGATAATACATAAAGAAAGAAAGGATAGAGAGACTAAATTAAACTGTTAAGCTTTTCCAAAGGTACAGTGTTATGCAGCATCATGTTGGGATGAGATAAACAGTACTAAAAGGCAGACTGAAATATTGAACTCTGTAGCTAGAAACTCACTTATTCTTCAGAATTTATGTTTCAATTTTCTACCCATTTCTTAGCAATACATTTCCTGCCTGTTCCATTTTACCAACTACCATACTTTCTTCTTTTTACTAAGAAAACGTTTCCATCCTAATCTCTTAGCACACCTTAAATATTGGTATTCACATCCTTCAAATTGTCCATTTTCCCTCCTGTAGTCACTGTTCACTACTTTTTTCTGTTCTTACACTCCTTTCCTTCTGTTAGATCTTGCATTTCCTTGACCATTACATAATACTCAGATGTTAAAGTCTTTGGTAGCTTCCTTCACTTTTAAGAAGTGCAAAGTGCTCTGAATGTCTGCTCTACTACAATAAATAATATCACTTTAAAAATAAATGGCAGTCATAATTTGAAGGAAAGCCTTTAAGTTGTCATTCCATATCTCTCAGCTGATATACTGTATAATTAGAAGTTCCTAAGTGCAATTCTTCAAAGAAAAGTTGGAAAACAGAGTTCATATGTTTGTCAGTGAATAATGCATAGTGTATCCAGCTCCCCTGTGGTTAAAATTAGTCTGTTCTTCCCAAAACTGTGCAATAGACACTGGACCACAAGTCATTTTTTTGAAACAAATGTGGTCTCTTCATGATTCATCCCTTCAAGGAGGCTTGGTCTGTCTGCTGTGGGGCATTTAAAAAAGATTTTTTTTCTAGGGGAAAATACATTCTTTTACCCATGCTGTCTGAATTGAATTCTCTAAAATGAATTTGACAGAAAAAATTAACCAAAAGCAAAAAGTTCAAGCAGTTTGTCAGACAGATGGGTACATGGTTTTTCATGAAACCTAAGCCACACATTTGAAAATTGAAGGGAACAGTTATTTTAATTATAATAAATGAGTACAGACTTAATCCACAGGAGGAATAATAAGCAACTTCTTTCCTTTTAAATAGCTGTTCTAGTCAAACCTTGGGCCACTGTCTCAGAAATGTGTACTTTTAGATTAGCTATCAACATCTCCATATATTGGTGGGATATTGGAGAGGTACCATAAGTAAGATATTAAATAATAAAATTATTCAAAAATAGCCTTAGCCCATCCTATACCTCTTAATGTACCAGAAGCTCTAAGGTGTTTTCATTAGCCCTAATTAAATGTCAATGCCCTAGCCTCTCAACTGAAGCTAAATGCAATAACAAAGCCCCTTTCCTTTACTTCTTCAAGACATTTTGCAAGAATTATGTTCCCATATACCACTACTATTTTTGTTTTGCTTTATTTCTCTCCTGTCTTTTAAATTTTCTCCATGCTATTTACAAAGACCCTTCTAAACACTCAAAACTGTAACAATTACTCATTTGCCTCCTGAATTCAAAACCACTGATCATATTAAGATTACTAGGAACATATTTAAATATATGCATTTATGTATGTGTGTTTGGGTGTGTGTATGTATATATATACTTACCATTTTAAATATATGCATTTATGTATGTACATATATATACACACACATACATACACACTTGCCTCCTTATTATGCCAATGTGCTTGCATAGTTATATTATTGTCATATGAAATAAGACCATAAGCCCATGAGAAATTTTAAAGGAAAATTGATCTTATTCTCTAATATATGTTTGTGTGTATATTTCATATGTGTGTATATATAATATGTATATTAATATTATTTAAGATAAACTAATAATAAACATTGTTATAAATGCTTTAAATTTGGAATTGATATCACTATACAAAATCATGCATATTAAAACTGAACATACATCCCTTTTTATTAATGAATCATGCCTTTCAATGAACTAATGGAATTTAATATTTATGGTACTTTCTTTCACATTGGGGTATATTAGCAAGGAAGAAGTGCTGCATTTCCTAAATTCAATCTTCTCTGAAGCTGACCAGTATATAAACTCATAAATGGCATCACCAAAATACAGACCATTGTGAGAGACAGGGTGGAGCTGAAATCATGATAGAATCCTCTTTAATGCAACCTAAATGCAGAAGCCACTATTCTTCCCCTACCTTTGCGCTCTCCCTCTCAATTGGAGAGACTACGCATGTGGAACAAACTGTGACTCCTTTTGACTCCAAAATACCACCTTAAAAGCTATGGAAAAAAAAGAAATTGAAGAAGAACTAAGGAAGGGGAAGATAATCTGTTTTTACATATAAAAAGCTTCCTATTAGGATAACGTTGTTACCCTGAGAAGTCAATAAGCTTGAAACTGTTTTACTATTATCATGTGGAATAAGACCTTAGGGAGTTCAGAAAGAAAATGATCCTAATTATCTTCCTTTAAATTAGAGCTGTTCAATGTTCACTTAGTGAAATGTACTTAAGTACCTACAAGAGTTGCACAGAATCTTCAATTTTATATTTGCGAAAGGCTTTAAAGAGTATTGGGTCCAACAAGTTCATTTTAAAGATGAAGTAGCTGAAGGAAAATGACTTGCCCATTGGGTTTACCTCACTCTTCATCCCACTACCACAACCACACAACAAAAACCAATAAAAGGAAAGAATCATCTCTGCAAATTTCTATAGCGTTAAAGTTCATTATAATGCTATCTCCTTTCAATGTCAGTTTATAGGTTTTAATGAGTTTTATTATTTATTCTTATATGCACTTTAAAACTAGCATATTGCATTTGCATGGGGAAAAAAAAGGATAAATACTTGATGACACTGTTCTCTACATTATGTTAATCAAGCATTTAAAATTATCCATCAGTTACATAACTTATTTTATATGGAAAGAATAGAATCCTTAGTTAATTTAATTCTCATTCTGGTAAAATGAGCTTTGTGACCCAGCCAATGAGAAACAGTATTCTTAGACTCTTCATTATCAAACAGTCTTATAATGAACTCATCTATTTTTGTACTAATGTAATTTTAATCAGTCCTCATTTAAATTTTTTTCAGAAACAAGGCATTTTTTATAAGTACCTTTTAAGGAAGAGGCCATCTCTTAAAAAGTCATTAATGATTTGTTAAGTGTTTCAGATTTTGTATAAATAAGTCTATTTTTATGATTAAAACAGATAAAACTCAGTTAAGAAATATCTATAATAAACTATTTTTTAAAGTAATCAGATCACTTTCATAACAGTAAAAAATGATAATCTTACAAATTAGACTTTTTCCACATTAATTGAATATCTTTTCAAAACAAATACACTATCATACTTTTCAGTTTCCAAGCAGTTTAAAAATTAGTGGGCATGGATAGCAATCAGCTTCCTTCAACTCTATGCCAAAATACAGTTAGAATAATTATTTTCATTAATATTCCTTTCCAACATTTAAATTATTCTCTACTTTCTCAAATTGAGTGGGTGGTTGTTTTTCAATTTAAGACTTAGCTAGTCTAGTTACAAAAAAAAAAAAGATTTCTTGTTGACTCTTCCAGCCCAATCCTTGAAGGGCTCAGGTTGCTACAGTCCCAAGACTGAAAAACACATCTGGCACAGAGTTAGACATGAGTTTATTAGGATTTATGGACAGGAGAAGGTCTTCCCCAGCAGCAGCAATCTGGAAAATATGACAGCAGTGTTCTACAATGGAAGGAGCAGGGTGTGTAAAGGGCAGTTTATAAGGCTTTAGAACAAAGACATTCCATAGAGTATGAGAACAGTTTCAGCAGGATCTTGCGATACAAGGGTTTGGAGATTTGTCATTAATAGTGATCAGAGGAGAGGAGTTTAAATGCTTTACAAGATAAGTGGTTCACAATATTATCTGTACATTTTTTCCTCCTTGCGAAGGTTTGTTGACCTTTAACTTCTATCCTGGCCATACAGGCAGATATGTGCAGTAACTTATTCTCAACATGGAGGGGCAGCCGGAGCCCTGGTTCTCCATAATCCACCCCTGTGCAGCAGATTACACAGACCATAGGACAGATGTTGCGGTCATATACCACAACATCAGCATGAGAAACAATAAAACACTAGGTGTCCTCCATACAGAGATGACAACTTTAAAGAAAGGGAATTAAACCATTTAGACAAGGGGTGTACTGATAATTGATTAATAGTGTATACGTGCTTTAGAATATGATTTTAGATTTGCGAAACACTGTGTCAATGATTTGGAATGCATACGCAGTACTGCACGTTAATTAAAGCACAGGTGCCGCTTTGTGCTGCAGTGAGGATATGTAAGGCCATTTTATTTCATAAAACTACTTTTTAAGCTGTGTGGTTTCTTCATTTAGTAAGGACATAACTATTTTGGAATCATTAAGTACTCGGGCAGGGTGATTGACTAAAGATGCCATATGTTTTTCAGTAACTATCGTAGCTCCTATCGTAGCTCCACATGGTGGAAAAATGGCTAAAGGATAATACCGACCAGAAGTGCATTTTCTTACAGGTAGCTTCCTTTAAAGATACTTTCCATTTACTAGGACTATGGGGTAAAGAGTCAAAATAAGGTAGTGGGGACATAGGACTGTCCCCACATACAACATTCTGTGCAGTTACAGCATAAATAGGAACCACCATATTGCCTACAAGTCCATAGCAACCCCTTGGGGAAAGGATATACCCCATGTTGGTTGAAGATATTTTGCTAGTGGAAAAGACTATTGGTTTATAGCTTAGTAGTAAAATTAAAAAATTCGGAGGGTAGCCGCCTGTGCCAGTTTGAATCTATTATGTATCCCAGGAAGTCCATGCTTTAATCGTGACTCAACCTTGTGGGGCAGCCATTTCTTTTAACCCTGATTCAATATCATAGGGTGGAATTTTTTTATTAGATTATCTCCGTAGCGATGTGATGGGCCCAATTGTGGGTGTGACCTTTTGCTTAGATGGAGATGTGACTCTGCTTATTTAAGGTGGGTCTTGATTAGCTTATTGGAAGCCTTTAACAGAGGGAACATTTTGAAAAGTGAGCCAGAGCCAACAGAAACTTCAGAGCAGATGTTCGAACTGCCAATAGAACAGAGACACAGGTATTTGGAGATGCTTGGAGCCCAGTGGATGTCACCATGTGCCTTCCTATGATATGTTAAGCAAGCCAGAACCTGGAGAGAGCCAAGAAAGGCCAAGAGATGAAGCCAGCTCCAGAGAAGCAAAGTGAGGAACCCCAGGAATGGAGGCTAAAGGCAATGGAGCCCAGGAATCAAATGCCAGCAGATACTAACCACATGCCTTCCCAGCTGACAGAGGTTTTCCAGATCCATCGCCCTTTCTTGAGTCACAGTATCTTTCCCTGGATGCTTTAGTTTGGACATTTTTATAGGCTTAGAACTGTAAACTTGTAACAATAAATTCCCTTTTTAAAAGCTGTTCCATATCTGGTATACTGCATTCTGTCAGTTTAACATACTAATACATGTCCCACATCATGAATCCCATTGAGTCATTCTATATAGACAGGGGCAACATGGTCTACTGTTACAGCATCTGTCATCAGCTATCCCAAACTATCATATATAGCATACTTCAATTCACATTGGGGCTTATTCATTTGTTCCAATATAAAGGAGAAGATGCAAGGCCTGCTCTCATCACAAGATGGTAGTAGGATTTTAGTCTTAAATGAGAAGATTGTTTTTCAGATTTTTCAATGTATTGTATTCTGCCAGGCCAGCAGGGAATTCTACATAGTCCATTCCGCAGGGGTCACAGTCTGAGGAAGGCTGGTAGCACCAAAAGATGGCAAGTTAGTGCAAACCCAACATTGAGCTTGATTGTGGGCATGAGTTACCACTGAAGCCCACTGTTGGAAGGTGTTTGCTAGGGTATGAGCAAAAAGAAAGATGTTTATGGGGAACAATAGGGCATAGTTCTTGTTGATCTAATAATATACATGTTAGAGTTCCATTGGTCGATAATAAGGTACTAGGTACCTTATCTGCTTTAAATATCAGATATTCTCCCTGTGCAAAGTTTATGAATCATCTTCCATTTCATCAATTGTTAATTTGGTCATAAGAAGGGTCCACATAGTCATGCATAAGGTTCCCATGGGAATAGGAGGCCCTGGATTGGTGATAATGGGTATTTTCTATACAAATTGAGGGCTTATTACAATATTTAGGGTGAGTGTTATTCCCTAGGGACTGAGGAATCATAACCAATGCAGCTGCATAGGCCAGCACCAAGGCCAATTGACCTCATTCTCATTATTTTGTATGGTCTGAGGTACAGCTGACAACACATTATTAACATTTTCCCTTTTTTAACTGCAAAGCAGTGGGCCCTTTAACCTGTATTCTCAGAGCCTGCATTGGTCCAGCCACCAGCAGTTCAATGACAACAGATGCAGCATACTGAGGCATTACATTCAAGTGAGTTAAGACCTGATAAGGCATTTTAGTTCACTGATGCAAGACTCTTATCATCTTTCAGCTGTTCCTTTAACAAACCATTCATTCTTTCAAAAAAAAAGGCCCACACTGTGGGATTGTAGGGCAGATGGAATGTACACATGATTTACCAATCCATGGCCCAGAATTGAGCTATCTGCCCAGTGAAAGAAGTCTCCTGATTACTGCCTATTTGTGTAGACACTCCAAACAGAGCACTCATTTTCTCTAAACATCGGATGGTATTTGTTAGCCTTCTTCACCAGGAAAGCTAACAACAATCCTGTAGCTGTGTGCATGGCAGTAAAAGCATACCTTGTCCCCTCTGAGAGTAGAAGGGAACTGATGTAATCCACTCGCCACTGGGTCACAGGGATTTGTGACTGGCTCATGTGTCCCATCTAGTATGGTAGCCACAGGGTGGATGCAGGGAACATGAGGGGCACTTTCTAGAGATGTCCACATGACTGGCAGCTGCAACTGCTGTACCAGGCAACACCGGTTTGAACCCTCAGTTTCCACTTTTATGATGAAGCCATTCCACCACTTCCTTGGTTTCAGCTGTGCTGCTTTGAACCCATATTAGTGCATCTGTTTCCACATTCCCAGGTATTGTGTTGGGAGTGCGGGCAGGGACATGATAGACAGTAATCTTTCATCATTGCAAGGTATTCCAGATGTCTTACCACAATTCTTATTTCCAGAGAGGGCAACCAATGACTTCATTGTTCCTGCCTCCAGGTTGTATAAGGTCCTTGTAAAGAGACCAGCTATTATTACAGATAGCTAGCCTGTGTCTTGGTTCATGCACTATTACCACCCATACTGCTCTTAACTTAGTCTATTGACTACTTTGCATAGTGCCTGTCTCCCACCATATCGCATTAGTACTGAGCTGTACCCTCACAGTTTTCCATGTAGTAGTCTCCCTGGTAGCGGATCCATCAGAGTACCAAGCAGACTTGGAAATGATTATTACGTCCTCTATAGTGAATATTTAAACTGCTATTTCAGGTGCAGGAATTTTAGCTGTTAAATCCTCTATATAGGGTATTGGTCTAAGAACTTCTGCACTCAGGGAGCTGATATTGAAAATGCTACATTGTAGCAGGTAGTCTTTCAATTCGGTCAGTGTGCTCAGCTGGGCAATTCCAGAACATGGCTTAGAAACCATGTCAGTTATCGTTCCTGAATAGGGATGGCCATTTTCAAGATGACTGGACATTTTTGTTTCAGTCCCTCCACTTGCAATAAGGCACTATATGCAGCACACAATTATATGCAGATTTTCCAGCGGTCTGTATCTCAGTTATGCCCCTTTCCATAATTGTGACGAAAAGCCAAGAGGCATTCATTTAAAATGTTGCCTGTGCCACAGATCCCACCCAAAGCCAATATTAGTGCTGCCTAAATCCAATTCATAGGGCAGGTCTGGATCTACGCCCTCCAGTCCTCATGTCCATGTTATTTCCCTTTTTGCCTTTTCAAAAGCAAACTGTTGGGAGGTATCCCATTCCCAGGGATGGTCTTTCCTAATTAAAATATACAAAGGTTTGTAACATTTGGATTAAATGAGGAACAAAAGATCTCCAATGCTCCAACAATCCCAAGAAAGCCATTAGCTGTTTTGGCATTTGCAGTGTGGGAAAGTCTGGTAGTTAGATTCAGTTGTCAACCTAGCCTGGTGAAGGCACCTAGTTATGTTGCTGTGGACATGAGCAAATTGTACCTGAACCTCACCTGTTGCTAATTACATCTGCAGGCGGCTAGGAGGCGTGCCTGCTGCAATGAATGACATTTGACTTAATTGGCTGGTGCTTAAATGAGAGAACACAACGTAGCACAGCCTAAGCAGCTCCGCATTCCTCATCTCAACACTTGCAGCTCAGCCCAGGCCTTTGGAGATGCAGGAAGGAATCACCCGGGGGAAAGTTGTTGAAACCCAGAGGCCTGGAGAGAAGGTCAGCAGAGATTACCCTGAGCCTTCCCACATAAGAAAGAACCTCAGATGAAAGTTAGCTGCCTTTCCTCTGAAGAACAAAATAAATCCCCTTTTATTAAAAGCCAATCCATCTCTGGTGCCTTGCATTCTGGCAGCTAGCAAGCTAAAACAGGAAGCATTGTACCTTATTAACTACAGCAGAAGGTTTAGTTTTTGTCTTACACAATCATACAATACCCAGAAATTTGACGGGGCAGCCAGGGCCTTACAGATTTTCGTGAATGACTACCCCTTCCTAACTTTCAAGGTAATACAGCAGTGAGCCTGAGGCTTCTATTATTCTGAAAGAGAGTTACTGGTTAATCTGACATCATAAATACAGTGAAACAGTCACACTTGTGGGACTTTTCCACTTATACCATCCTGTGTCATAAGACCATGGCAGATGGTCAGGCTATGTACATAGCCTTGGGGAAGTACTGTGAAAATCCTTTGTCATCCTTCCCAAGTGAAGGCAAAAGCAGGTTGATTGGCCTTATTTAAGGGAATGCTAGAGAAAGCATTAGATAAATCTAAAACAAAGTGATAATGACATAACTGAGAGCTAATTCCTTGTAGTAAAGAGCCAATGTTTGGAACCACTGCATATAAATGTGGCCTTATTTTATCTTCTGCTTTCCAAACTTCTTCCTTTTCCTCCTGTTCATCAACAGATGAAGAATCTATGGGATTCCAAGATTTTGGGTGGAATTTTACAGTAACGAAAAATCCTCCAGACTTGAGCCTGAGGCAACTTATTGCCTTTGACTATAGCTTATCTGCTTGCCAGAGTCTCTAACCGATCATTCACTTGGTGCAGGCCATCAGTCAGAGAGACCTTCATTTCTGCCTGGACAAGGTGCATATCTTTTTCTAATTTTAAATCCTCCTTTAGGTGATGGTCTGTTACTTTTGTTGCCTGTTCAGCCTCTGTGGCCATACATAGCCTGCCAAAAGAGACCAGGCTATGGCTGCCACTACTTGTTTTGTTTTGTTTTTTCTGAAATTTAGTTGTCCTACTATCTGTTGCCAAAGAGTTAACGAACCCACCAGAGTTTTCAGGGCAACCCCAAACTCTTGAGGTAGTCTTCATTCTTCTAGGAAGACAGCCACCCTTCTCAACATAGATGGTATAAGCCAATTTTGAATTTCTCTCACAGGTTTTCCCTTCCCAGGACTCATGCCCACTACAGCCAGTAGCTCTTTTGTCTCCTGGCTGGCTTACCAAATTTTGCAGGCTAGCTGTTGAAGGGCTTGGGTTGGTACAGCCCCAAGACTAAAGAACACATCTTGGATGAAGTTAATGCAAATGTGAACATTTAGTTAATCCACATACATAATGTGGTCGATTGAGTTATGTATCCCAGAAGAAACATGATCTTAATTTTAGCCTGCATTTCTCTGGGTGTGAACTGGTAATAGAACCTCTTGAAGATGTTATTTTTAGTTAAGTTATGGCTCAAATGAGTGAGAGTATTAATTCAGATGACTAGAGGCCTTATAAAGAGGAACAGGGCACAAGCAGGAAGTCAGCTGGAAGAGAAAGGAGAAGACATCACCATGTGACAGGAAGCAGATAGATAAGCTGCTTTGAGAAGTTAAAGAGAAAAAAACACTCCCATAGAAAACATTAGTGCTCTGAATTTTATACTGGCTGTAATGATAAATTTTTCAGTGCTCTCTGTATTAATGTTTTTTCATAAAGGAACGATGCTTTTTTTTGAAAAATTTAGTTGTCAACATATATAAATGCAGTGTGATCCTGTTGTAAATTGCTTGTTAAAGTCAAAATTGGCACAATACTTTTGCTAGTTTATTTTGCAAAACATCAAAGAGTTTTCAATTTCTTTGAGAATATAAATATATTTATAGGACTATGTTCTAAGGGCAAACTGAAAAAAGAATGAAATCTATGTGTACAAAGAGTTTTTCAAAAAATTATTTATCAATATGATAATCCAATTAAAAAGAATTGATAGTCAAATTATGCTTCATTAATACCATGAACTTTTATTTAACCACAATTGTTTTTGCAAAATTTCATAATAATGTATGGAATTATTTATACAGCAATGAGAAGAGGAAAAAAATGAAGATATAAAATCCTAATACAAATAATTTCAGGTATGTAACAACTATATTCATAGAAATTAAAGCAGAATAAAGGATGAGTTTCTCCATCTTTGTTCTCTGCATTTGCAACTTCCAATATTATTTATTATCAATTTTTAAGTAGCTAAAATATATCATAATCATTAAATAGTTTCAAATACACAATTGCCAAAATGCAATGTAATCAAATTCTTTAGAATGATATCCCCAGATCATAATTATTTTGTGAAAAGAAGGAATTGAAATCAGACCAATCTGGAATACATCTGCTTCCAATACTTATTAGTTATGAGCATTTAGGCAATGCATTATCTTGTGCCTTCCCAAATGGTTGCACACATCTATTTTCTATCGGCTAAAATCATGGGCCTAAGGGGTTCCCTTCCCCTTCTCCAGGGGAGGTTTGAAGTTCTCTTTCTCCCACCAAAGCAGTGCAGAGGGAGGAACCTATAGCCTGGAGGCAAAGGGGTTCCCCTGGCTCTCCCCTGAGCCAGATGGGTTTTGCCTGTCCCTTCTCCTTAAGTAAATTCCTCCAAATCCCCTTTGGAGTAATTAATAATAGTCACTGTGATATTTGTAGAAATCTTGCATCTCGAGGTTTCTCATATACAAAGTTGAGTGTTATTTCCCAGGGAAGTGAATGTCCTCACCTCCTGCTCCACTTACTTTATAAAACCCCTCACCTCATGGAATAATTCAATAGATGGTCAATCATTTAGATAGAATATTAGCACGCCAGAGTAAGCTCTGTATTTGTATCACAAAATCTTTGACATTTTAAAAATAATAATTTAATAAAATATTTGCCTGATATCTTTATTTTCCCTGCTATTTAGATGCTTGGTAACATGGGTAAATTCAGATCTTATTAACTGAATGGAAGGCAAACTAAGCAGGAAATTCAATTATTTTGGCAATTATAATCTTACAATTGCTTAGCATATGACTTCATTTTTCATTTTATGTCACAATTCTTAATCATAACTGCAAATGGGGTCAGCAATAAGTTTTCCTATAGACATAAGTGAATTTAATTCCAATAAGTGTCTAAAAACATGACTAATTTATAAAATTATCAAACCTAAACATAACAATTAGTCTAGCAATCACATTTTTCTGTTTGTTAGAAATTGTCAATAATTATTTTCTTATTTGTTTTCAGTCAATTCACTGAAATTAAAGAGCAACTGTATTTCATAAGTATTTTTCTAAGCACAGCAGAGAAGACATTAAACAAGATTGAAACATTAGCCCATGTGATTATATATTACCCCTGAAAAATAAGTAGATACAGATGTTATGATATATAAATTGAGTTGCCCAGATCCCAGCATAGAAATTTAAAAAGTCAGCTCTCTCAGACACTATTATAGTGCCTTCCCCATTCTTATACACAGCTGCTAAGTATGATTTATCCTCTCTCCCTTTTAAATTTGCACTAATCAAATGTATCCACCCAAATCCATCCCAAAAGTACACTCCATCTTTCTCTCACATATGTATTTTCCTGTACAAATTGACTCATACACACAGTCACACAACTTCTGTTTCTTATGCTCCCATGAAAGATAAGTTTTAAGAAATGCTAGACAGGCTTAAATCACATTCAATTACTGTCCAGTAGACGTTACAGAGAAGAGGGAACCATCAGCAATAACTATGGATTTGAGAAACAGTAGGAATTTATAAAAGAAACTTTCTTCCCAAACTGGTGATGTGAAAGATGAAGCACTTAGGCAGTACCCTAGTGTTTAAGTCTATGATATTATTTGAAGTACATGTATTGAATTATGCTTCCATTTAGGCTGTAGAAAACTTCAAAAGAATGCCATGCTTAACTCACAACAAGTAAAACTTAGAAAATTTACAAAATCGTGAATTTTCCTGAGTCCATTAGCATACCAAAGTTTCAAGTCAACCAAGCAAATGCAAATTGAAAGAATGAAAAGCTTCTCCAAAGGAAAGATAAGAACAAAACACAAACTGGTCTACATTTGGCAGAAGATAGAAGAGGCAACTACCGTATAAGCAGGTAAGGTTAAATCACCCAAAATGTTAACAAATTATTAAAAACTGAGTGTGGCCTAGAATGTTAGTTTAGGAGAAAGTGAACTCAGACACAAGGTGAATTCACAGTCACTTGCAAGCTTTTTTTTAAGGATCTTTACTGGGTCCCCATGAGGGGGATTAAGGGAAGGATAGAAAACTAGAGAGTGATGGTTTGGTGACAGAGGATATGAGAGGTAATTGATTGCGGTGGGGGCAAAGCACTTCCCTCATATACTCATTTATATGTAGTAATCCCTGCAGCTTCTGAGGAAGAAGCAGACAACACTAGGCCTTCAGGGGACAGGAAAAGAGTTACTGCTTCTAGGGGAGGTGAAGACACAAACGAATCTGCCTCCAATCAGAGACAGGGACAATTAGAGTCCATGATATTTGCTAGCATGTGGGGAGAGGTGGGAAACCCTCCACCACCCTAGTCCCATCACAGACACAACACAGAGTTTGGTTGCCATGAGAATGAGCATGTCTCAGCCCCATGGCCCAGCATACAAACTGCTTTTTTCTTTTTTTGAAATTGTGCCTGGGGTCCTCGCCACTTAGAAATGTGATTTTTGTTGTTCATTTGTTTTGTCTTTCATCATTTGTGGAAAACTGCCAACAATTATTTCTTCAAAATATGTCTTTTGCCCATTTTCTGTCTTGTGTCATTCTGGAACTACAATTATACATACGTTAGACTATATGATATTATCCCATAGTTTTTGAATAATATGTTCTCTTGTCTTTTCTTTCATTCTTTGTTCTATTTACCTTTTGGTACAGATAATTTTTATTGATCAAATGTCAAGTGAACTCTGCTGTTTCTGCTGATATTCATCTTTTTAGGCTATCAATGTGGATGAGTTGATTCAATCTAGTCAATCTAGGTTTTGTCACTGCTAGAGTTACTTTTATTGTTCTTTTTTGTGAAAAATAACATATATACAACAAAGCAATAAATTTCAAAGCACCCTGCAACAATTAGTTATAGAACAGATTTCAGAGTTTGGTATGGGTTGCAGATCCACAATTTTAGGTTTTTCCTCCTGGCATAAGAATTATTTTTAATGCATTAAAGCAGGATATTTCTCCAGCATGGATTGATGTTACCTGTTGCCATCTAAGTCTCAGATTACTGAGAACTGCAGTCTGAGACAGGGATTCTTGTACAGGTGATATACACTATGGCACTCACAGAAGAAGGTAATCAAACATGTGGTTTAAAGAGAACTCTAGCATAAGCACGACCCTCTAGGGCATTCAGGTGTGAATTGTACCCAGAGACAAAGGGGCCAAGTTCTTATAGCCCTGCTTGAGTTGGTCATTGGACAGAGACCGCTGAGTGGGCTGGGGGACACAGTTTCTCAGGCACCTCCATAAGCACAACATTTATCTGCTAGGGAAAGGGAGAGTTACAGCAGCTGGGGAATGGCTGTGTTAGCCAGATACCAGGGATCTAGGCAGGTCACCCACAGCATCTGCTATATCCTGTAAGTAAACTCTATATTCACTCACCCCAATCAAATTGAAGATGCCAATTGGTAGCCAGGGAATTAACACATTCAAGCAAAGAAGTAGAAGTAAAAAAGATAAGGGAATATTTTCATTAAGTGGCTAAAAGCATTCATTAAGTATGATCACTACAATTCAAGTAGGAGTTTCTTTTTTCCAGACTATCTTGGAAACAAATATTCAAAATTTACTGGTTATAGTTTTGCTGCAAATTCCAAGTATATGCATGCCTACAGATAACAAACTAAAATTGACTAGAGACATTGGATAATCACAAGAACACCCAATGGTGACTTATAATACCTGGGTTCCTATTTGGGAAATGATTACTTAATAAGGTCTGTGACCTTGGGCAAATTGCTTCTTCACTTAGCAAAGATTTCCTTATCTCTAAAAGAAATATAAGGAGGATGGTGCATAATTTTAAAAGTCAACTTGGCTTGGTGAAATTTTATTCAAGTTTAAAATATGTAGCATGTGCTTTTCCTTATTGCTAACAGGAAAATGATATTCTGAAATGCAGTCTATTCCCAATGCAAATTAGCAGTGATTTGAAACACCATAATGAGAAATTCCAAAATGTGCTTAAGTGTATTAATTTACACTTGCATTTATTTTAACCCTCACTACAGGATAAAAGATATGCATATGTTCTTGGGAGGCATAAAATAAATAATGGCCCTGTAAAAAGAAAGAAATTGAACAAAAATTGCAAGTCTGGGAACATGGGATGTGGGAAAGGAGTGATTAAAGAGATAGGTTAGATCAAGCATGACCACTTCAAAATCACTTTTATTTTTTTTTTTTTAGAATTCTAATGTTTTTAATTGACAAACCCAAGAGAAACACAAGATTTAGAGGTTTATTTAAAACTTACATGCATTTCAGAGCAGGAAGGATCCATAGTTTTTCATTTAGTTCTCTAATTTTACAAACGGGTACGCTCAGGTGCAAAGTCTTGGGAATGGAGTGGGCGGAGACCTTGATCAGAATCAGAAGTGCTCTTTGGGCTCTGGTAAAATCACAAGTGTCTATTATCTGTATTTTTTTTTCCAGAAAATTCAGTATGATGATATTCTGTAGCACCTTGGATTTCCTTAGCAATAAAGAGGGTCATTCTGGATAAGCTGAACTACTGTTTGTCTTAATTTGTATTTTTATATTTCTCCAAAATTCACGAGTTGATCTGTACAAATGTGGTATTCTTAGTATCTGCAGATACTGTACACAGGGAAACCTAAGCAAATCCTTTGGTGAAACACGGAGAATAAAAGCATAATTCAGTTGCAAGCCTTAGTTGATTAGAGGCAGGTATTATAGGTTTTAAAAATCATCAAAGCACAAGAAGATTATATCCATCCTAATACAAGGTTGGGAGCAAATATCACATCAGCAGTCACAGTCTTTCCATCTTTGCTTAAAAAGTCCTTGCCATCAGGTATAGGATATGAATTTTTATGGTTACAAAAGGACAGGCATAATGAGGATGATAAAACAAAACAGTTCAGTGGGTGATCAGTTTGATTCTTAAGTCTTCTTTTTTCCCTGAACTATACATGAAGACTTGAAAGACATCAATAAAATATCCAAAGATATTTCAAGACTGATGTCTGTGTGCATGTATTCCATATTATCCCAGTATTCCAAAGTTCACAGTGTTTTAAAAAGGAAACAGGGATCAGTAGAGAAGGAAGGTGTAGATGCATTCAAGTACAAATCTAAACAGTGAAATAATGTAATAAATGCATATTGGGATATGCTTTTTCCAAATTGAAATTATAGATAACATTCTGGAAGAAAAGCACAAGCAGAATGAAATCTCCTTAAGTTGATTTTGTGTATCACATCCACAGATATTATACCTCGAAAGTAGACTACTTAAAAAGTGCTCTTTGACTTTTCTGTTTCTGCTATAGTCAACAATCCAGCATAGCATTAAGAGTAGAAAAAAAATAATTACACCTAACCTTCAATCTGCATTAGAGAAGCACATTCATTTTAACCACATGGATTTTTTTTATCATGAATCAATAGTTTAACTTGTATTTAATGAAATAAGCAGGATCTTACTAAAGTAGTGAGATTACAGAGATTTCATTTTCAAATGACATGCTTGATAAAAAGAGCTGTGAAGTGGGCTAGGGATAGATGTGGAATTGAGAGATCAAATGGATGATCATTACTGATTGCTATGAATGTTAATAATTATGGTCATACTGTTAATTTTATGTCAACACTCCTTTAATCAAAACACTATTATTATGTGTTATTTTGTTTATGACACTTTGTATAAGGTCTGCTAAGGCCAGACACAGATCAAGAGAGAGCCCCGAAGTGTCTGAAAGATGTATTCTATTCACAGTTCCCTAGTGAGAAAGTAACATGCCACACAGGGCCACAGAGGAAACTGCCAGGATTGGCCTTGTGGCTGAAAGTGGGATTGATAAAGAGTATTTATTGTAGTTTCTGTGGGACACATGTAAGGATGGGGCAGGAGCACACCAACATGCGAATGGCTAGCTGTATTTGGAAGTAGTGCCTCTGCCAGTTGATTGTTTACTTGTACACAAAAATTATCTTGGAGTAACAGACATTTAGGTGGGTCTTGGCCATGTGGGGGCACTTATGGATTTTAAAGCGTCAACTTCTAGAAGCTAGAAAATGTGAATATTACATATATGTACTGTATTACTAGCTGCAATTCTCTAAAACATGTACTGACTGCAAAAGAGCAACGGAATTGTTAATTATACAAGATCTTAATCTGACAAACATGTGACAAGAAAATAGCTTCTTTCTTTCCCACTTTTTCACCTCGTAATCATTCTTAGCTAGGCGATTCTGTCTTTCAAATTCTTCCACTAAAATTGCTGTATGCCTTGTCATCTTGTTAGCTGAACTCTATTTTACCCACACGCTGTCTAAAATAATTCAACTGTGCCTTGAATTATTTTAAAAGCTTATGTAATATGGGAAAATCTCAATAATTTGTTTTTAATCATTAAGTATAAGAATTCCCATTTACCTCATATAATCATAATTTTGATTCTTAAACAAATATTCGAGGCTATCTGGTTAAACTTCTCATTTCAAAGAGACTTACAGACCTAAACAATTTTGTAAGTAATAGGAAAAACAGGCGATGGACTGTCTGTATTCTAGTCTTACTGAAAATTTTTATTCTAAGTGTAGTTCTCTGACTAGAAGCTTTGGGATTCCCTAGAAAATGATTAAAATGCCAAATTTCAGGCAGGATCCTAGACTTACAGAATCAGAATCTGCAATTTAGAAAAAATATCTTGTGATTCATTAACATGTTAAAGTGTAACAAGCACTTCTCTAAAAAGGTGTCACTGAGAAATGTTTGGGGTAACCTGAGATTTCCTGTAATGGCCTCTGCTCACTTCCATATTTAACTTTGCTTCTTGGGCTCTAAAAGTGTGTTCACCAAAGTAGGATGCTAAGAATAATCAGTCTTTTTTGGTGAGGGAAGAAAATACTGATAATTCAATTTATATATGATTTAAATATAAGTTGGTCATTCTTTTCTTTATTCCCCAAAATCCATTCTCCACCTTTCTTTTTGTTTTTTGCCCTGCTCTGTGCCCCAGGCTTTCTTCTGAGGATAGCATTACCTGTACTCTAGGAGGGACCAGGTAGAGATCAGAGGATAAGAGGTAAGGTTAAGGTATTTCTTTCCTGGCTCCCATTGCCTCCTTATTTGGGCACTAGCATTATAGAAAGGGTTGCTTTCTTTTATTCTTATAGCTGCTGTTGGGCAGACCCTCTCCCAAGGTTCCTTCCTGCTCTCTCCTGGCTTCAGTAACACCAGTTCATTTCCTGGTCCAGTCAAGGCAATGAGTGGTACCATCTTCTGGTGCTGTTAGTTTTTCCATCAACAATTCTTGATGTTTCTTTTAACTGTAACAAATCTATAAATAATCCCTTCATTGGTTTCTCTTCAAAGTCTGTTTCCTACAGAGACCATAGCTAATACATTCATCTTTTCTTATCTGTATGCTTTATAATTAACCAACCAAATTTATACACACACACACGTGCACACATACAAACAATAATGAAAGAGCAAGAGCAAAATCAATTGGACACCACTGTTCTATAGCACACTCAAAGTGAATAATTAATGTATTAACAACTTGCCTTACAGAGAAACGATTGTGCTGTAAGTATAATTAAGATCACTTATAGACAGGTCTAGTGGGTAAAACCCTACCCATATTTCTCATGGATAAATTCCATAACATTTATCTTATCCTTTGGTGGCTATACCATCATTTGGTTGGTAATTTTAACAAAAAATTAAATAAGGAAGGAAATTTTAAAATATGAATAATTAACACAAATGATTTAAGTGATCAGTTTGCTAAATTTTGGATATACATTTATGTACTAAATGGCAAGAACCTTAGTTTCCTTTTTGTATTTAGCATTAAGAAAACTGGCAGCCAGACTTATTCACTCCATTCCCTGTCAAGAAGGAGATGACTATATCTTCTTTGGAGAAACTTAACAGTCAAAGAAAAAAGATTTACTGAAATTGCCCACTGGGGACTTACCCCCACAGTTTCCAAGACATTCCATGCTGACGCCCAAATCAACTTTACATGAAAATAGTAGATGCTTCCAGACAAGTTTTAGGTGTCTCATCTTTGTAACATAAACTCACAGGCAGGATCCACAACTCATTGAAGGACAGAGAGCAGATCTAACCACAAACCCAAAATGATGGAAGTGGCAGAAAGGCTTCTGGGGAAAATAAAGGCAGTGATGAAACAGTGGAAACTTTAATAAACAGTATTTGGTTAGCTAAGGTAAATATTGTAAAAGCCAGGATTTGATTAGCTAAGGAAAGTATTGCATCCATGAAATGAAAAAAAAATCTCTGAAAACTTCATTGAGAGAAAAAACTTTTGTCTTTAAAATTGAAATGTGATTGCAGAAATGAAAATCTCAAAAAGGCATTAGAAGGTAAAAGGAGGGAAATCTGTCACAAATAGAACATAAAGACAAATTGATGGAATCAGAAATAGGAGAAGGAAATTGAAAGATTCAAATAACAGGATTAAAGAAATAGAAAACAGAGGAAATGAAGCAAAGAATTTTCAAGGTAACAATTCAAGTATACTTTTCAAAATTAGTTTCCAGATTGAAAGCACCCACCTAAAGGCCAGTACAATGGATGAAAAACAGCTCACATTTTAAGTGTCTGAATACTTGTGCCTACAGGGAGATCTTAAATGTTTCCTAAGAGTGGGGATAAAAACAATATAGTATAAGAGAAAATCAAGAATCAAATAGCATCAGTTTTCTCAAACAGCCAAAATGGAAGCTTGAGGACCACAGAGCAGTGCCTCAAGCCTTTAATGGAAATGTCTGACATAGAATCCATGACTGGCCAATAATCAATAGCAAGAGTAGGCAAAGACATTCTCAAATATGCAAGCTTTAAAAAAATTTAACAAGCATTAACTCATTCCTTGGAAACCACCAAAAGCATGAGAAATGAGAAAATACATCAAAAGGGAGAGGAGGGATTCAGCAGAAAGGGGAATCCAGCAGAAAGCAGAACTTTTTTTCAGATAATGGTCAAATTAGATCACAGAACAGAAACTATGTAGCAGTCCAAGAGGATAATCATTCAAGAAAGAAGCTCCAGGAGAGACATTGTCAAGACGGAGAAAAAAAAATGAAACTGATAGATCATCTCATGTGTTTGAAAGCACTGAAAGGAAATATGTATTTTTGGAAGAGAAAAAAAAAAAAGAGCAGTTTTAACTTCTGGAGATGCGATGTATATAATACCATGTACACATAGTAATATTTCTATAATATGTAATCATTGAAAGTAGATCTAACCAAAATGATAAAAGATATTGATTTTAAAACAACAGAATTCTGACTTTCCATGGTGAAAACTGTCATTATATAACACTGAAAAACAAAGCAATTTAAATGTACACGTTATTTATAAATTTATAGATGGAAATCATAAAATAACACAACTAAAAGCATTGAAAGAGGATGTTTCTGGGAAACAGAAGCAATGATATTTAACACCTTTCATATGTTTCTTCTACTCTCACCTGAAATATACTCAGTTGTCTATAACTAATACCGATTGTTATAATACAACTGGCTTGAAGCTATTTTGTATCCCCAGAAAAGCCATCTTCTTTTAATTCAATCTTCTGGGGGCAGGCCCATTGTTGCATGGACTTCTTGATTAGGTTGCTCCCATGGAGATGTGACCCTGCCCTTTCAAGGTGGGTCATAATCTTATCCTAGAGCCCTTTATGAGAGAAAACTCAGAGCCAACACAGAGAGCAGAAAGATGAAACGAAGACAGACATTTGGACATGCTAAGCTAAGAGATGCAGAGTTTGCCTCAGAGAAGCTAAGTCAGGATCCACAGATACTTAGAGGGAAAACCACTGGCATCAGAAGCTGAATGCAATGAACTGGGAGCAAGGACCAGCAGACGCCAGCCAAGTGCCTTCCCAGGTGAAAGAGGTGTTCCAGATGCTGGTGGCCTTTCCTCAAAGTCAATGTGCCTTTCTCCAGATGCCTTAATTTGGACATTTTCATGACCTTAGAACTGTAAATCTGCAACCTAATAAATCCCCTTTGTAAAAGCCAATGCATTGCTAGTATATTGCATTCCAGCAGCTTTAGCAAACCATTGACTCATTGCAAAATAAACATTTGCAAATTCCACTTCTACAACCTCAGTTTTCAAGAGCTGTACACAATTACTCAGAATACAAATAACATTAGGGTTATTTAATCATCATTGTATTCTGTAGCTTTAAAAATTTTTTAATTTAGTAACAGACAACAGTAAACAGGCACTATACAAGGCACTTGGAATAAAGCAATATTTTTCTCTAAGGAGTGCTTGAATATAAACATAGGGACAGACTCTCAGTTCATCCTCTCTGGACCCTATCCCAGTTTCTACTTTTGTCATGCCTCTCGTCTGACTCAGATCTCTTTCCAAGAAGACTTTTCAATTTATTCAATAATTACTCAGATTTTAAGAAAATGATTTTAAAAACTGAATCATCAAAATGCTTAATGAAACAACATCATCAGAAAAAAGTCTCTATATTTTACTCTTTTTCAGTCAGTCAGTGAATCATTAAACAACAGCTTATTCTTTACTGGCTGCTCTATAGTGTGTTTCAGCCACTTTTTTTCTCTATAGTTAAAAAGCCCCTGTTATTACATTTGCTCAAGTTTATCTGGGAAGTATTGGTATGTTCTCGTATTCAGATATGAGGGTATCATTTTTATTTTTCCTTTTCTCACCTCATTAACAAATTTCTCCTGAACCTGAAAGATACAAATATAAATGATATAAATATGTTAACTAATTTTTTCCTACTGTATTCCTGTGCTTTTCTTATTTCTCTATATCATGGCTGCCATCTTGGAATATAACTTTTTGGAAGAGAAGGGCCACGTCTGTATTCAGGGTGTGGTCCAGACCACCAACTGAAGAATCCTTAATAAATGTCAATTCTTTATCTTTCTTTTTAGTTTAGTCTTGTTTTGTTTTAATAAATGTCTATTCGTGATGATATCAGGTCACAGCTAGGAACACTTTCCATCACACTTTTCCTTCTGCAAATTACTCTTTTGTATTATCACTATGCTGTGTTGTTTGCTGTTTTTAATCACGATAAATATTTACCCTGATTATTCATCATCGTAAGCAAAATGACTGTGATGGGCGAGAGAAGGCAGTCACAAAGACAAGTTTGTTATAACTGATGGATGTAGTTTTATGTATTTCTTGCAAAAGGTATTTGAATTCTTTCATCAGTTATTATAGTTTTTAAAAATGCTATGCTTTTCCCTCTGATATTAGTTATGAACATATGAACATGACATGATATATGCCAGTGACTATTAGAAAAAATAGTATAACAAGAAAATATGAGTGACAAAATAATTATAACCTAAATCTAATATACTCAGTCTATAAGCCTTTTGTCATTCTGTCATCTTTTTTATTCTATCATTAGACTGGTAATTTATGTTTGTTGAAATGTAAAGAACACACAAAATATGAAAAGGCAATCAAATGGAATCTAGATGATTAATAGAATGTGAGTCCTTTTATCAGACTAACTTGGCTGGATTATAAAACTTCATCGGTAGACAATTGCATGACATATGAAAAAAGATGATTATCAGGCTAGAAAAATATTAAAGATAATTCTGAATATTTTGGCCTTTGCACAGCCAAAGAAACTAAAGGCATTCCTGAATATTTTCTTTGCTCTAAAATGGAATATATGTCATTCACCGAATCTGTCATCTCACGCGTTCGTATGCCTATGAAAATGTGTGCTAGATAGAATCAGATGCACAACCAAAGAGAGGTCACTCTTTTTCATTTAAAAAAATCTATAATTCTGACTGAATGAATGATAACATTAGAAAATATGAAAATGGAGAACTACAGCAAATAGTCTTAAGCATCTTTATAAATGAACATTTTGGTTAAAGATGACTAAAAAGAGCAAGGACTACTGGGGAATGTGACATCGGAATAAAGATATGTAGCAGTACTATGAGGCATCTGGGGTGATAGAGTGAAAGTCACTATTTATGTATTTCCACGCATGCCCACATATGTGTGGGTGGGTGGATAAATGGTTCCAATAAGTATATTTAATTTAATATTCTTAGGCTCAAGACAATTTATAAACATTTGCATTATTTAAAAAATGGAAAAATCATGCACAAAGATTTTTCAAATTAACAATTCAAAATCAAATAGGAAGGTCCTGGCACTCAGCTTAATTAAATATTCTTTTCATGATCTCATTTTCAGTCAGATAACACCTCCCTAATTCATTCAATCAATCAATCAACTACTAAGAATTTTTAAAGTATCAAAAATGTGCATAACACTGAGCTAGAGTGCAGCATAGAAAGTTCTAAGAAATCATTCTTATCTTCAAGATTCTTAGACTCTAGATCAGGAAACAATATGTGAACCAGTGACAAGGAAAAGAGAAGATATTTGCCAAAATTCATTAAGGACTATTAATTAGAAGTTGTAGGAATTTGATCAAGCCTATATGTTTAAACACTAAGTTTTGGGGAATAAAAGGAGGATGAGATAAAGTCTTTGACGTGAAATACTTTATGGTATCATTTAGAAGAATAAACAAATGTTCTAAAATTAGGTTTTTGTTTGTTCTTTTACAATAAAAGACATCATTTATTAAATGACAAACAACAGGAATAAAATATTATGGTATAATATGGATAATGTTGGAACAGATAATTCTTGGTAAAATATTAAATAGTTTAATATTTTATGGGAAAAAGGAGAGTATGTGAAAGAAGAAAAAATATGAAATAAAATAAAACAAACTAAAGAAAAAAGAAACAGCAGGCCTGTGAGTACTGCTCTGTTTTAAGGGAACCCACATAGATGGAACTGAATGACTTAACTCTACAGATGACAGACTCAAATGGATGAATTTTTAGCATAATGATTCAAAAAAGCTGCACCCCATATTACCACTCCTCCTCTGGGAAAGAGGTGCGGGGTGAAGCAATTACATAGCCAGAAGCATTAGTAAATGATCACTGAGACAATTGTCAGCAAAGTGATGGAGGACTTAAAAAGAACACTAAGTATGCCTCTTAATAGAAGGAATTTGAGAGGAATAAATTGTAGTATACTTTAGAGTGTTGAGTTCTATTAGTTATGGCATTACTTTTTATTTTCTTATGACTCTGCTGAATAAATAATTAGTTTTTTATAAATATAATTATAGGGCTTGGTCTTTTGCTTCTCCATTAGCCCCAGGGAAGAATGAGCCTCAGGGAGTGGGGAAGGAGATTTGAAGAGAAATAATAGCAATAATTATATGTAATAAATAACATAATACAAATAAATTTAAAAATAATAATAATATAGAGACTAATTGCTAGAGCAGTGGTTCTCACACTTTAGCACTCATCCGAAACCGCTGGAGTTTTTTTTACAGCAGTGACTCCTGAGACTCATCCCTAAATATTCTGCATCAGTAGATTTAGTATGGGTCCAACAATTTGTACTTCTATCAAATTCTCAAATGATATTGATACTGCTTGTCCAAGAACCATACTACCTGAACCATGATGCAAAAACAATCCAAGAAAGGTGAGGTCACTTGGAATGGGGTCAACGGGGAATGCATCATGAAACTACCTTTGAAGCATGGATAGGCTTTGAATATATAGAAAGAGAGGGGATATAGAAATATATTAACAAAAGCAGAATTGACTAAAAATAAACAAACAGGCAGCAAAAGGAAGCTTATGAGCACAGATAACTAAGAGGTTGCCACTGAAACTATCTTTCAGAGTCAAGCATCTGAGTTTACAGTTACTTTGATAGACACTAGAGAAAAAGTGGAACTTTTTCAAGGTATAGATGAACAATGAACATGTTTACTTAATAGGCAAATATGACTTACACAGAAAGGAATCACTCTGATCTAGAGGTTTCAGGGCTCTTTTCATGGATGAGTGGCCTTGCACGATGGGTAGGTGAAGGTACTAACAATCCAGGATTCGCAGGGAAATGGTAAGGTATTTATGCAACAATAATGATGCTAGCAACAGACAAGCACATAATATATGTTGGAAGAGTGGAAAATAAGATTGATTTCGTTAGAGTGGAATACACAAAGTGGCTTTGAAAGTCACTGAGAGTAGACTAAATTAAAGCAACTGAAAATAAGAAGCTACTAAAATATTTTGGGGTGAAGGAGTGATACAAGCAGTACTGTCAAAAAAATCTACCAACTCCTAGGGGAGAAGAATATTTAAAAGTCATTTACTCTAACCTGTACAGTATTGTTCAGGACAAATCAGAAAGAGATGGAACTGAGAAGAGAGAAAGCAATTGGGAGGATGATACAGTAAAACAGGCAGGGTTCCCCCACCCCTCCATTTTTATGCTTTAGTAACAGAAATATGTCAAACCAATGCAAAAATCTGGAATGATAATATATTACTGTAAGTGTTTCTAGCTGGCTTTTCAGGCATTGTATTAAAATAAAGGGAAAAAAAAACATAAATGCTACGACACCTTCTTTACCAGTCTTGATACGCTAAAATACAAGATTTATCTCTGCAAATCTATACTAAGCATTTATTTTAAAATGCTTTACTAGAATAATTTTTATAAAGTCAGAGCTATAACGTGTGATGAGACCAAATTATGTTCTCAACTTGTCTAAATCCAGGCACACAATAATATCAATGTAATATTACAGCAGATTCGCCTTCAAGAATCTGTCTTGCATCTGACAGATGCCAGATACTATGACAACTAACTCATATAAAACAATTATGGAAAGAAAATGTGTGGTATCTAAATTCATTACTCATCTCTTCTCATGCAGTGTTCAAAAAAAACTATAAAACGAAATTAATCAATTAAATTTTCCCTAATATAAAATGCAATTTTCATTTAAAAGCCAGTCAAAGACACATCTTCATCTTCAGGTTTTCCTAATTCTGAATGATTTTTAAGTGAGTCAGGTAAACGTTAGAGATTTTTAACATAAATATGCAAATTTAAAGAGTCTCTTCTGGAGATAATATTGAACTAAATACAATATTAGACTAACCGTGTCCAAAGACCATAGTTGATCTCATGAAAGAGACTTAAATTTCTAACCTGGATTTGCTACTGACTATTCAATTTTTAATTAAATTCACTTGATCTCACTTTCCTTGACAGTGAAATGGTGCTAAGGGTGAAGTAATAATACCAATATAATAACACTAATAATAATGATTGGCATAATTTTTGGTCTATCTAACATTTTGAGGGCTCGCCATGGTTGGATGCTATATTGTCAAATAAAAATCTTTATGTATTATTTTCATTACATTTTATAATTGTTTGAAGTGTAAGTATTATTATTTTCCCCATTTTATATGGGGTTAATGTAAGCTTCAGGTGAGGAAACTGAACTCAGTGCATTATACAAGTTTTCCAATATAACTTAGCTGTAGGTACTGTGAAGTATTATGCTTTGCAATCCCCATTTATCTCATTGTGATGATATAAAGACAACATAACATAAAAAAAAAGAACAGCTCTGCATACTATGAAATATAAGAAATGCTACCATAAAATTATTTTATATTATTCTATTATAAATACCTTATGGGAAACTGATTTAATGCGTTTTTATATAAACACAGAACTTTTAATTGCAAGTACTGATCAAATATTTTTTAGAGGAAAGCAAGAAAGGAAGAAAGAGGAGCATATTAACATGAAAGCAGACTGCTGAAGAAAGTAGATATCTTTAAGGTTGAACCAAGTGAAATCGACATTTTTGTGTAAGTGCTTGATTATATGCAAGTTTATGTGATGCATGTTAATACAAATAACATAACTCAATTTTATTCTGATTTTTATCTTAGGTTGAAGAAATTATATTATTTAAGAACAAATGCATTTTATCTTTTGGTATTACGGCTTTTTCATATTTTTCTCAAAATAATACATTTTGAGAGATGCTGTAATTATCTTGTTCTATGCAACAAACTGCCCAGAACACAGTTCCCACGATTCGGCCTTCGCTTCAGACCCATATTTTTAATATATCTTATCTGCAAATCAAACAATCTTCATTATTTTATCAAGCTCTTCCTATACCTTATAATACACAGTTCAAAAAAAGAAAATAAAAACAGCTGACACTATCCACAATTTGACTGAAATTTTTCTTAACCAAATACAAGTTTCTTAAATACATTTTATATTTTTAATTGCCTCTAGTGACATTTTTTGCCATTTTTTCTGCCACTATATGACATAAGTCACCCTTTCTTTAGGTGGTAGTGCCTTTGGTGGCAGAGAAGCTTTCCCGCTTCTCTTCCCACCTCCACTACCAGTCTCCTCTCCACCCTTCCAGCCTCTATTCCCTGCCTGGTCCCAAAGCCAGTGTCACAAGTTTTAGGTTTTTGAAATGGTAGAACCCTAATTCCTAATCCTTAAAGGATGTTTCAATCATCTATATCTATATAATAAACCATGCAAAAACCCAGTATCCAATTTATTATTTTTCTCAATTCTGGAGATGGCCTGGTGGGTTTTCTGCTTTTTTTCTCCCATGTTCACTCACGTAGCAACATTCTCTTGCAGAGTTGGCTGAGCTGAAAGTTTCAAGAGGGCTTCACTCACACGTCTGCTATTTGGTGTGTGCTTTGGCTGGGTTGCTTTGGTTTTTCTCCACATAGCCCTTCCTTCTCCAGCAGGTTAGACAGAGTTTATTTAAAATAGGTAGAATCATGGGTTCCAAGAGGAAGGAAATGGAAGATGCAAGTTTTCTTCGCCTTCTAGTCACATAGCCCATGTTCTATGGCATTCTATTTTCCAAAGCCACTCATATGTCAGTCCTGATTCAGGGGGAGGGAAACACACTCTAGATGGAAGGAGGATTACAATCACATTTCAGAGATGCTTGCAGAATGAGAGGAATTTTGGAGACCTTCGTGGCAAACAATCTATCAGGGATGCCAACTCAAATATTCCCCATGATAGAGTCTCCAACTATTCATTTTACTCCTTGAATGAATTCAAATATAGTCATGTATGGAATCAATGATGATATGTGGAAATGCAGTTTATTTGTATAACATCCACTTCACTGTTACACAAAGTCACAGTTTAGCAGATAAGAGTAATTTTTAAATAATTTCAAATGTATGTATTTTGTTTGAACTCCGTTGCCATTTAAATTAAATGGAAATTTAAATTTCCATATCTTGGTAAATGCACTCCATTAAGACAGATTGTAGAATATAAATTCCTTGAGATCAGAAGCTCTTTGTACTGTAACTGAGAATTTAGGATTTAAGTGATGATTATGACTACTGAATTATTATATAGATATTCCTTTTTTACCTTGTGGTATATTAGAATTGACAGAGGGAACTATTTGAAATCTCTGAACTGGAATCCAGCTGCCTTGATCTCTACTGATGATTGCTTAGCCTTTATCCTGGGCCCTCATGATTGCAAAAACCTTGTGACTCACCCTCACTTGTACCCATTTTATCCAGTCTTTCATCTTGGAGTCCTGTGATCACTAAAGACAGCCCCTAATGTTTATTAACAAAGGGCTTTGGGTTAGCCCAGAACTAACTCACCCCAATTGCAAAGTTATCTTGATAACCCAAAACTTGATCTAACAAAAATGGTCCTGCCTGACATGTGCAGTAGCTTAGACCCATAACCTATAACTGACTTATGCTTTGTTATAATGCTAGAAATCACTCCCATTACCAGATTAAGGCTGCCATTTTCTTACAAATGTTCTTTGACTGAACATGTAATCAATCTGTGCATGCTCAATAATTAGATCACCTCTAACTATATCATCTGGAGCCATTGTGTTCATTATCCTGAAACCTGTCCATCTTCTGATATTTTATAACTATCGAAATTACAGCAGTTCAGGGAGACTGATTTTTGGGCCAATAGGTCATCTGATCTCCTTCATGCCTAGTAATAAACTCTCTCTCTTTGAAACCATAATGTTCCCGAGTTGGTCATTTGAGCACTTAGGGCAGAGAATCCACTGCCTTTGTCTGGTAACATTACTGCTGCATATGTGTGAGGAAAATATACGAAGCCAACAATGAAGACAAACTAACCTCTTTCTGAACCAGATCTGAAAATTAATTTCTTTAATAAAATATGCAAGTTTTCTGTGTTGGAACTTGACTCTCTCCACATACACACGTAAGTGTACATATATTTATACGTATATATACATGCACAAATATGTGTGTCTGTATCTATGTGTGTATATACACACAGGCACACACACATGTGTGTATATGTATATATTTAACATAAATAAATGAACGGTAGTAAATTAAATTGCATATCATTAGTGTTGAGAAGCAATTAGAGATTATAGTGCATTAATACCAGCCTATATGTTTATATCTGCTTAGTGACTGTATTATAATGGGAAGTGCGTTTAGAAACCCATTATCATAGTTTTTATAGGAAACTGATTATTATGATGTGCATCTGATTCCAAAGGGGTTAGGTTGGGATGTTTACATTCTGAGAAACATCTTTGCTCCATCTCCAAAAGTTTTCATATAGTTCAGGCCATTACCATTTCCCTCTCTGCTTCCTTACTGAAATCCAAAACACAGTCTTGTTCCCTGCAAATTCATCCATACTATAAAGTTGTCAATGATCTAGCCCAGAAAATATTCATATATCAGAGGGGCTGTTATTTGTAGAGTCATTCATGTCTTTTAATTGAGATGAATCTAGGTAATTACATATAGCATATATGTATTTAAAATAAAATTTAAATTTCTTTCCAGAAATCCACATTCAGGTTTCAGTTATGCATTGTATTGACATTGTATGATCAGGTTTTTTGAGGTATAATAAAAAACTTGACTGGTCTTTGTCTCCAGTTTCTGGGAGACAAAATCTACATCTTTGTAATTCCCCTAATAGGAGCATCTTTTGTTATTCATGACAGGCCCAAGAGGACACCTGAAAGTTCATATGCTGAGGAGACAGCAGGGTGTGGCCAGGGTGGGGGGTGGACACACTAAAGAGATCAACCATGGAATTAGAGAGTCATCTCAGGTTAGCCTGACCTCTTAACCTCTGGCGGGGAAGAGGGCTAAAGATTGAGTTAAACTAAGTTGGAATTGATTGCTACCAGTTATGCCTACATAATGAAACCCTATATAAAATCAGGACCCTAAAAGCTCTAAGAGTGAACTTCCATCATTGATAATTACAACACTGTGCCAGGAAGGTGATTGGTGATTCCACATGGAGCAGACATGGAAACTTGTGTTTGAAAACCTTCCAGACCTGGCCCTATGCACCTCTTCTTTTGGCTTCTTCTTAGTGGTACCTTTTACTGTAAATAAACTATAATTATAACTATAGCACTTTCAGTGAGTTCTGTAATTCAAGTGAATTATTATATCTGAAAGGATTGGTAGAAACCCTCAAATTTGTAGCTACTGACCTTAACCTGTGGGGTCTGGCCTAACTTCGGGCAGTTAAAATCAGAACTGAATTGGCTGAGTTACTACAGTATTTGCAGTTGGTGTCAGAAACTGCTGGAAGTTGCAGAAGTTCCTGTAATCTCTGTAATTATATAATAAAATTGAGCAATAGTAAGTACTCAACTTGATGAGTTTTACAAATGTACAATGTCATGTAGCCACCACAAAAAACATGAATGAATACTGCCATTACTCTGAAAGGTTCCCACATATGCCTCTCTTGTCAGTTCCTTCTTCCATCCCTGTCCTTGACAACCGTTACCATGCTATCTGCTGCCACAGTTTTGCCAAGGTTTGTCATATCGTAATTTACAATTGGTTTTAGATGGATGAAGAACAGTGCGCATGTGGGGCAAGTAGTAAGAAATTAGGACATACCAGGAAGCACCTTAAGTTTTTGCTTATAGTTTCTAGTTTACCGTGAAGGTGGTGAAGAGCTCTCAAGAGTATTTTCAATAAGTGAGATTCTTGATCAAATTGCATTTGCAAGTCTTCTTGAGGCAGTGGGGAGAGCTGATTGGAGAAAAGCGAGCTTGGAGGTAGGGAGACCAGGTAGTGGATACAGGGGTGAGAGTTATTTAGTAGGCTGATAGTAAAGAAACTGCAGAATGATTGGTTGTATAGGGTGGGGATATGAGGATTAATAAAGGATTGCCTTCAGGGTTTTGGTTTGGAAAACTGAATGGATAGTAGAACCTTTAACCAAAAAGTAAACAGAAGAGTAAATTTGAGGGGTAAAAGAAGATGATAGAGTTTAGCTTTGCCCTTACTGACTCTGAAGTATCTGTAAAATATCTTAATCTCTAAGATCAAGATAATGTCTGAAGTGAGCTTACAGATTTGGAAGTCATGAAGATATTTTGGAAACAATGTGATTTGAAGTTCTCTTCTGCTAACGAAATCTGAACAAAATTTATTTCCTCTCCTATTGTTAAGGTTAGAAATAGTCTCCTTTAGTACCATTTGTACCATCTGTACATTCCTTTCCATTTCTATGTGCACTTTCCAGGATAATTCTTTCAACATGTAGAAACCTAGCTGACCTACCCCCAACATTAAGAACCCTTCTTAATACAGCTCTTCCCTAGTTCTCTACCCCAGCTCTTCGCATCCACTCTTCTGCCTAAAAGGACTTTATACTAGTCATTATTTATAAAATTACTATCCAACTTCTAAGATCCAATTCTAAATATAGTTTTCAGTTAACCACTTTCTGATACTATTCCCACACATAACCAAATGGATTTTTTACTTTGTTTGAACTTTCTATACCACTTTTTAAAAATATTGCTTGTTCACCCAATTTACTTTCTTACATTATAGCTAGATATGCATTTTCCATTAATATTCCTTATTATCTTACTTTCTTACATTATAGCTAGACACGCATTTTCCATTAATACTCTTTATTATCTTACTTTCTTACATTATAGCTAGACATGCATTTTCCATTAATACTCCTTATTAGTCTTAAGGAGATTGTTCAGACCTTATCCACCATGTTTTCCAATGAAGCATAGAAATACTGCCTCATATTTAGAAGGCACTCAGAAATATTCATTGCCGGTAAAGTTTTAGCCAGTTGACATACAGACCAAATATACCTGACCCCAGTATGGCTCCCTAATTGAGAACCTCAATTACCTTTTTAAATGATTAATGACATCTAAAATACTTTGAAATGAATACCAGTTGACTAATTATCAAGGGGAACTAGGAGATTCTAAATTCTCAATATTTATAAATATATACTTTTATCTTTCATATTTTAAATAGATATTTATTATATATCTATTATATATTATGTATCTATGACATATATGTATTTATACATAGTAGAAACCAGAATTCTCAGTTTTGACTTTTAGTGATTATTAAGCTAAGAAAATTCCAGAGCTCCTATTCAGTTACTATTAAAACACCTCAATTAGTTTTCTCATGATTAAAAGACAAAGTTAAATTTTGGATAACTACCCTCTTAAAAGTTCTGATTCAAAATGCAGTGAGCAACACTAGAAGTGATAGAAAATTGCTGTTTTCAAACGCTTTTGAGACAGCCCAGAATGCTTTCTAAATTTTTAATTGTTATGCTAGAAAATGTTTTGGTCATGACAGATGATTATTCTTGGCAGTTCACAATGTGTGTTAAATAATCAAAGATGTAAAAACTGGATATTATCTGAGAAATAAGAAAACAACCATCTGTCCTAGACAATTTTGGTATTATTTTTGTTTAGAGATTTAAAGATAAGCTATAAGGATCTCTTTCCATACACAAGGATGCTCATTAATTGTTAGATAGCTAAACCAGTTATATCAACACAACACAACAAAACACAGAAAAACTTAAGAAATGTCTATGAGGTTAAGAGTGTTAGGAATAAGGTAAAGCTGAATTAGAGTTACAGGATGGCAGGGACAGAATGGAATAGAGAAAACCGATAGAAATACCTATATGGCAAATTTCCAAACAAATACTGACAATGCTCTAATATATAAAATGAACAATTTTTCTCTTTTTAGGAAAAGAGTTCAATATTTTATTTCTGTTTAATAATATATGATGGTAATTACTATACTCACTTTTCTTTAATTAATATGAAAAATTGCATCTTTGTCTAACATTTATAGAATACAGATCTAGACATTATCTCTATCCCATAGATTCTTCTGCCATCTGAAAAATATTCTGAGAGATTTGCTGAATGTGATTAAAAAGAACAGCTGTGAAACCTATAGCAAAAGATGATGTATGTACAAAACATTATCCACTTAATAGGTGCATATAAACTAACTTCTAGATGCTCTTTCTAATGAGAGACAAAGAAAACACATATTTACCCATAAAGATAATAGGCTTTTCCTGCCTTTTTATTTCATAAAAAATGTGAATAGAAACACTGCTTTACTTCTAGAGGTTTGGTAAAATTTCTCAAATTTTCTCTGTCTCAAATTGAGCTCTTATCTGAAAAGTTTAAATAATCAAAAATAATTGACATAATTTCAATTTTCTGTGGTGTCAAGTAATGTTTATAGAAGTTCAAAATGATTAATACATAATATTAATTATGCTTTGGAATCTTCTGTACTAATGCTGAAGTTTTCTCGCAATGCATATTGCTTAATTTATTTTTCACTTTCAATAGAATCGCAGTTCATTTTACTAAGGCTTTGCATTAAAAAATGTGTTATTATTGACTTGAGAGTAGCCAAGTGTTGTAGTTTGCTAGCTGCCAGAATGCACACACCAGGAACAGAATGGCCTTTTAAAAAGGGAGAATTTAATGAGTTGCTAGTTTATAGTTCTAAGACCGAGAAAATGTCCCAATTAAAACAAGTCTATAGAAATGTCCAATCAAAGGCGTCCATCCAGGGAAAGATACCTTGGTTCAAGAAGGCTGATGAAGTTCTGGGTTTCTCCCTCAAGTGAGAAGGTACATGGCAAACACAGTCAGGGCTTCTCTCTTGGTTGGAAGGGCACCTGGCGAACATGGCGTCATCTGCTAGCTTTGTCTCCTGGCTTCCTGTTTCATGAAGCTCCCGGGGAGGCGTTTTCCTTCTTCATCTCCAAAGGTCGCTGGCTGGTGGACTCTGCTTCATGGTGTTGTTCTCTCTGAATCTCTCATGCTCTAAAATATTTCCTCTTTTAAAGGACTCCAATAAACCAATCAAGACCCACCCAAATGGGTGGAGACATGTCATCCCCTAATCCAGTTTAACAACCACTCTTGACTAAATCACATCATCCAGGGAGATGATCTCATTACAGTTTCAAACACACAGTATTGAATAGAGATTATTCTACCTTTATGAAATGGGATTTATATTAAAACATGGCTTTTCTTAGGGGGCATACTTCCTTTCAAACCAGCACACCAGGTCTTATCTATCATCTTGAACTGGAAATCTAACGTTCTCTTTTCATGTTCTTACTTAATATCGAGTCATATTCTCTAGATAGACCAACTTCAACACATACCGGATGAAAATTATACTAACTAAGCCTTATTCCCTACAGTGATATGGCCTTTATTACTTAGAAATATAAACGATGTAGTGTTTTGCTTTGTTTTTGCATCTCTGGGTGCAAAACAATGTAGTACATTTTCCTGACAGATAAATAAATAATTATCATATAAAATCTGTGATATAAAAGAGAAAATGAGACATGGAAATATTAGAATTTATGAAATAAATTTTCCACATATATCCTTTCATTCAGTAGTGCTTGTAAAAAGCTATAAATTTGATTTGAGAATACTAGGATTTTTAGCTTTTAACCAAAGGGTATGTTTTATTATGTCCATGACCATGTCTACAATTAAGAACAGCTCTTCCAAGGTTGTTTTGTAAACTCAGAGACAAGCTGAAAATAAAGTTTAAATGTATTTATATACATTATATATTTTAATAAATCTAACTATGATTTGATGGGTAGAGCACAGAAATTATTTTAAAAATAATTTTAAATTCATAGAAAAGTTGCAAAAATACTGCAGAGTTCTCATATATTCTTCAACCAATATCCTCTTATGCTAATAACTTGCATAACTAAGTATACTTGCCAAAATTAATAAATTAACATTGGAACGGGTGGGCCACATTGGCTCAGCAGGCAAGAATGCTCGCCTGCCATGCCAGAGGACCCGGGTTCAATTCCCAGTGCCTGCCCATGTTTAAAAAAAAAAAAAAAAAATTAACACTGGAACATTACTAATACCAAATCTAACTTTATCCAGATTTCATCAGTTTTTCCACTAATATCTTTGTTCTGTTCCAAAGATCTAATCCAGGATGCAAAATTCAATTTTATATCCTACCACCTTGGATCTTTGACAGTTTCTCAGTCTTTTCATAGTTTTCTTGATCATGAGATCGTTGAAGAGTGGACTAGCTAGGTATTTTGCAGGATGTCCCTCAGTTTTTACTTTTCTGCTGCTTTCCTCATGATTTCACGGGGGTTATGGATTGGGGAGAAAACACCAAAGAGATGACATGCCCATCCTAATGCATCACATTAGAAGATGATATCAACATGACTTATTACTGGAGATAATAACTTTGATCACTTGGTTGAGATAGTTTATCTGCCAGGCTTTGCCTTTGTGAAGTCATTATTTTCTTTTATTCCTTTCAATACTCTATTCTCTAGAAAAAAGTTATTAAGTCTATACCATCCATGCTCAAACGAAGGGAATTCCAGGAGATGTAGAGTATCTCTATTAATTGGAATTCTCCTATAAAAAAAAATTTTGT
This sequence comes from Tamandua tetradactyla, assembly GCF_023851605.1. NCBI lineage: Eukaryota > Metazoa > Chordata > Mammalia > Pilosa > Myrmecophagidae > Tamandua > Tamandua tetradactyla. Next base: position 32,214,835 of record NC_135339.1, read on the forward strand.
CCCTTCTTCTTCAATTAATCATTTATTTATATCACTATGGACTCATGCATATTTTATATTTGGACTATAAATCAATCCTGCATTATTGATTTTGTTGCTCAGATATTTTTAGTTTTGGACATTGGGAATTCTTTCAGATTGATTCCTGTGTTTTCTTGGCATGTTCTCATTCTTTTTTTTTTTTTTTTCATTTTCTTTTTACTAATCCTTACTTTCTGACACAACATATGCTACTGGTTCAGCTTATATTTTCCTTTCCCCAATCCTAGAATCAGCCATTTCCTGATAGTTGGGCTGCTTTTAGATATTAAGTCATTTAATCACTTTAGGTCTTCATAACCTCAACTGTAAAATATAAATATTGTATTAGAATTCAATGTCCCTCATTTCTTTTCTTTTCTTTTTTTAGATCATAGGCCTTTGGAAGAAATCAGATTTAAAAATTATATAATTTTTCTTCAAAGAAGTGAAAATATACACACAAAACAATATTGTGCAAAAAATTTCAGGGGGTTAAAGCCTATGATGATGACTCCGTAAGGATCTGCACAAAATGATGAATGATGTCCCTTGTAGCTCTAAAATTTATTGATTAATAAACTGATTTTCTCTGAGAATGGATAAGAGGTTTGTCCAGTTTCATATAGAAAATACTGACTCATCTATAAAAAGTTTTGCTCATGTTAATTTGTGACTCTGGATAACTCACATAATTTTTGTGAAACTCAGTTTACCCCATTTTTAAACGGGGCCAATAATGCGACACTGTAAACTTGTTGCAAAGTTTAACTGAGGAGGGGAATATAAAATGCTTTGAGAGACCCTGAAATGGGAAGACCCCCAGGGAACTGGATATTGTTGTTATTGTTGTTGGTCACATAAAATCTCATTTTGTAATTTAAAAATAGAATTAATATTTTATGTGCTAGCCTGTCCCCAAGCTAGGATTTATTTTTACAAATTTGAAATCCACTACCAGAAATCTATCTTTCGAAATTCCACTCTTAGTGTTGCTAAAGGACTAAAACGAGTTCTTGTGATCGAAAACAACATTTTGCCTGGCTGTGGAATCTAATCCATGATGTGTACAGTCCCCCAGTGTATGCTAAAGACCCATGACCAACCACCTCAAACTCTTGGCAAATACATCCCACCGTCAATCAACCCTACTTTTTAGATTGTTGTAGCTCACACTGAGTTAAAAATCTTACTCCTCATAAATTCTATTTGTTGAGTCAGATCTCTTTCTTCCATAATAAATTCTATAAACAAGACTATTAAATTTTCTACAGGTAAGCATTTAATAACAAGGGTAATTTTTTAAACAGGTAACACGGTCATTGTAATGATAATCCCTGACTTACTAATAATTGCCTCATCATGATGACTCTTGAGCACAATGTCAGCTAATTAACACAAGTCAGAAGCAGCACATGATTTAGGAATCTCATGTCAGTCAGAGATGAAATTCCTTCATAATCTTACTCATTTAGCAAGTGATATATGTTACTCCAGAAACAACCAAGAGGCTGTCTAATGTAGTGATATCTACATCTCTATTGGATGAATGTAGGTGGTAGTGATCTTTTTCTTTCTAAATCTACATAAAAACTAAATAAATAGAACTATCACAGTGTATTAGTATATGTATCCACCAATTTAGGCAACTAGTCATATAAAAGATGTTAATATTCAGGCAGTCCATAATGTATGCCATTCCGAAAATAAAACTGGAAGTATTTGCAAATTAAAAATGAAGGAAGGTGAAGAGAAGCTGAACATAGCTGAAGAGATCTATATACATGAACTACACAGAGATTGAAAAACTCTAACTTGCTTGATTCATCATCAGATAGGTTTCAGAATATGTAACCATCTAAAAATATAAATTATGGATGTGTGGTAAGAGAAAGAAATGTATTGCATTTTAAAACATTAAGTTCTAGGATATATGTAAACCAAATTGTCTTTCCCATACAGAAGCTTTTCTGTTAGTTATGAAAGAGTCATACACTGATTTAAGATCAATTTCTTCTTTAAAAAATAGCTTATTCATTCTTGAAAACAACTGCCTACAGCTTTCTTACATCTAAGAACAATATTCACTAGGTTAATATCATGTTCATATAATAAAAGCCATCTTTAAATGAATACTGAAACAGTTTGCTAGCTTTCAGTTTAATAGGAGGGGAGTAGACTGTTGCCAGTCCATACTTACTTTTAGCTAAAGAAAGGAAACATAACTAATATCTTATTTTAATCCTACCTGATAGAAGTGAACACAATTTTCACCACATATGATAAATGTTCCCAAATATACTGTACTATTTCTCCAAGTTGTTTTCATCCACTTTGTTTTAACTGCCTATAATGTGCAGAATAACTTATCCTGGTTTCTAAATTCATTAATTATTTTATTAAATATGGCAAACTACACACTAGCTTTGATAAATTGTTATAAAGAAGAGAACCATTTTTCCTAGATGGAATTCCTTGAGAAAAAGGACCATCTTTTTTTCAACATTTGTTAATTATGTCTACTTCTTGAAACAGATGCACAGAAAAATTAATTATTCTGATTAATATCAGCAGTGGCACACACTCTTATAAATGTACTGACACCCTGTATTTGAATACTCATCTTACTTGGCCTTTTAAAAAAACACATTGCATCCTTACTTTTAAAATTCTCAATTGCTTCCTTTCCCTCCTTATTTCCCCTTATTTAATGTTCCATATCCTTTCCTTTTCTGTGGAGTCATTAAACAGAGATCTCCTCACACTTAGATCTTCCAGGAGTTTCAAACTTGTTTCTTAGAAGAAATGTTATTTGTGAATATACTGAATTAAAAATCAATTCATTACATTAGAATCATGTTTTGCAGTCCCATTTTTCTTTTTGAGCTTCTAAATTTTAACCAGTGATATAAAAGTATCTGAAATGATAAAACTATAATGAAAATACATAAACTAGTAGTATGATTACTATTATTAATACGTTTAAGTTCTACATGAATGACAACTTGATATTTTCTCTGTGTATTACTCTGAATTCATGTCTATGATTGCTCACATAATGCACATTCTTACTTTGGTATATATAATCCGCTGGTTTACATCCCTATCTAAATTTCCAAACATCCATCACTTATCCTGTGATATCAGCAACAATAAAAATGATGGTTCCTTCCAGCATGAACTATACAGTGCTACCACTAAGATAATCACAGCTACAGACAATCAGATTTTTGAGCTAACCTACAGATTCATATGTCTAGGTACTAACAGTTTATCAATTTTATCAAGCTTTTTTTTTTTATTATTAAGAGAGAGTCCCTACCTCTGACCTTTCTTTTTCTTCATTTATTTTTATTAGGGAAGTTGTAGGTTTACAGAAAAATCATGAATAAAATACAGAGTTCTCATATACCCTTGTGCTGGTTTGAAGCTGTATCTACCTCAGAAAAACATGTTCTTAAATTTAATCCATTCCTGTGGGCAGGAACCCATTGTAAATAGGGCCTTTTCATGTGGTTACTTCAGTTAAGCAGATGCGATACCCTTCAGTAAGGATGGGTTTTGTTCCTATTACTAGAGTCCTTTATAAGCAGAGTGAAGTTCAGACAGTGAGAAAGTCCTAAGAAGTAGGAAGCTACATCAATGCAATGGAATCTGGAAGAGAAGGGAAAGACCAGTAGATATGGCCAGGTGCTTTGTCATGTGACAGAGGAGTCAAGGATTACCAGCAGTCAGCTCCAGAACACCAGTCTTTGGGGAGAAAGCATCACCTTGATGATGCCTTGATTTGGACTTTCTCATAGCCTCAAACATAAGCTAATAAATTGCCATTGTTTATGCCAACCCATTTCATGGTATTTGCTTAAGCAGCCTAGCAAATTACAATAGCCCCCTATTATTAACACCTTACATTAGCATGGTGTATTTGCCAACTAATGAAAGAACAATATTATAATTGTGCTACTAAGTGTAGTCCATGGTTTATATTAGGGTTCACTATGTTGCACAATCTTATGTTGTGTTTTTTCTTTAATTTTTAGTCTAGTAACATATATACAACCTAAAACTTCCCCCTTTTAACCACATTCAAATATATAACCCAAACTGTTCCACAATGTTGTGATACCATCCCTACCATCCATTACCATTACTATCCTTTTTAAATCTTGAAAATTTCATAAGAACCTTGTATAGGGTTAATTGCAAAAACATGTGGATCAAAGTCTGGCGAGGCCTATATGAGAGCCTGGCTCTCAGGGGAAACCCCACCAGGTAGCAAGTCCTACATGAATGTACCTTAGTTCAACCTCAAGCCATGCTGTTTGCAGACTAAGAAACTTGATTTGTCATTATTCCAATAGCACATTTATCTTTGCCAAAGGACAGACTTGTTAATTTCTCTCAGAGACTAATGTACAAAAGCCAGAATATCAATATTTTAATTTACATTGAGAATTATAAATTCCAACTTGGGCAGGCACAGATGCTGCAGTCCTCTCACCAATGCATTCTCTTCATATAGACAAGATAGATGGAAGATAAAAATTTAATAAGCAGGTTTCTTAGTGAGCCAACATCCAGAATAGAAGGATTAGTTTTCATTTTAATGTTTAATGCTACCAGCTAAAGATAGTCTCCTACATTTATCCCCACAAAAAAAGACATGCCTGCCTGCCACAAGTAAAATATTTGGACCAAGATATCTCTTCCCTGGGTAGTAATAGGTGGCAAGCTTCTTAGTGACTTACTCCCTTTTTCCTGTATTTCCAGTTCACCGTTCTACCCACTCTTTTCTATTAATGCTTTTCCTTTAAAATGACCTTGAAAACATGGAACCCCTTTAGGGTAATTTTTGCACTGTCCTGAAATGAACATTTGTGTATTTATTTCATTATTTAATTCTAAGGGAATGATTTGACTTACCTTATTTTAAGATTCTTGGGATCCCATTGTTGTTGTTTTTTTTTTTTTTTTTTTTTTTTCCACAGGCAGGCACTGGGAATCGAACCAGGGTCTCCAGCACCTATTGTTTTTTTAAACTATTTTTTGAATGATTGCAAACCTGTGGTTTCATTTACCTCCAAGCTTCTCTGACTCTCAAATGAATATAATAACTTCAGAATCAATCTCTTTTCTGAGTTTCATGCCATATACTTTTGAATGCCAGTATCAAAGCTCCATGGCTTTTAAACAAGTCCTTTAAATTCAAAACACATGGAATTGAACTGTTCTTTTATCCAAAAATGTTGTTTCCTTTTTATTATTCTGTCATATGTTATCTTGCATGAATTCAATCCTTCAGTTAATGGAAAGGTATGTTAAGATTTTCAACTGCTGTGATAATGTGCTATGTGTCATTTCTTCCATAAATTTGCTTTTTAAAATCATCTATGGACACTTGCCTTTCATGCAAGCATTCTACTTTTCAGTTGCACATTATCTTTAACAACTCTGCAATTTGTGCATCTACTTCTCCCCCCAACCCATCAGAATCTTTTCCTTTTTTGCAAATTCCAATTATTAATAATTTTACAAAATCATTTAAGGAGTTAAGGAGTGCCTACAATTAGTCAAGCACTGTGCTACATGCTTTGTGTAGATCATTAAATATTATCTTTAATAATCCTATGAGTTTGCATAAATATTATTTCTATTTCACAGATTAAGAAATTATGACTCAAAAAGGATGACTTGACTGAAGTCTCAGAGCTGGTAATCGATGCGATATAGATTCAAACCCAAGCTTAAGAGAGTCCATATCTTCAACCATTACAGAAAATAAAATTTGCCCATCACTTAAAGATAGAGAACTTAAAGGAATTAAAATTTAGATTTTCAGTATTGTCATTGAAAATTCCAATAAAAAGTGAAGAATGGCTCAAAATGAAGAAGATTAAACATATGTGAATTATTTTTAAAAAGAAATAGAATGAATAATAAAAATAAACTATCTTGTACATAGAATTTAAAAAATGAAGTGATTTTTGCAATGCATGGTTGTATTAAAACAAACTCTATATAATAAAGAATGGTTAATAATGTATCTGTTATGCCAAAAAAATTATTGGGATCATAATTGCATATCACTATTCTCAACTTTAAAGTTCATCTCAACTTTCACTAGTAGACATTATTTTAAAATATGAAAATGCATTGTCAAGACATATGACCTTTTCAAAATCATCAGGACATAGAAAAAAACTCAGAAGTCATTTTTCTTGTTTCCCACTGAAATATCATACTTTTTATGGTGGAATAAAGCCTTACTCACTTATTTATTTATTTATTTATTTATTTATTTATTTATTTATTTTATGTATTTATATATTTTGGCATGGGCAGGCTCAGGGAATCGAACCATGAGATCCTGCATGGCAGGTGAGAATTTTGTCACTGAGCCACCGTTGCACTGCCCAATAGTATGTATTTTAATATACCACAGAAGACTTGCAAATTAGTTTTGTCCCATTGACCCAAGACCTTGGAGAAATACAGGGCTGAGATTCAGAAGCCATTTACCATTCACCAAGTCACGTAGGCTAGTTGCTGTATGTCTTTGTGGTAGGAGGTGCTTTAAAAGCAAATCCTATTATTAATCTCAGTTTTTCCTTATTTATTTATTTATTTTCAGCACAAGATTCAGGGCAGGGTTTATTTAAATAATGTTTTGTTTACAGATTAGTGACTCCTTAACTTGCAAAAAGAGTATCCGAAAAGCAAAATGGAAGAGCCAATTATATGCTATTTACAGAGACACACTTTAAATCTAAGAACAAAGACAGGAGGAGAGTGAAAGGATAAAACGCAACAGTAAACATTAAGAAAGCTGCTGTGGCTATAACGACTCAGTCACTGTAACCTTCAAGATACAGATTAATCAGAGATAAAGAGAGACATTTCCTAATGATAAAAGGCCCAATTAACCAGGAAAATATAAATCTAAATGTGTATACACCAAGTAACACAGGATTTAAAATTTATTTTTAAATACTCATTGTGAGCCTTGGCTTTGTTTTTACAAAATGAGTGGAAATAGTAACGAAAGAGCTGACAAGTAGACACTTCTGACAGTGGGCAGCTGTACCCACTTTCTGTTTCAGGAAGTGTTCTCAGATATCCTGGGGGCTGACTCATGGCTCCCAAGAGGCAAGTATACAATGCTGATGTCTTTACTGGCAACTTCCTTTGACCTGTATGACTCTGTCCCATTTCTTTCAACAGACCTGATTTCAGTGCCTTACATATTTCCCTCTGTCTTCGAGTTCTCTGCGTTTTTGTCTTCCTTACAGGCTTCTGAACAACTTCTTGTCTTGCTACTTATTTTTTTATATCTGCTTCAGGTTGCACATCTGATCTGAACCTACTGTCAGTTCTGCCTCCTTTAACTGCTTGATCTTTTTCCCTTCTCCTTATTCTCACTGCCCACCAAATTACAGAATTAACTAGCAGCCCCACTCTTCCTGCCCACAGAGCTGATTTGATAACATGACTTTGAAATCCCCCCTCCTCCACCCTCATGAAAGTATAGGGACTTTGAACAAAAAAATGCACTTCAGAGGTACAAAATCAATGCAAAGCAAATGAAATCAGTGTGACACAAAGTAGACTTAAAAAGACAAATCTGGCTACCAAAGGAATATAGGAAAAAACAAACATTTAAGTAGAAACATCTTAACAGTGCAATCTTTCACCCAGTTTATAATGACTAAACCTTTTTGCCTTCAAAGCCAATAAGTGGTTATAATAGCATTCTAAGCCCTGCATTTTGTCATGATGTCACAGAAATTTTCAAACATTGTTAACCTGCCCGGTTGCAGCTGCACTCTCAGACTGGGGCAGTGGTAGCTACAATCCACCTACCTGCTTCTACAGGCATCTCGTCATTTGGCAGTGGAATCCTTGTGGCCCCATGTTAGTCAACAATAGGGTGTCAGTGAAGGAATTCAAGTCTGTGCAGGGGGAGGTTTTCATTCTCACTTCAGATGCTGGTTCACTGGAGTTTATCTTCTAAAGAACCTTGAGGAAGATCAAGGAAGGACATTTATTGTTTGTTTGTTTCTGAAATTAATATTCCCAATATGGTAGATTGGAGTGGGGATGGTTGAGGTACTGAGGATTGAGGATTTGATCTGTGCCTTGGTTTACCTACTTTGTTAGTAAGGACATCTCACTGCATACGTGTTTATTCACAGTTTTTATTCATGGGCATTGCCTTCTTTCCCTAATTCAGCCCCTCCCTATCACTTCTCATCACCCTTTCCTTCTAAAGCCTTTACTCTTTGGTATCCATATTTCCTGACCTACCTTCCTTCAGGCCCGTCTTATGTCTTGCCAATGTTTCAGCCTTTTGAATCTGCTTCTATCTGCTGCTCTGAGGTCGTGTCCCCATCCAGTGTTGCTGACATTTCCTGGAGACAGGAAGGTGAGCTTTCTCTAACTGTGGAGCAAAGGACAAGGATGGGAACGATGGGGAGGTCCGTGTCTCTTCTTTGGAGTACAATCGGGTTTCTCTTATAGTAACTAAAGTAATGAAACATATCTCATTCACTGAGGAGGAATTTTCTCTTCTACCACCTTCTTTATTGACCTAGTAACCTAAGGTTGACTCCATTTCTAACAATATAGCAACCATGCTTTCAAGTCTTTAAAAGGGCATTTGACCCTTTCTTGGCCTGAGTTAGATTACAGAATCTCCTCCATGTTAATAAATGGTTCTGTGCCCAAGTAACTCTTCTCTCACAGCCAAATTTCTCTTTAAGCAAAGTATGAGAGAGAAGACAAGGTAGGATGAATGCTTTAACTGAGTTGCTACATGAGGCTTCTTCATGTGGCTTGGATTTCTCATAGTTTCACAGACAGGTCCAAAGAGGGAACCTCCCAGGAAAGAATGTTCAGAGAACAAAACCCAGATGGCAGTGGTGTGGCCTCTACTGACCAGCTCTGAAAGATGCACAACATTGCTTTTGCCTCAGAGTCCCTATATCCAGCCTAGGTGCAAGTTCAAAGAGTTAGGCTCAACCTATTGATGGAGGCATAGAAAAGTCACACTGCAGGGCACTGTGCTGGGTGGTGGATACTGTTGCAATTATTTTTAGAAAATGCAATCTGGAACATAAGTCATCCCTGCTGGAATTTGTCCAAATTCCTGACCCACCAAATCCTTTGAACATAATAAAATGCCTGTTGGTTTCCAGTTAGTCAGAGTCTTGGGCTAGTTTGTTATGTAGCAATAATTAACCAGAACAGTAGTAGCTTTTTAGACAATTGCTCTTGGGATGTTTACTGCCACTGCGGGAGACGCTCAACAGCTGGCTCATATAGCTCAACTAATGCACTCAGACCTGGGATTCAAAGAAATAAGATCCAAGATGGTCTAACTTTGTTAAATGAAATAACTTTATTTGAATGCCAGAGAGGCCAATATCATAGGGAAAACACAGACACACTCTAAGGTGCCTTCATTAAGAGTTCCATACATACTCACTGGAGTCCTTGCCGTGTTTTTTCTCTGTGTTCTTTATCCGGGCACTTTTTAGCAGGAGAAAGACCAAGGAAGATATTATTTCTATGCATGATAATCCAGAGCTTTACCCTTGATGGCTCTCTTTCTTTATTTTGAAAATGGGTGAGTAGTGGAAGAGAGTCTGCAAAATCATTGTGATATCTGTAGAAGAGTTATGACATTTCTTTCTACTTGTGTTTTTTCTTGTATTTTACCAGCAGGGGAAGAACAAGATTTTAAAAGTATGCATTTGAAAGTACATGCTAACTGGGATTTAGCCCAGGACCCCTTGTCACACATGCAACTGACATTATTATTATTATTATTATTATTATTATTATTATTATTAATATTATTATTTATTACTCTGGAACTTACCAAGAAGCCAATGAATTATAATTTGATGTTACATGTAGCCATTCTATACAAAGAGAATATATATGTATGTCTGTATATGGGCATGCATATATATGAATGTGAGCCTATGTGAACATATACACCCCTAAATATGTTCTTGCACATATGCACATACACATAAACAGGTACATATATGTTTGTGTTTGCGTGTGTGTGTGTGTGTGTGTGTGTGTGTGTGTGTACATATATATATATATATATGATGTCTGTATTTTTTTCTCATTGTCAATTTTTATTTCTGGCTTATTTGAATGAACAGGTAAGCTTTATATTTAGAGTCCATCCTTCAGAAATTGATTTGTTCTCTGTGCACTATCAAATCAAGTGTCTAGTCATAAAATACTCTGCAATTTGAAGGATTAAATGAGATAGCTAGCCACTCAAAGGAGTCTTGGCAATGCATCAAATTCTTGCTATGATATTCTAATATTTAAGTGTACCTCTGTCTTTTGTGGATAGATATTATCTAAATGGTTCAGAGAGCATGGGAGAAAAATCGAAAGGGGTCCTTCTCATCTTGGAAATGTTCTGTAAATCAAGATTATAGATTCACATTTTAAAAAACGGATACTTCACTAATGTTTTTTACTATCATCTGAAATACTCATGACATTTTTTCAGATGTTTCTGTCTGCACACATGTGCATGTGTGTATGTGGGTGGTGTGTATATACAAAATTACATATGATAGAATATAAACTATTCTTGCCATCAGAATGCTAAGCATTTAAAATTAGATTTTATACCAGCAATTAGAAAAATTAAGTATATAATTACATATACTATATATAAAACTACCTACAAAATTGTTATGAAAAATGTGTTTTTTTTCCTTGTGGGAAAAAGTGGTGACTATCATCCCAAATCAATAGCTATGGAACTGCATCAGCATTTTTAATAGTTATGTTGTGTAATGATCAGCCACACCAACCAGTGTTCAAAACCTAGACTCGTCTCCCATTTTTTCAGTATGACCTTACAAATTTCAACCTCCCTGAGGTTTAGTTTCCTTGTCTGTAAAAGAAGGACAATAAATAGTCTGAGAATTAATGAGTGAATCAATATGAAACTGAGAATTAAAGGGGTTAATCCAAGCAAAAGTTCTTAGCATAGTGCCTGATACATGGTAAGCACTGAACAATGAAAACTGTGGTTTTGAACATCATGTATATAAGGAACCATAACTCCTTTAACCAATCCAGTATCAAGTGCATAAGGATTGTTTCCAGCTTTTTGGCTGTTATAAACAATATTCTGAGAGACATATTTTTATGCATATTTTTTCCCTCTTATGTCCCAATTATTTTTCAAAG